>NC_023752.2:42652853-42997745 GCF_000499845.2 Phaseolus vulgaris
GCCAATTGTTAGAATGGATGGCTTTAAATTAGAGGGGGGGGGGGGGGGGGGTGAATTGTTTAAAGAGAATTTTCGTAAACTTTTAAAACAAGAATGAATTTATCTCAGGAAACAATTGATTCAGAAATTCTGTTCGCCAAAACAGCAAGCAAAAGCTGTAGTACCAGAAAAACAATCGGTTGTTTCACAGAAACAATCGGTTGTTTATACCAGCAAACAACAAATAAAACTGAATTTAAAGAGTTAGAGATAGAGAGATTGTACACAGTCGTTTATACTAGTTCACTCCAAACCCAGAGATACATCCAGTCTTCTCAGAACCCTGAGGAAATCCACTAAGCAACCACACCTTGATCACTTACACAACAACCAAGAGAATGACCTTGAACACCTCAAGAAACACACTCTCCTTGTTCAACACACCTACACCAAGATTGTTGATCTTGATCCCCTCAAGAACACACAACCATTCTTAGCAAACACAGAAACAAAACTTCTTTTACAGAGAGTACAAGGATTACACTTGTTACAGAAGATAATCTGAAATCAACACAAGAAGAATCCTATTCCACAACTTTGATCAATCACAAACTCTTAGCAATCTCAGCTCTTTGAAAAACTCAAAAACTCTTAGTGAAAACTTGTCAAAGATTGATTCTGAAATCTATTATTCTGAATTTATTCAAAGATGTAGTTTGTTATCAAATCTTAACAAACTCTTAAATTGCATTAAAAGATTGGTCAAAGCATTTAATGACTGGAGCGTAAGCAGTTAAATCATTTAAAGCTCTAGTTTTTCTGTTATGGTCCCAAAACAAACAATCGGTTGTTTCCTCGAATCAATCGGTTGTTTTGGTTCTTAACAGTTCAATCATTTGAAAAACAGTTTTCAATCTTTTTCTCAAAACACCTAAGTACAAACAATCGGTTGTTTTAACTTAGTTTGAAAACATTTTACTTTCACAAAGATTGAGATGCTTATGCTTTAGATTTAATCAAAGGGTGGATTACAACATTCAAACTACCCCAAAACTAAGCTAAACCAGCACAGCAACATCAAGCACAGCAGAGGCTTCAACATCCTTCAAAAGATTTGGATTCTTCAAAGCTTGAACACCACTTGGTTCAACACTTCTCTTACTTTCACCCATCTTAGTTCCTCTTCAATCACCACTGTACAACAACAACACCAACCACCATTGCTTCCTCCTCCTCACACTTCCCAAAGCGCTCGAAGCAGAGATGCGTCTCATTTTATAAGGCAAGTAAGAGGAGAGGAAACCAGTGAGAGATCTAGGACGCAAGGAGGCACTACGAGTTCGACATGGAAACAATCAAATTGAAACCAGAAATACTCACCAAAGAGTTCAACAGTGTCCCCCAGAGTCAGAGGACACCTAAAGTGAAAGATAAAGGAGAACCCAAAGAGAGAGGAACTACCGAAACAAATGGTTGCAAGTGTGAGAGAAAGAAAAAGGATATGAGCAAGTTATGCCTGTTTTTTGTTCATATTTGGTTACTTTTTAACTTTTATTATTTAAAAGTAATACTATTTAATTGAAGGTTGTTTCAAATACTATGTCGTTTTGAAGTTCTGGAAGGTTCTTCATTGGCAATAAACGCCGAAGCCACATCGCTTAGGTGGAGATTACGATGCGGAAGCCAACTATTTGGGGATAAAATCGGTGAAATGTTTCAATGGCTCTCAGTGTCGTTTTGAAGTTTTGGAAGGTTCTTCGCTGGCAGTAGTCGCCGAAGCCACGTCGCTTAGGTGAAGATTATGATGCGGAAGCCAACCGTTTGGGAATAAAATCGATGAAATGTTTCAATGGCTCTTGAGGTTTGAGATGTAAATGAACAGGATAATCAATACAGATTCAGAGTTTTATAAAAGAATTTTCAAAGTTTCATTTCATTCACTGTTATAGGATTTGAACATTTTTGTTTCTATTGCTTTCTTATTTTATTTTTTTTATATTTTTTTATATTTTTTTATTTACCATTCAATTCTCTCTCAATTCTGGTTTAATTTGAGCAATTTCCTTGACATTGCACTCCAAAAGTACACATCTAACAAAGCCATGGAAGATTTTTGAGTTTTTTTTTCTTTTATATGAAATTTTGGGATCCTAAATTATTTTTGGCAAGTTATTTTGTTTTCATGTCAGATTTATGTATTTAGTAGTGTTCTTAGAAATCTTAGTGATCAATCAAGCCGCCAAAGATATTGTAAAAAATTTAATAATGGATAATTTGGTGAATAATACTTTTTAAATAAGATGTTAAATTTTGTGAATCCTAAGCCTAGTTTGCGGGCAAAGCTTTTATGCTTACTGTTGCTTTGATCTAATAGATATTACATAAGTTGGAAGTTTGGTAATTTGTATTTAGTATATTATTTTATTTTTTTCAACTTCTTTGCCATGGAAGACACGGATTCAATTGATATGGTGATAGATTCTACAACTTCCAATATACAACCCTTGCATAAGGCGTTTGATGAACATGAAAGTTACTCTAAACTTGAAATGGAAAGATCTTGCAGCTCCAATTTTTTTAAGCCTTAATCTTAATCTTGATAACCTTACAAAGTTCAACATTACACTCAAGTCAAATCAAAATTTAATATTCAAAAATAATAAAATGAAAATATAAAAAATTAATGTAAAGTCTTAATAAAACTATTATCAGTGGTGCATTTAGATAATTTACATGTCTTCTCATAAAATTTAATATTTATTAAAATTACACGAATATATAAATAATAAAAATAAAAAATGTGGATACGCAGGCATGTGAGTGCCTGTGTTCCCGCTAGTTATTTATAATGGTAATAATAATATTAACAATATTCAAATTAATAACAAGAATATTATTAGTATTAATAATCATATTTGTACTGGACCAGAGCGCTCAGAACTTAGCGTTCAGTGGTCAGATCTCGGTGCATGGCACAAGCAGGTCAGCTCAGCTTTTGGGCCAGTATAGCAGTCCATGTAATTGGGCCCCAGTTGTATGAGTAAGTTAGTTTCTGTATAACTAAGATAATCCTTCGTACATAAAGTTCAGGTGGCTAATGAAGGGTAGTTATGGACCTAGGGGTGCGTTTAGTGCGTATGAAGTCTAGGTCGAGTAAGTGTTCTCTTTTTAAACCTAAGCCCATGTGTTTTAGGGCACGTAGTGGTTAGGTTGCAAGTATAATTAAAAATAGTGTAGCACCACAAAGGGGGTGCCTACGTAAACAGACTAGACCCCTGATGTTGGTACATGAGTCGGTACCTTGATGGTTATTATGTTATTATTTCATGCACTCCCTGGAGGAAAGATTTCGTTTTGTTGCAGCACCAAGAAAGTGTGCCCATGAACAAAATATTTTCCTGTTGAGTATGCTTTCAATTGAGATTAGATTCTCGTGATGGAAAGTTGTTACAAGAGGTAAGCTATAAAAGGGGCTTGAGACCCCAGGTTAAGGTACGCTGTTTCTAAGATTGAAACTTACTACTTCTTAAATTCTTATAAGCGTTGTATTGACTTGATCGTCGGAGTGCAATCAATAGGTAGGGCACCCTCTATTTCAATGGAGCTACGCTCCAGAGCAACAAGAGATAGGACGGACTTGTGAAGAAACAACGAAGCTAGAGCTTGTCATCAAAGTCAATCGGCAAGCAAGTCAACCGACAAGAACATTTGGCTTCCACCGTGGGGCTCAATAAAACCTGATCCCATCAACAATTGTGCTTGAGTTTCGAGACGTGATGAGGAATACAAAGCAAGCTCCACTGGGATCTGAAGGGAATGACACCCTCACTATACAACAACTTATGGAGACCGTGAGTGCCCTCTAGGAAGCAATGGCAACATCCAGGGCTGAACAGGAGAGACTTCTGGTATAAGTTTGAGCTGAGCAACTACTCAAACAAGATCAATTGATGGCGGAAATAGGCGTTTCACGAGCGAGTAATGAAGAGTTGCGCAAAGCCAATGAGAAGTTGCGTAGGAATTTGCAGTAGCTCGACGGACGCTCCGTAGGGGAGCGAGGCCCAACCGCTCAACTAAGAGCTCGCCCAAAACCATTTTTGTCGGCGATCATGGATGTTGTCATACCAACTAATTACATAACGCCCAAAATTACATTCACAGGTGTAGAAGACCCCGAGAGCCATCTGACAACATTCAACGCCCAGATGATCATCTCGGGAGGAACATATGTCGTACATTGCAAGATGTTCATGGGTACGTTCACAGGCACAATGTTGCAGTGGTTTGTTGGCCTTCCCGATGGCCACATCACCTCCTTCGACTTGTTTTCCGAGTTGTTCAGGGAACAATTCATTGTTAACCAAGCCTGACCGCCAGTCCCTTTCGATCTTTTTGGGGTAAAGCAAAGACAGGGAGAACCTCTGAAGGATTTTCTGAATAGGTTTGGGTCGTTTATAGTAAAGCTTCATACCCAAGATGACGCCTTGATGGTCCACGCCTTTGGGTAGGGGATCATGCCAGGGTCGTTCAGTGACTCGCTAATTAGAAATCCAACAAGAACATTTGGGAAAATACGACGACAAGTTGTCACTCACATCAGTGTAGAAAAGGCAGTATATGTGAAGCGCAACAACACGTACCCAGGGCAAGCCAAGCCCAAAGAAGGTAGCCGAGCTCAACCTCTGAGGGTCCATGAAGTGGTGGCCAAGAAGAGATCTGACGCAAGGCGAGCACCCTACACAGCTAGGAAGAACCAGCCAAAGACAAAGGCAAGAGAGGACCTGCCTTTCCGACCAAAGTTCCAGATGACCTACAAGGAGTTGTTGGGATGCTAGGGATGGCGGATAAATTGAGGTTCCCCCCAAAATCTAATAGGAACTTGGGGTCGCGCAAGGAGATCTGGTGTGAGTTCCACAAGGGGTTTGGGCATGAAGTGGAGCACTACATAGCCTTGGGCTATCAGTTGGCAGATCTGATAAAAGATGGATTCTTGAAGGAGTACCTGAAAGGGAACCAGGAGGGGTCCAAGGAAGAAACTGCCTCAGTAGACTAAGGGCATGAGGTACCAATCCATGGTGAGTTGAACACCATCTCGGAAGGATTCTCAGGGGGGGATGTTCCGCCTCCAAGCGTAAGAAGTACACAAGAAAGGTGATGATAGTGGAGGCGCGGAGGGCTGACCAACCGGCCGAGCCCGACTCTACTTTACAAATGCTGACTTGGAAAATGTGGTCCCACAGGAGGATGATCCTGTAGTGATATTCGTCGTCATTGTGGGAAGAAGAGTATACCGAGTTCTCATCGACCAGGGGAGTTCAGCTGAAGTGATGTTTTGGGTAACGTTTAATAACTTACAGTTATCACCTGACCAATTAAGACCATATGATGGTTGTTTGTTTGGTTTTGCCGGAGATCAGGTGGAGGTGTGGGGACATGTGGAGCTGAGGACGACTTTCTTAGATGGCACCTCATCTCGCACAATCAGACAGATATTTAGTGTTAATGTTGTTTCAGCCTATAACTTACTTTAAGGAAGGCCCTCCTTGAATAGGTTAGGCGCGGTGGCCTCGACGAGGCACATGAAGATGAAGTTTTCCTCCCTCGAGGGAGTGGTGATCTTCATCAAGTCTGACCAGAAGGCGACAAGGAAGTGGTATGAGAATAACCTGAAGAGTAGGAGGGGAGTGTGTACGGTCACCGTCCAGGCGCGAGAGCCAGAGGTGATGCATTACATTAATAAGGGTCTAAAACATAACGTAGAAAGTCAAAGCATGAATCTAGAAGAGCTAGAAAAAAGAATTAGGTGAAAGACTAGGGGTGGCAATGCGGGCTGGGTTGCTCCACCACGTGCAAGGACTACAAACTCATTTCACTAGCCCACCCTGCATAAGAGGTAACATGCAGGCTTGCGAGCCAGCCCGCATAAGATTTTTTTTCAAAAAATTAAAATTTCATTAATTATAAAAAAAATTTATTCCTTCTACTAAAAAATTAAAATTTTATCCATGTTTCAATTCATTCAATTAAGATAAAAATATAAATTCAAGTATGAGGGTTGTTAGAAGACTTGATTAAAAATAATTAAAGTTTTGCTTTGCATCTATTTTTTCCTATATATGTATGTAAACGTATAAGAGTATCTTATCAAAGATTTTTGGATAAAATATTTTAATGAATATGACTAATTTTTTTAACTATCCTATTCAAATATCTTCTTTATATTATTTTTTTATTAACAAATTTTAAATATAAAATTGTACTCAAAACTAAATCCACTATCACTCTTAACACTAACTCCTTTAGATGATTAAAATAAAACATTCATTTTTTTAGTACATTAAATTCAATTTTTTTAAAATAAAATAAAATAAGGTCACACTACAATAATGGGTGAATGAGGTATGATTTTTTTTCTACAAAATAAATAACTATTTTTTTATTTATGCGGCCTAGCGGGTCAACTCGCGTTGCCCCGCTGTTGGCCCGTGTGGGTTGTGGGTTATGCAGGACGGGTCAAAGCGAGTCACTAGGCTAGATTAGTGAGCCCACACCGCACTTTTTGGTAGCGGGTTGCGGGTCGGCCCACATGGCCCGCTCCGCATTGCTATCCCTATGAAAGGGCAATGGAACCATCAAATAATAAACCAATAGGCAATTTAGTTTCAAGAAACCCTAGTTTGAGAAAAATATTATCCCAATCAGATATTTGTGAGAAATCTTTGAATCTCTTGATAAAAAATTCAAGGAAGTCTCATGATTAAATCGAGATAGGGTATAAACAACAATTTTTTAAAGAAAATAAAATGCATTACATTCATTCCTCTACATGTGCATGGTCTAATGGTGTCCCTAAATGCGAACCTTTGATAAAAGCTAAGAAGATAAAATGCATTACATTCATTCCTCTTGCAAATGTTCTTAACTTAAGCCAGAAGATCCCTATCATAGTAGCAAGAGAATGGCGACTCATGACACATGATAGGAGAAAAGTAAGACAATTATGTGATGGTGGGAATAATATTGTTTTCTACAAAGACCAATGCATCATGTATCTCAAAATTGGGACCAAAACATTTGCTTCCAACAGACAAGGAAATATTTATAAAATTGATATGGATGAGTTATCAGATCAAAAGATTTCATGACTCATGTCAGAAAAGGAAGATCATTGGCTATGGAATATGAAGTGTGGCCACACTAGCTTGAGATTAGTCTCAAAGCTACAAAAATATAATCTCGTGATAGGTTTGCCCATTTTATCATTCAATGATAATATTCTTTGGGAGACATGTTTCAAGGGGAAACAAGTCAAAAGCTTATTCAAGAGAAAAAAATGATATATCCACTCAAAGACCTATTGAGCTGATACACTTAGACCTTTATGGACCAACTAGAACTGATTCTATTGGATGCAAAAGATATGATGCAGTCATTTTTTATGACTTTACTAGATGGACATGGGTTAAGTTTTTAAGCCACTAGGATGAGACTTTCAAAGTCTTCTGTAAATTCTTCATACAAGTTCAAAATGAAAAAGGTTTCTTTATTGTTGTTGTTAGAAGAAATCACGGTGAAGAATTTGAAAATGAAAACTTTTGAGTATTTTGCAAAAGTCATGGTATTAACCATAACTTTTCTACTCAAAGAACACTTTAATATTGATTTATGCTGATAAGGAAAAAGAAAAATTTAATTTTCAAAGTTACTATGACATTGACTATGTTGGATAAAGTAGAAAGGAAAAGCACAAATGGAGGTTGTCACTTCATTGGAAGTAACTTCATTTCATGGACAAGTAAGAAACAAGGAATGATTGTCTTGTCCACAGTAGAAGTTGAATATGTATCAATTGCAAATTGTTGTTCAACATTGCTATGGATTAAGAATTAACTTGAGGACTACAACGATCATGAGAGAAATATCACTATTCTACGTGATAACAGTGTTGCAATCAGTTTGTCTAAGAATTTTATTTTTCATTTTTGAGAAAAACATATTAAAATTAAACATCACTTCATAAAAGATTATGTCCGAAATGGAACATTTGATTTACAGTTTATCCTTACAGAGGATTAACCCACATATATTTTTATAAAACCTCTTGTAGAAAAGCGATTTTTTAAATTGACATAAATGATTCTTATTGAAGAATGACTTATCTCAATTAGTGGAGCTTATATGAGTAGAGCATGGGAGCTTTGATATTTCAAATCTATGATGAAGGATGAAGTTGTGTTGCTTTTGGTTTGGGTTTAGTCTAGGGTGTTTAGAATCTTTGTAAAGATCTTTCCTAGTCCCTTGCACAAGCTTGCTCAATCTGTTTTAAAAGAGAAAAGTGTTTTTCTAAGCAAAGAGAAAAACAACCGGTTGAATCCTCGAAATAATTGTTTTTTTGTCACTCGGTTTGTTTGAAGTTTTTAAAATTGTTTTTTACTTGGTTAAATAACCGCCTAACCAATTCAATCGGTTAAAACGACTTTTCAACCGGTTGATTGTGACATTTCATAACAGCTTTTTGAAAACCTGTTAATTTGTTTTGACTGTGAATCAAAATTGTTTTGGCTCATAAATGTTGCCTAGAATGGCTAAGTTTTGAGTACTATAAATATGGATTTTCTTTTAAAACAAAATACAGAAGTTTGATATCAAATACAGTGAGATTGAGAATGGTTTTGAAAGAAGTTTTTCAAAAAGTTTGCAAGATTGTTGAACAACTATGCACTAGTTCAAGGTCTGATCATATGAGCTTTCTGATTCCTGTAAACTCAGGTGTATTTTGTTCCTGTCTTGATTCTTGTATTTGTTCTTTCATAAACTTGTAAGTGTGTGGAAATCCTATAAATTCATAGGTGTTCTAACTAGAGGTGTGTGTTTGGCAAAGAGGGTGAGTGGTTCTTGTGGTTTCAAGATCACCTCTTTGTGGTTGTGTAATTTGTAATCTGCGAGTGATTACTAGTGGAACCCAGTGGTTGTTCTGAGAATTGGATGTAGCTCAAGGTTGAGTGAACCAATATAAAATTGGCTGAGTAAACCTCTCTCTCTCACTCCTTATAAACTGTTTTTTTTTAATTCTGCTTTTGTTGCTACTATAAACAATCGGTTAAAACAAACTTTCAACTTATTGAAATTTTGCAAACAGTTTCTTAATCATTGTTTGATTGCATTCCTTGATTGCTTAATCTGTGAAGTGTTTTAAAGCTTCATTCTTATTCAATCTTTGCAAAAATATTTTATAAACAATTCACCCCTCCCTCCTCTTGTTTAAGCCATTAATTCTAACAATATGTCTTGAAAATCTTTATACTTGTAGCATTTTTTTTGCATTAGACAATATAGACTAAGTGTTCATCAGATGATCTAGGAGATGAATGCATTAGATGGTCAACGCTTGTTGTTCATACAAAGTCAAATCTATAAGAGTTTCAAACATTAGGAAAGTTTGTGAGTCTCAATAGGCAGTTGATTTGATTTATGTGCATATGTCGATTGAGTTAAGTTGTGATGATTCAATTAAATTTTTTATTTTCGTGAATGATTTGATTGATTCGAACTTGGTTGATTCAGTTTTCTTTTTGGGTCTTATTTTCCCTTATTTTAGAAAGTTTCAATCTAAGTTGCAATTCGAAAATATCCCTTTTAGTTGTAACTGGATTTCTCCTCATCCCTATATAAACATGTCCAACCCTAATTCGAAAATCTTGCTCTTAATTTTTCCAAACATATGAACCAATTGTAACCGAGATCATACTTAACCTTCCTACCCAAACCACCGCAAGAATGATAGTTTCTTTCAATGAATTTTTCTTGTGATATAAAAACGGGAAAGAAATAAAAAGCTTTCTGAATTTTTCTATAGTGGAGAGATTTTGGGATAGAAATAAGAGTATCAAAGATTTTCTTTAGGGAGGGATGTTTTAAGGATAATAGATAGATGGTTTACTTTGGGGCATTGATGCTTTACTTTATGGTGAATAAATATATCTTTTAGCTATTACGTTAGAGCAAAGAGGTTTTAGGATAATATGTTTGTTTTTTAGTCTAATTTGTTATCACAGTTGTAATCTTTTAGGACTTCAAAAACATGAATAACAACAAAGTGTTTAAATCACTCTGCTACCGTTTGCATACATATATATTATGATATTATGCTTGGATATATCATCTTATATTCTGATACATACTCTCATACATGTTGATTTTGATATATATATCTATTATACTTTGATGAAATGTTAAAATATTTGATATAAAATTGTTTAGCAATCATATTAGAGTCATATTTAATTGTAGTTTTTTTCATCATAAAAAAAGGAAGATTGTTAACATGATAGGCATTCTAGACTCTGTTAGGCACTCTAATACCCATTAAATGATCTCATAATAAGAGAGTATATAAGTTTTAGTGATAACAAACACTATAAGATATAAGATTTTTAACAACACTATTTTATGCGAGGACTTAGACATAAACACACACTACAAAAAAACGGTGTAAAAATGACGGTTTTAATATGACAATTATTAATAACCGCCACATATTTCAGTATAATACGTCATTTGACTAACCGCCATAATTATCTTTCAAAATATGTCATTCTGTCACAATTATCCTTCAGAATAAAAGTTTCCCGATTTCTTTCACTTAATACAACATTTCTCATTATTCCTTTATTTTGAAAACTTTCTTTCACTTGGAAATTGAATCTCATTATTCATTTTTTTTGAAAACTTGCTTTCACTTGAAATTGATTTTTTTTTTGAAAACTTACTTTCCCTTGGAAAATAATTTTTTTTTGAAAATTTGCTTTCATTTTGGAAACCAAACCCTAACGCCCCTTCCCTTTCTTCGCTCCACACCTTTAACGCCTCTTCCCTTTCTCTGCTCCACACGAAACCCTAACACCTCTTCCTTTTATCTACTCCACACAAAACCCTAACACCTCTTTCCTATCTCCGCTAACGAAACAAAAAATCCCTAACGTTGCCTCCACACAAAACCCTACTCTAACCTTCACGAAACCCTCTGTTCTTCATAAAACTAGCGCTCGCCTTCCTAATGCTCATTCTCGCCTTCCTAATGCTCATTCTCGCCTTCCTAACGCTCACTCTCGTGTCCACCATCGCCACCTCCGCCCAAGGATTCAACACAATCAATCGTTTGTTCAGGTTTGTGCTCGCGCGTCCTAAAATCTATCTTCAAAATCTATTATTCAAAATTGTGTGCAATCTATCACTGTTCTTAATTTGTGAAGAAAATATTGTCTATGGCTTTGCTGCTGTGATAAATTTAATTTGCAGTTTGTGATGTAATGTTATTGTCTGATCTTTTTTTCTACATCAAAAAATGTTACTGTGTTCATGTGATGGTAGGTGGAGAAGTTCAGGGTCAAAGAAGAACAAGGTGAAAGTAAGGAGGAAGTTGAGAGAACCACAGTTTTGTTTCCAGACAAGAAGTGATGTGGATGTCCTTGATGATGGTTACAAATGGAGGAAGTATGGTCAGAAAGTTGTGAAGAATAGCCTTCACCCAAGGTAATAACAATCCTTTCAATCTTAACCCCTTGTTTCCTTGATTATATAGTGTGAAAAACATACAAATTGGTTATGAAGTTCTTAAACTCAAAAGGAAGTTTTTGTGCAGTTTGATGTTGTTACAATAACTGATATGTGTGTGTTCTTTATATAAGAATATTGTTTACATAATTGGTGAAATAATTCTAAAACTCATTTTGAGTTCTAAGAAAATGCAATATCTCTATCAAATGCAAAATCAGAGCAGCCTAAAATGCCAAGGTACAATTCTCTGTTGGTATTCTCTATTGGTAACTGGTGTTGTATGATGCACCTTCGACATTGTGTGAATTGGGTAAAAGAATCATCATGGAGATATCTTGATGGATTTGTGTCTTCTTCTTTGCGGTTTTTTAGTGAATTTGCGGAAGCTCCATGGATTTATGGTGGAACAAGGATCTCACGTAGAGAGTTGGACTCCTTGAAGGTGCATGCTAAGTATGAAGAGTGACTGGTGAGGCCATCTCACTTGGAAGGTGACGGTTGGAAGATTAAGAGCCTATTCCAAAGAGGTTTTAGGCAAAGAGTGAGAATGACATAAAATTGGCAGCATTTCACTAATGAATTAATCTTGAAAATACATGAGGTAGGCTCCTCCTTTTATAGCCAAGGAGGGCCAAAAATGGCATAGGCAAATGGTGGGAAATTCAAATCCTAATGGTTTGAAAATTGGCGCCTAATTGTAGCTCACATGGCAAGTGTGACAAGGTTTGCTTCATGTGATGCAATTAGGTCTAAATGACCAGCCTTAGTTAGATTAAGTGTTTCTAGAAACCTTAATCTAACTTAGGTTGGTTTTTAGAAGCCAATATTCAACCTAATTACAATTAAACAATTTTACAAAAGAAAATTCCTATGCTACTTTGACAAGAATTTAAAGACTATGCTACACTTGAATTTGGACCTCTTGGAACATATAGAGGTAAGTTTCTCTGCCATCAGTAGCAATGTTCCAATCCTCTTCAAGCCTCTTAGCCATAGCCCTTGTAGTTGGCCCAATATGTCTTATTGTTTGGCTCTCTTTTGGGTTGGTGCTTGGCCCATTGGAAAGGATTTCTCCTCAAATCCAAGGCGTCATCTTCGTCATTGGTACCTACGAAAGGAGACAAGTCTATGACATTAAAAGTATCATGTACTCCATATTTAGTAGGTAAATCTAACTTGTAAGCATTATTATTGACTTTCTTGAGGATTTGAAAGGGTCGATCACCACGGGGACTAAGTTTGGACTTTCTCTTAGTTGGAAATCTATCCTTCCTAAGATGAAGCCAAACTAAGTCTCCCTCATCAAAAATGATTTCTCTCTTCCCCTTATTGTTGTATTTAACATACTTCTCAGTTTGTTGTTGTATTTGCATTTTAACCTTCTCATTCATAAAATATTTGATAGCTCCTTCCATATGCACAAAATCTTGTGGATTAGGAAGGGGTAGCAAATCTAAAGGAGTAAGAGGATTAAAACCATATACAACTTCAAAAGGACAAGCATTAATAGTTTTGTGAACTACTCTATTGTAAGCAAATTCAATATGGGGAAGGTACTCATCCCAAGATTTGTGGTTATCCTTCATGTTTGCCCTAAGCATAGTACCAAGAGATCTATTGACTACCTCAATTTGTCCATCCGTTTGAGGATGACATGATGTGGAAAATTGTAGTCTAGTGGCAAGTTTTTCCCAAAGTGTTTTCTAAAAATGGCTTATAAACTTTGGATCTCTATCGGATACTATACTCCTTGGTAATCCTTGAAGTCTTACGACTTCTTTAAAGAAGAGTTTAGAAATATTTTGAGCATCATCCACTTTGTGGCAAGGAATAAAATGTGCCATTTTACTAAAACGATCCACTGCCACAAAGATGGAATCATAACCTCTTGCAGTCCTAGGAAGTCCTAAGATGAAATCCATGCTAATATCTTCCCATGGAGCATTTGCAATCGGTAGAGGGGTATAGAGTTCATGAGGCATTGTTTTAGCTTTAGCTTTTAAACATGAAATACACCTAAAACAATGTCTTTGGACATCTCTTCTCATGTGTGGCCAAAAGAATTTTCCTTTTAAAAGATCCAGAGTTTTGTCAACTCCAAAATGGCCCATGAGACACCCTTCATGTGATTCCTTTACAAGAAGTTTTCTATGTGTACCTTGGGGAATACAAAGTTTGCCTTCTTTAAAAAGATACCCCTCGAACACATAGTAACCTTCTTGTGCTCTACGTTCACATTTAGCAAAGAAAAATGCAAAGTCTTGGTCTTCTTGATAAAGTTCTCTTATGTTGTCAAATCCAAGAATTTGACACCAAGTTTTGAAAAGAGCACATGTCTCCTTGAGAGAGCATCCACCACTATATTTGTGCTTCCCTTCTTGTATTTGATGACATAAGGAAATTTTTCAAGAAATTCCATCCATTTTGCAGATGTTTATTGAGCTTGTGTTGGCCTTTCAAATATTTTAAAGACTCATGGTCATTATGTATTGTTGAACCAAGTGTGTTCAAGCTTTGAAGAATCCAAACCCTTTGAAGGATGATGAAAGGCTAGTTGTGCTTGCTGTTGCTGAGCTGTCTTTTAGTTAGGATATAGGGTAGATTTTATGTATAATCCACTCTTGATTGAATCCAAAGCATAAGCATTCTCAATCCTTTTAAAAGAAAAGTGTTTTTCAAACTAAGTGAAAAACAACATGTTGTTTTGTCGAAACAACCGATTGTTTTATACTTAGGAGTTTTTAGAAAGGTTGAAAACTGTTTTCAATGGTTGACTTGCTGTCAAAACCAAAACTACCGATTGATTCGTGGAAACAACCGATTGTTTGTTTTGGTACCATAACAAAAAATTGTTTTGTGCTTTGACTGAGCATTAAATGATTTTCTAACTGTTTACGCTTCAGTCTTTAATGTTTTGACCAATCTTTAAATGCAATGAATAGTTTGTTAAGATTTGATAACAAACAACAACTTTGAATATATATACAGAAAAACAGATTTGAGTTTTTCAAGAGATTTGAGATTTTGAAAAGTTGAGAATTGCTTAGAGATTGCATTGATCAAAGTGTGTGAGATAGGATTTTCATCTTGTATTGATTTCAGATTTGTTCTGTAACAAGTGTAATCCTTTGTATCTTTTGAAAGAACCTTGTGTATTTGCTGAGAAGTGTTGTGTGTTCTTGAGGGGATCAAGGTCACTTCTTTGGTTGTGTTGTAAGTAATCTAGGGTTGATTGCTTAGTGGATTCCCTAGTGGTTTCTGGGAAGACTGGATGTAGCTTTGAGTTTAGAGTGAACTAGTATAAACCTCTGTGTGCATTCTCTCTATCCTTAATCTCTTTAAATTCAGTTTTGTTATTTGTAAACTAGTATAAACAACCGATTGTTTCTGCGAAACAACTGATTGTTTTTCTGGTGCTGTCTTTTTTGCTTTGTGTTTTGGCAAACTGATTTCCTTATCAACTGTTTCTCGAAGTAATTTCATTCTTGACTTAAAAGTTTGCAAAAACCCTCTTTAAACCATTCACCCCCCTCTAGTTTAAAGCCATACATTCTAACATGTATAACAAATTCTTTAGAAACAAGATAGTATTCCTAAGTCTTTAAGGCCCTCACAAGTGCATACAGCTCTTTGCCATAGGTGGGGTAGTTAAGGGTGGCTCTTTGAAGTTTTTCACTAAAATAAGCAATTGGATGCCCTCCTTGTAACAAAACCGCACCTATGCCAACCCCCGATGCATCACACTCTAGCTTAAAAGTTTTAGTAAAATTTGGTAAAGATAGAATGGGTGCATTAGTAAGTTGAGCTTCTAGCCTCTTGAAGGCTTGTTCATGCTTTTCATTCCAACAAAATGTAGTGTCTTTCTTCACTAACTCATTGTATGGTGAAGCTAGACTTGAGAAGTTAGGCACAAAGCGTCTATAGAAGCTAGCCAAACCATGAAAACTCCTAACATCTCCTACATTTTGTGGAGTTGGCCATTCTTGGATGACTTTGATTTTTTCGGGGTCAACATGAACCCCCTTTTTGTTTACTACAAAACCAAGAAAAACTATGCTATCAATACAAAAAGTATATTTATCACTATTTGCAAACAAACTATTATTTCTAAGCACTAGAAAAACTTCCCTAAAGTGTCTTAGGTGGTCATCTAGGTTTTGACTATAAACTAAGATATCATCAAAATAAACTACTACATATTTACCTATGCAATCTCTGAAGACATGATTCATGAGCCTCATGAAGGTACTAGGTGCGTTAGTGAGACCAAAGGGCATCACCGACCATTCATATAGTCCAAATTTGGTTTTAAAAGCGGTTTTCCACTCATCACCCTCCTTGATTCTAATTTGGTGATAGCCACTTTTAAGATCAATTTTGGAAAATATGATTGACCCATGTAGTTCATCAAGCATATCATCAAGTATTGGGATTGGATGCCTATACTTGATGGTGATGTTGTTGATGGCTCTACAATCACAACACATTCTCCATTTGTCATCCTTTTTAGGCACCAACAAGACAGGTACAACACAAGGGCTTAGGCTCTTTTGCACCCAACCTTTCTCCAACAAATCTTGTACTTGAGATTCTATCTCCTTTGTTTTCTCCAGATTGGTTCTATAGGCTGGTCTATTTGGTAGACTAGCCCCCGGAACCAAATCCATTTGATGTTCTATACCTCTAAAAGGAGGAAGTCCTATGGGTCCCTCTTTAGAGAATATATCATCAAATTCTTTTAAATGATCTTTGACTTGAGGAGGTAGAGTCATAGTCTCAAGATTTGTGACAGTGCATGTAAGTGTTCATTTACAAAAGATAAGGCTAGGTTGTTCAACAAGAAGCATATTTTCAAAGGTATTTTCAATTGCTTTATCTTGTTGAATGACCTTGTGGGAAGGAACACTCTTCTCCCACGCCTTTTGTTCCCTAAGGATTTTCTCTTTTTCTCTTTTTGTTTTTTTTTATCCTCATCGCTCTTTTGTTTCATTTGTATTTGATCTCTTACCACTTGGGAATGTGGTAAAGGATTAAGTACAAACTTCTTTTTCTTGTGGGTGAAGGTAATCTCATTGGTTAGAGCATTGTGCAAGGTTTTCTTGTCAAATTGCCATGGTCTACCCAATAAGATGTGGCAAGCTTCCGTAGGAACTACATCACATAAAACATTGTTTTGGTAGTTACCTATAGAAAACTCGACTTTCACTTGCTTATCTATAGTTAGTTCCCCATCTTCATTTATCCATTGAAGCTTGTAAGGTTTAGGATGAGGGACTACTTATAGATTTAACTTTTCAACCAACCTAGTGCTACAACAATTGCAACATGAACCACTATCCACAATGAGAGAACATATGTTTTCTAAAACTTTGCATCTTGTGTGAAAGATGTTCTCTCTTTGTGTTTCTATGGTTAAACTAGTTTGGTTGTTGAGGGTCCTTCTAATCATCAATAATTACCCCTCTAAAGGATACACTCTTTCATCTTCTCCCCCTTCCTCTTTCTCACTAGGTTCTTCTTCACAACTAGTATACTCATCTATTCCTTTCAAAAACAAGGTTCTTTGGTTTGAACATTGAGCTTGCACATGTCCTCTTCCAAAAAATCTAAAGCATTTAACATCCCTAGTACGAATGGGTGGAGTGAGCATATATTTTCCTACGGGTTTGGGAGTCTCTTTTTGGTTTTTCTTTGGATGTACTCTCCCTCTTAAAATCTCTTTTTGGATAGGAGTTAGAGTATGAACCTTCCTTACGACTTGAAGTTTTCCATAAATTTTGTTATTCAACTTTCAAGTCTTGATAAGGTAAGAGTTCAACTCTATCTCTTATCTCAAGATTTAGCCCACTTAAGAATCTAGCTATGGTGGTGGACTCATTCTCCCTAATGAAGGCTCTCATCAAATAGAGTTCCATCTTTTGCCTATACTCCTCTACACTCATTGATGGAGATCAAGCTCAAGTGGACATGGAGGCCAATCACCAAGATCAAGAAGAGGTAGAGGCTCAAATGAAGGACGCCCATGGAGGTCAAAGCCCACCTCAAAGGCTTACAAGAAGCATGTTCAAAGCTTTAGGAGCTAGGGGACGTTTATTTACTCTTTTTGTAATTTCTTTGGTTGAAGGTGCTTAGAGGGAAACATTAGAAACCTCTATTGTTAAAGCATCTTTTAGTCTTTAGTTAAGAGTCTTAGGAGGGGGGTGCGTTAGTAGATAGCTGTAGGAGTAAATAAGGAGGTGCTAAAGTGAGAGAAGAGTTCACACCTTCCTCAAGTCTTGGTTTAGGCGCCGGTTCCATTAGCTTTTAGGAGGGAATTTTGAATTCTTTTAGTTTGATTTTCAGCACCTCTAGGCTATAAAAATAGGTGTTGCCCTTGTAATTTTCAGATTTGAATTTAGAATAAAGAAACTATACTCATTTTTTGAGAGAGCATTGGAGAGCTTTGTGCCTTCTTCACTAGTCTTATCTTGATGGTTCCATGGTTACCTCAAGTGGCGGCTTGCACACTCATCTAGGAGTCTCCATCATTCTAGTGGCGTGATCATCCAACCATACATCCATCTTCATGAGCTTTCTCTTCTCCTTCCTTCATTCTCTTTCAATTGTTCTTATTTTAGCTTGATTCCTTGAAATTCTGTTCGGTGTTCTTGCTGTTTTGTGGTTTTTGGTTCGGTCCTTTTATATTTCTGTCCATTCATCTTATTCCTTTGCTTTTCTAGCTCATATGTTCGGTTCATTTCAATTCTTAAGTAATATGTTCGGTGCATTTGCCTTTTCTTCCACTTTAATTGGTTCAATTTGACAATATGTGGAACTTCCATATGAGTTTGGATTTGGTACTAGTTTTGGTGAGTTCTTGACTTAGAACATTGATCCAATTCTAAGAAAAAGTGCCTAACTATTGTCCAACTCAAGTTGATTCCTAAGAATGTCAAGAATCATTCTCTTCTTTGCTATTGGAATCACATCATGTGGTATCAAGAGTTTAGGTGTGTTCTTGTTTAATTTTTGAGTTGTGTAGCACTTTAATTTCTAGAGCTCTTTAATTTCTTGCAATTTAAGTTTCTGTTTTAGGCTTATTTGAGTTTGCTTGTTGTTTTAATTCTTTTGCCTATCATATGTTTGAGTATTTTCCTTTTGAATCCATACAAGTTTTGTCTTAGTCTTGTTTTTCCATAATTGTCATCACTTCTTGTAGTACTTTTATTGATTTTGTTGTTTCTTGCTTTAGTGTCATATAATTTTTCTGAATTTGATATTGATCTTTTGTGCATTTTCTGTTTTAGAATTGAGTTCATACTTGTATTCTAGACCAATACAAGTTCCTATACATCATTTTCCATCATGTCTTTGATAGTTCATAATTCTGTTTTTCATTCCTATTAGGCTTCCTCTGTTTTTCTGAAAAGTGCTTACTGTTTTTCCTTAGTGCAATTGATTTACTCACTGGAAAATTCTGAAATTCTGGATTTTTGATATTCAAAGTGTTATAAAAGCATAGAAAAAAGAAGTATTCAAAAATTCAAAGTACACAAAAAATGATAAATAAAATACAAAAAGTGTACAATTCTGCCGAAAAATATACGGTAATCTGGCAGCAATTTTGAAAAATTTATCTCAATTAATTGGCTTACTGTTTTTAAGTGATTCCAGTGCCATTATTGAGTTAACATCTTGAAGTTTCTGTGGTTTAAATTTCATAATCCAGTTCGCTTTATATCATTCCAGTTAAATCAGTGAACATCAAGCACAGTTTGTATAATTTCTTTTTTCCAGTAGCTAATTTTTGTTTTCTTCATCTACTCTAGTGCTTTTCTTTATGTATTCTTTTGTGTGCCTACTTTCTCATTGAGTTCCTTATTTTTCTTGCTTGTCTTTTGTTCATTAATCTTTGAGTTTGTCAAACATCTAGTATTCCTTTTGTTCTAACCTTTCATTGCTTATACTTTTTCTTGTTTGTCTTTATTGCTTCATTGGTTTTCTGGTGGTTGGCTTTGAGATTGGTGTGCTTGCTTTGACATTTTTCATTTGAGGATTCCAAGAACTCAAGATCAGATTGCTGCAAGGACATTATTTCTTTGAGAGTGACCTATTTTTCTGGCCAATTTCACTTTGGCAGTTTGGGTGCCAAGTTACTTGTTTTTGCTAATTTTTGTTTCTTGACTTGTTTACTGTTTTTGTGTGTTTGTTGTTTTTAATTACAAATGGCTGGATTTTCAAGTGATGCATCATACAAGCAGCATTCTCCTTCCAAAGCTTCAATCCTTGGTGAATTACATGAAGCACAAAGAACCATTAGACGCTTGGAAGAGAAATTGCAAAAGATGGAGGTGCAACAAGCTAGACCATCTCCTTCAATCCATGATGAGCATCATTCACATAGACCTTCAACAAGAGCCTCTTCAAATGATTTTGTCCGTGAAGAAGAGCATAGGAGAAGGAGAAATCCACCACAATTTCATGGACAAAGACATCATAACCAAGGGGAAAGACATCACTACGGCAATGGCTTCTATCAAGATGCAAAGTCTAGGCTTCCTTCGGTCAAGCTTCCTTGTTTTAATGGCTCTAGTGATCCTAATGTATATTTAGATTGGGAGGCTAAGAGTGAACAAATATTTGAGATCCATGAGATCCAAGATGAGCATAAGCTTAAGCTAGCCACCCTAGAGTTTAGTGATTATGCCATGAAATGGTGGCATGGTGTTGTAAAGGACATTATCTATCACAAGGGTCCTCCCATGGACTCTTGGAACTCTTTAAAGGATCACATGCGCGCTAGACTTGTGCCCCCATATTTTAGGAAAGACCTCATGTTGAGACTCCAACGGTTTCAATAAGGCACGCTAAATGTGGATGAATATTATAAGGAGCTAGAGACGCTTGTGCTTAAAATTGAATTAGAAGAAAGTGAGGAAGCTATGATTGCTAGGTTTGTGAGTGGTCTTAGGAAGGATATTCAAGACATTGTTGAGTTGCAAGAGTATTCATCATTGGGTTCTTTAGTTCATATTGCAATGAAGGTGGAAGCCCAACTTGCTAAGAAAAATTCTTTCAAAAATGCTCCCAATGATGGTTACTACAACAAGTCTTGGAGGAACAAAAAGTCTTTTTCTAAATTTCCTTCCAAAGATTCTTCTTTCAAACCCAAGGAAACTAAGCCATCTACCTCTAGGCCTAAATCACCCACTAGAACGTCTAATACTAAATGTTTTAAATGTATGGGTTATGGTCATATAGCTGCTAATTGTCCTTCCAAACGAAGTATGTACATGCATGAAGGCATTGTAGTGAGTGAGCATGATTCGGATTCTCCTAAGCATTCATTGCATTCTAGTGCATCTAGTGAGGAAGAGAGTGAATGTCCACTTGAAGGGGATTTGTTAGTTGTGCGAAGACTTATTGGACAAGTTTCACAACCTTTTGATGAAAGTCAAAGGGAAAATATTTTCCATACAAGATGTCTTATTCAAAACAACATTTGCTCTTTGATAGTGGATGGGGGTAGTTGTGCAAATGTGGCTAGTACAAGAGTAGTAGATAAGCTTGGATTGCCTACTATCTCTCATACAAAGCCCTACAAATTACAATGGCTTAGTGAAGTAGGAGAAATAGTTGTAAATAAACAAGTCCTCATCCATTTCTCCATTGGAAAATACAAAGATGAGGTATTATGTGATGTTGTGCCCATGGAAGCCACTCATGTTCTTTTGGGAAGGCCTTGGCAATTTGATAGAAAAGTTTTACATGATGGCTTTACCAACAAACTTTCTTTTGAATTCCATGGTCACAAGGTTACTTTAAAATCTCTCTCTCCAAGAGAAGTCCATGAGGACCAAGTTATCATGAAAAAAAAGAGGGAGAGTGAAAAAGATAAAAAAGATAAAAAAGATAAGAGTTCTAAGCCTACACTCCTTGTGTCTAGGCGTGAAATTGAAAGGGAAATAGTGGCTCATCATCCTCTTTTTTTAGCCATCCCTAGAACTCTTAAAGTAGAATCACTTGTTGATAGTCCTCATTGCTTGGAAAATTTGGTAGAAGAGTTTCAAGATGTGTTTCAAGATCCTCCAAATGAACTTCCACCTTTGAGAGGGATTGAGCACCAAATTGATTTGATACTGGGCTCTTCTTTACCAAACCGTCCAGCATATAGGACCAATCCAAGTGAAACCAAGGAAATTCGCCAACAAGTTGAGGCTTTGATTGAGAAAGGGTGGGTTCAAGATAGCATGAGTCCTTGTGCTATGCCTATCATCTTAGTGCCAAAAAAGGATGGCACATGGCGAATGAGTTCGGATTGTAGGGCCATCAATAACATAACAATTAAGTATAGGCATCCCATACCTAGACTAGATGATTTGTTGGATGAATTACATGGTTCAAAAATCTTTTCAAAGATTGATCTTAAAAGCGGCTACAATCAAATCCGTATCAAACCGGGTGATGAATGGAAGACGGCTTTTAAGACCAACTTTGGTTTATATGAGTGGTTAGTTATGCCCTTTGGTCTAACTAATGCACTAAGTACCTTCATGCGCCTCATGCATCATGTTCTTAGACCATTCATTGGTAAGTTTGTTGTAGTTTACTTTGATGACATTCTCATTTATAGCTTATCTTTGGATGACCATAGGTTGCATGTTAGGCAAGTTTTAGAAACCCTTAGGAAGGAACATTTGTATGCTAATCTTGCTAAATGTATGTTTGCTCTTGATCATATAGAATTCCTAGGGTTTGTTGTGAGTTGCAAAGGGGTCCATGTGGACAAAACAAAGGTGATGGCCATTCAAAATTGGCCTACACTGAAATCTTTGAATGAGGTCCGAAGTTTTCATGGACTTGCTTCTTTCTATAGAAGATTTGTCCCAAACTTTGGTACCATTGCCGCACCACTCAATGACATAGTGAAAAAGGATGTGGTCTTTCAATGGGGAGAAGCACAACAAAATGTTTTTGAAACTTTGAAAGAAAAATTGACTAATGCTCCCATCTTGGCCCTTCCTAATTTCACTAAGACATTTGAGATTGAGTGTGATGCTTCAAGCATAGGTATTGGGGCTGTTCTCCTTCAAGAGGGCCACCCCATAGCCTATTTTAGTGAGAAATTGAAGGGAAGTCATCTCAATTATTCCACCTATGATAAAGAATTATATGCACTTGTTAGGGCTTTGTTTACTTGGCAACACTATCTTTTTCCCAAAGAGTTTGTGATACATAGTGATCATGAATCTCTTACATATTTTAAAAGCCAAAACAAGCTTAACAAGAGGCATGCTAAGTGGGTGGGATTCATTGAGCAATTTCCTTATGTGATCAAACACAAGCAAGGCAAAGTAAACATTGTGGCGGATGCTCTTTCTAGAAGATACACTTTGCTAAATCTTTTAAGCTCTCAATATCTTGGTTTTGATCACATTAAGGAACTTTATCATGATGACCTTGATTTTTCTCTCATCTATCAAGAGTGTCTTAAGGGAGGACACAAAGACTTTTTTATACAAGATGGCTTTCTTTTTAAAGGAAAACGTCTTTGTGTTCCTCAATGCTCTATTAGATTATCTCTTGTTAGAGAAGCTCATGAGGGGGATTTAATGGGACATTTTAGGGTTGCTAAAACTTTGGATGTGTTGCATGAACATTTCTTTTGGCCTCATATGCATAAACATGTTCATAGTTTGTGTGATATATGCATAGCTTGCCGCAAAGCTAAGTCTAAAATGCATCCCCATGGTTTATATACTCCTCTTCCTATCCCTTCAATGCCTTGGGTAGACATATCTATGGATTTCATATTAGGATTACCCATGACATCAAAGGGAAAGGACTCCATTTTTGTGGTACTGGATCGTTTTTCAAAGATGGCTCACTTTATTCCTTGCCCCAAAGTGGATGATGCATGCCACATTGCAAACCTCTTCTTCCAAGAAGTGGTTTGCTTGCATGGGATCCCTAGATCTATAGTGTCCGATAGAGATCCCAAGTTCTTGAGTCACTTTTGGAAGACCTTGTGGGGCAAGCTTGGGACTAAGCTTTTATTTTCTACCACTTGCCACCCACAAATTGATGGTCAAACCGAGGTGGTAAATAGAACTTTGGGACAACTATGGAGATGTTTTATTTCGGGGAATCCTAGAGTGTGGGAGAATTTACTACCCCATGTTGAGTTTGCATATAATCGTGTAGTAAATTCTACCACCTCCCATTCTCCTTTTGAAGTTGTCTATGGGTTTAACCCCTTAACACCTCTTGATCTTCTTCCTATTCCCCTTCTTGGAGATGTCTTGTGCAAAGATGGGGATGAAAAAGCTTCTTTTGTGAAAACTTTGCATAAAGACATCAAGAAGAGAATTGAGAAGAAGGTTGGCAAGTATGCTGAATTTGCCAATAAAAGGAGAAAAGCATTGTTGTTTGATGAGGGTTTGGCTTCACTTAAGAAAGGATTGTTTTCCTACTCAAAGGAAGCCCAAACTAATGCCTCGAGGGGATGGACCTTTCCAAATCCTCAAGAGGATTAATGACAATGCTTATGAGTTAGATATGCCTGATACATTCTTAGGTAGTCATACTTTTAATGTCAGCGATCTAACTCCTTTTTCTGTAGGTCTCTAGAATTCGTGGTCGAATTCTCTCCAACTCGGGGAGTATGATGGAGATCAAGCTCAAGTGGACATGGAGGCCAATCACCAAGATCAAGAAGAGGTAGAGGCTCAAATGGAGGACGCCCATGGAGGTCAAAGCCCACCTCAAAGGCTTACAAGAAGCATGTTCAAAGCTTTAGGAGCTAGGGGACGTTTATTTACTCTTTTTGTAATTTCTTTGGTTGAAGGTGCTTAGAGGGAAACATTTTAAACCTCTATTGTTAAAGCATATTTTAGTCTTTAGTTAGGAGTCTTAGGAGGGGGGTGCGTTAGTAGATAGGTGTAGGAGTAAATAAGGAGGTGCCAAAGTGAGAGAAGAGTTCACACCTTCCTCATATCTTGGTTTAGGCGCCGGTTCCATTAGCTTTTAGGAGGGAATTTTGAATTCTTTTAGTTTGATTTTCAGCACCTCTAGGCTATAAATATAGGTGCTGCCCTTGTACTTTTCATATTTGAATTTAGACTAAAGAAACTATACTCATTTTTTGATAGAGCATTGGAGAGCTTTGTGCCTTCTTCACTAGTCTTATCTTGATGGTTCCATGATTACCTCAAGTGGCGGCTTGCACACTCATCTAGGAGTCTCCATCCTTCTAGTGGCGTGATCATCCAACCATACATCCATCTTCATGAGCTTTCTCTTCTCCTTCCTTCATTCTCTTTCAATTGTTCTTGTTTTAGCTTGATTCCTTGAAATTCTGTTCGGTGTTCTTGCTGTTTTGTGGTTTTTGGTTCGGTCCTTTTATATTTCTGTCCATTCATCTTGTTCCTTTGCATTTCTAGCTCATATGTTCGGTTCATTTCAATTCTTAAGTAATATGTTCGGTGCATTTTCCTTTTTTTCCACTTTAATTGGTTCAATTTGACAATATGTGGAACTTCCATATGAGTTTGGATTTGGTACAAGTTTTGGTGAGTTCTTGACTTAGAACATTGATCCAATTCTAAGAAAAAGTGCCTAACTATTGTCCAACTCAAGTTGATTCCTAAGAATGTCAAGAATCATTCTCTTCTTTGCTATTGGAATCACATTACTCATGGTTCTTTGTTGGAGTCTTTGGAGCTTGTCCATTAACTCCCTATTATAATAGGAGGGAATATGGTGGCGTCTTAGGGCTCCCCTAAGGTCATTCCAATATTCTATGGGAGGTTCCCTATGAAGACGCCTATCTCTTTCTAAAGCCGTCCACCAATACATAGCATTCCCTTGGAAACTAAGAGTGGCTAAGGGTACTTTACTCTCTTCACTTACTCTATGGCAAGCAAATAATTGTTCTACCTTCATTTCCCAATCTAAATAGACTACTACGTTTTCTTTTCCATGGAAATTGGGTAGATCTACCCTAACCTCTCTTGGGCTCTCTTGTTCTTTTCTTCTAGTTCTCCTAGGGGGTGGTTGATAATATTCATTTTTCCTAAGACTTTCCTCCCCAAAAGAATCATGATTTTGAGAAGTAGAATCATGAGAACATATTTTTTTATTTTATTTTTTAGAGCTTTCATCCTTTTCTTTAGCCATTTTCAACTCTTTGATTTGTGCCTCAATTGTCTATATGAGAGTGATTGAAAGTCCTTGGCTAATTGTTTTATAAGAGATTTAATGGACTTTATATCACTTTCACTAGATTTAGAAGAGTGAGTTGACATGACTAAAGCTTTGTGTTTAAAAATATTTTACCTCAAGAAAGAAAAGGAAAGTAGTGAAGGTAGCTTTCCAGGAAAGAGAGGTGAATCACTAGGACTTCTTATGTACCAAGTCTTTCCTTGCCAAAATCTATCCCTCAAAAACTTCACACAATTCTTTTTCTAAGTAAATTACTTAGATCACAATTAGGAATGAAAAGTCAATTTTTATGCAAAGGAAAACAATGCAAAGCAATTAAACAATGCAAAACAAGTTTAACAATACAAAACAAGTAATTAAAGCAAAGCAATTAACTAAACACAAATTAAAGATTGCTAACTACAAAGCTTTAAACTAGACGAATCCTAAGGTGAGGCTTCTAGACACTTGGAGCCATTGAAGACACACTCACCGTCTACACGTGATTAATCCACTAATTAATCAAGGTTAAATGTAATTACAACTCAAAGAAATTGAATTACACAAAATAAAATTCAGATTTCTTATACTATGCACTCCTTAGCTTGTGGTTGATCTTCCTTGTTGTGTTCTAGAAAGTGTATGTGTTTGTATTTGTATTTGTATTTGCTGCAGCTCCTTGCCTTAACCTCTTATGGTTAGCCAATTAAATTCTTCAAAACAGTACCTACTAAGTAGAGATAGACTCACCACAAGGTCAATTCCACTTAACAAGCACCAATTGAATTATATCCACCAACAATTTAGAGGTCAAGAAATGAAAGCAAGAAACAATTCAAATTTTAAAACAGGACAACAACAAATGGATTTGAATTATATGACACAACTTAGAAAGAGTTTTGAATAATATTGGATAAGCAATAAAAATAGGCACTCAACAAAGGATGACACACAAAAGGAACCTAAAGAAAGACATTAGAATTGATTAGAAAAACCAAAACAACACTACTGGAAAATTTAGGTTCACAAAGCGTGACTTAAAATATTTATGCTGAGCTGGCTATTTTGAATTTGATTCTTAAATTTTAACCACAAAAGATTCGAGGTCTTGGAAAATTTTTGGCACTGGAATCACACCAAAAAAATGCATCAATTAATTGTGATAAATCTTTCAAAATTATTGTCCAACTACAGTATATTTTGGCGCCAGGATGCACACTTTTTTTTGTTTTATTTATCATTTTTTCTCTATTTTTTATTCTGCTTTGATTCTTTTTTTCTTGATTTTCTAACACATCAAATTGTATAGATCCAGATTTTAATAACTTTTCTTCAACGTATTTGAATTTCATAACAAAAAACAGCCAACACAGAATTTGAAAAACAGAGTAATCCTAATTTTGGAATTTAAAAATAGAATGAGAAACTTCAAAAACACAATGGAGTGGATGTATATGAATTTGTATGGATCTAACATACAAATATGAACTCAAACTAAAAGAAAAATGCACCAAAAGATCAACAAAAACATAATTATAAATCTGGACTCAAATCAAATCAAGAAACCAAAATTATCAACAAATTTAGCACTACATGGAATTGATGACAAATTAGGAGAAACATGACTTAGACAAAACATAATAGGATTCAGAAATTAAAATGACTCAAGACACATATAATGAACCGAATAGAATTGCAAACAAGACTCAAACAAACTAAAAACAAAACAAGAACACAATTCTATATAGATTCTTACACAAATGTGAAAAGTAGAAGCTCAAGAACAATTTGAACACAATGCACCGATTGAATTTCTTCAAACAGCACCTAAATCAAATTAAAATGCAAAAAACAGCAAGGCAACATCAAGAAGTGAAGAACAACACAAAAATAAGAAGAACACAAACATAGAAATAAAAGAAGACACTTAGCTCTTGTAGAACCATAGCTCATGATACCAAATGATGGATTTGTGTCTTCTTCTTTGCGGTTTTTGAGTGAATTTGCGGAAGCTCCATGGATTGATGGTGGAACAAGGATCTCACGTAGAGAGCTGGACTCCTTGAAGGTGCATGCTAAGTATGAAGAGTGAGTGGTGAGGCCATCTCACTTGGAAGGTGACGGTTGGAAGATTAAGAGCCTACTCCTAAGAGGTTTTAGGCAAAGAGTGAGAATGGCACAAAATTGGCAGCATTTCACTAATGAATTAATCTTGAAAATACATGAGGTAGGCTCATCCTTTTATAGCCAAGGAGGACCAGAAATGGCCAAGGAAAATGGTGGGAAATTCAAATCCTAATGGTTTGAAAATTGGCGCCTAATTGTAGCTCACATGGCAAGTGTGACAAGGTTTGCTTCATGTGATGCAATTAGGTCTAAATGACCGGCCTTAGTTAGATTAGGTGTTTCTAGAAACCCTAATCTAACTTAGGTTAGTTTTAAGAAGCCAATATTCAACCTAATTACAATTAAACAATTTTACAAAAGAAAATTCCTATGCTACTTTGACAAGAATTTAAAGACTATGCTACGCTTGAATTTGGACCTCTTGGAACATGTAGAGGTAAGTTTCACTGCCATCAGTAGCAGTGTTCCAATCCTCTTCAGGCCTCTTAGCCATAGCCCTTGTAGTTGGCCCAATATGTCTTGATGTTTGGCTCTCTTTTGGGTTGGTACTTGGCCCTCTTCCATCATATTTGGGAAAAAGTTGTTAGGAAAGTTAACTAAAAAAGAAGCCACTGTTAGCTTTTTCTATTTTGATTTTTCCCATCATATCCATCTCTTTTGAGTTTTCACATGTTGTAGAACAATTTATTTATATTAATTGGAAGATGTTTAGAAAGTTAGAAATAAAATAAAATCTAAGGTTATTAAGCATGTTGCAGAAGCAGTTGAATGTTCCATGAAAGCCCAATAGTTGTGGGAGAAACCTACCAAGATAAGGATTTGGTTTGCTGCAAAAACTGCTTTTTCTGTATTAAGCATTGGATCTATGGAAATTGTTAAAGAAGTCAAGTCAAGGGATTTTACTAAGTTCTTAATCATGACTAAAAGATTATATAAAAGTGAGTTTATATTTTAATTTTTTTAGTTTTCTATTTAATTCTCATTTCTCAAAAATTTAAAATCATTGTTTTGGAATTATCATGTGATGTTCGTTAATTATTTGTGATATTAATAGAAGGGCGAGTTATGTCTCTTTCACCTACCACTAGAGGAAAACAATGTGATGAGATGATTTTTAAAAAGACGAAAGTAAAATGTTATTTTGAAAATTGTACAATAGAAATACACAATATAAATGTAGAATTATTTTTTTTTTCGATTATAATATGGTACAAAGTAATCAACTACTCTCTTAAGAATTCAATTTTCACAACTCTTTTAAGAATTCAGTTTTCACTGTGATGCCCATACCTGGTCCTTCTTGATGCTTTGGTGATGGTGACTATGCTCTCCTGATTGAGTGACTATTCTGATTTGCTATATTCTGTGTATTTGATTGAGTAGGGTACATGCATGTGAACCTGAGGTAAGAGACCAGGGACTGAGGTTTGAAGTTGAGTGAACATTATCGTTGGATGTATCCCATAGAAAGGTAAATTTCCTGCGGACCTTTGTATTTTTTTAAGTTCAAAGTTTGATTATTCTAATTGCAAAAGCATTTCATAGGTATTTGGGGCACTTAAAATCGTATGTTCGAAACAAGGCACAACATGAAGGTTCTATTGTTGAAGGATACCTAGCTGAAGAGGTTTTGACCTTTTGCTCTCAATATATTGAAGGGATGGAGACAAGAACTAATAGACCTTCATGTGTGGATGACTCTTTTAACACCAATATTTCATAATTGAATACCCTATTTCCACCAATTGGTAGAGTTGTAAGTGTTGCTTTAACTTTTGAGATGTCAACTATTGAGAGAACGCAAGCACATCGATACGTGTTATTTAATTGCCCTCAAGTTCAACCTTACATTGAGTGAGTATTAACACTCGATATAAATCTAATTATATTGAAAAATTGTCCTTTATGGAATTATTAGTAATATATTGGTTTCAAAAAATTTCTTAGGGAATTTAGACATCATTTACGAAGAAGGTCTAGAGGGAGAAGAATTCCAAATACAGAACTAGAAAAGATTGTCATTAAGGATTTCATGAATTGGTTTCCTCAAAGGGTAGGTACAATATGTTTTTACAAGTTGGAAATTTCAATTTCAAAGATATACTGACAACAATCATTATTTTTGTAGATGAATAACCCATACATTTCAAGTACAGTTGTAAATTATCTTAAGTATCTAGCTCAAGGTCCAACAACACATGCTAGAAGAATTTATGCATTTAATGTAAATGGTTTCAAATTTAGAACTGAAATTCGAGAACAAGACTTAAAAACCCAAAATTGTGGAGTGTTCTTAACTTCTTCAACATCATGTGTTGAAAGTGGTGTAGATCAAAATACTAGACAAGCAGATTTGGCATATTATGGCAAATTAGAAGATATAATTGAGCTTAATTATTATGGTCATTTTAAGGTTACCTTGTTCAAATGTAAATGGGCTGACACCACAAGGGACTGGCGTTGAGGAAGGATCCTTGGGGTTTCACTTGTATTAATTTTTCAAGGTTAATTCACACGGGAGATCGTGAGGAGCATGATCCATACATTGAAGCTTCACAAGCTGAAATGGTATATTATATAGATGATGAGGTGAATAAGGAATGGTCAATTGTTGTCCATTTGAAACCACGAGACTTGTATGATATGGGAGAAGGAGATGGTGAAGTTTGTGAAGTAGAACCATGTCCACAACTCTGACCAATTGGCATTATTTAGGGAGGATGAAGATGATGAATTACTAAATGAGGACAACAATGATGATGAACTTCATGAAAATGACTCAATGTCAGATAATAATAACATTGGTTCAGTTGCACTATTAATTTGTTCATTCATCTACTATGTGCATGTATGAAGCTTTTAATATATCTTCACTTTGAATATATCTTCAAATTTAAATTATGTTGTTGATTACTTCATTTTTATGTGTAGATATACCTAAACCTAAAAGGATCAAGAACTTGCTTAAGTCAGTTGCTGGTTCAGACAAATTTGTGGCCAACTATGTAAACATTAATGTTATGCCTTCTGCTACACAGGACTAGACAAGAACTACTTCTGCAAGTCCATTTGGATTTCCACTACCACAAGCTTCTCAATCTGTTCATTAACAAACCTCACAACCTACACAACCACAAACTTCACAAGTTCCACAATCACAAGCTTTACAAGTTCCACAACCACAAGCTTCACAAGTTCCACAACCACAGACTGAATCTGAAAATCTTGAATCATCTGAATCTGTACTTCCAGCAACTTCTGAATCTGCACCAGCACAACCAACTTCTGAGTCTGAACCTGAAAGAGTGCAACCAAGAAAATCAAGCAATCAAACAACTATTAGTTTATTGATGTTATAGGTAAAATCTTTTGTTTTTTTTTTCTTTACATGTAATAAGTTTCACTGCACATGAAATAATGTATTTGGATTTTTATAGATGGGGAAGGAGTTAGTCAAAAACTAAAGGTGAAGGTTAGGGATGCTCATAACTTACCTAACAAATTACATGTGGTGGTGAACTATGATGACAAATTTCAACCAATTGGAGAAGCATCTGGTCTACTTGCTGGAGTTTGTGGACAGCTAGCGACAAATCATGTATTGTTCCCTATTAGTTTTGAAAATTGGTCAACTTTGCCAGATACTTACAAGGATACGGTGTGGGAGAGTGCACTAAAGGTAATATAACTTACATTGAAATAACTTTAATTTATTCAATACATTTGGACTAATTTCTTTTCTTTTTTGAAGTCTCGATTTTGTTTCAAAGTAAATAGAGATTTGGCTAAAAGAGATGTTATGTTTAAAATTGGGAAACTATGGAGGGAACACAGATGCAAGCTTTGGAATGAATTTTCTGACCCACTTATGAGCAGAAGTGACCTCATCAAGAATGTTCCAGCTGGATTAAACATGGAACAATGGGTTGTTTTTGTTGATTATCGTTTGAGGTCTTTTACAGTCGTATGGTAAACTCTGTTTTTTTTATTATTATTAATAAGCTTACTTTAAGTTTAAACAAAACTGATTTCATTTTCACTTTGTAGAACATGTGTAATAGAAATAGAGATATAACAAAGAGACAAATTATTATGCACACTGGTGGTGCTATGTCTTTGTCAAGAAGAAGAAATAATTTGGTATTTGTTTACTTATATTGTGCTCTCTATTTTAGTATATTACAATTTCCGCCACAATATACTTATATTATTATTGTTGAACATATAGAAAATTGAGACTGGTAAAAATATTGGACGAGCTGAAATGTGGAAGATCACACATAAGAGGAAAAATGGCACATATGTGAATGATGAGGCGCTGGAAATTGGGGTAAGTGTTTGGACTGCTTTGATGATGATGTATTGATCATGATGATATATTGGACTGCTTTGATGATGATGTATTGATCATGGAAATATATTGGACTGCTTTGACGATGATGTATTGATTATGATGATATATTGGACTGCTTTGATGATGATGTATTGATCATGATGATATATTGGACTGCTTTGATGATGATGTATTGATCATGATGATATATTGGACTGCTTGCATACATCAAATCTTCCTCCTGAGTAAGCATCATGATTACATGCAAATGCTCATACTGTTTGGAATCTATGTTGTAGTTGTAGTTAAGAGTTCAACCATTTCATTATGTTTATTGCGACCATAATATATTCTAACAAGTATATGTTGTTTTTTTATTATTTTCAATTTTATCCAGGAAAAAATTGATGAACTAATGTTGACAAATCCAAAAGGTGGTTTAGATATATATCCAGAAGATCCAATTGGTGTCATATTTGATAAGGAGCATCCGAGTCAAGTTAGAGGGCTATCATATGGATCTTGTCCCAACCTTGCTTTCAAAGGATCCACAACAAGGCTAAGTGGTATGAACCATGCTTCCTCTAGTTCAACTTCGTCAAATGTGGAGGACAAGGTATCTCAAATGGAAAATGAGCTTGCAACTGTGAAAAATCAAATGAACACTTTGCTTGCATATATTGCTTCAAGAAAAGATGTTCCAGAACATTTTGCTGCAATGGTAGCTAATTTGGTTCATGCATCCACCAATGAGGTATTAATATATTTAAATATTTATTGGTGTCTTTTATTTTATAATTATAAACATACAAATTCATTAACTTAAAATTATTTATTTCAGGCATCAGATTATGGAAGTGGTGCTCCATCACCTAATCAAGTAATAGGATCAAAGTGCTGGAAGCAAAACTAATTAGGGATGTGTGTTTTAATTTTAAACTTGATTAGGGATGTATGAACTTTTTATGTGTTTAATTTTCAATTACATATAAAATTTTGAACATTATTATGTGTACTTTAATTTTCAATGAAACGAATGGATGATTATAACTTTATACATTATTTTATTTTATTATGAAAAAGTGGTGATTAAATTTTATAATTGTATAAAACAGGTTATAAAAAAGTGGTTAAATTTTATTTATTCAGAATTAAAACTACGTCATTTAAAAACGCCACTACTTACGTATATTATGGCGTCTGAATCTTCTTCAATGAATGTAAATTGCGACAATTATAACTGACACTACTTACATATAAAAACCGCCATTACTTACACTATGTTTAAAGTGGCAGGTGTTGCGGCGGGTAGCGTAAAACCGTCACATTAAACTTTGTGGCGGCCAGTTCTATGGCAGTTTGGGAAACCGCCACAAGCGTATATTGTGGCGGTTATAAACTTCAGTTAATACGAAAATATCCGCCACAATATACACTTTTTTTTGTAGTAACACTAAATTGTCTATTAAGACTAAAAACTGTTAAACTAAAACCATTTAGAGCTTAAGCCCGTTAGGAGGTCCTTATGTTCAAAGGAGTAAAGTCAAAGACTGCAATTTTATCATGCTAGATGGTCTCACAATACAAAATGCACTAGACGATCTCAATGTACAAAAAAACGTACTATATTGTCTCACTGTACAAGATGTGCTAAACGATCTTTTAATGATTTACATGCTAGAAATTTTCAAAGAATAAGACTACTTAGACGATTCAGTCACCAGGAACATGTTAGACAATCACTTCATCTTTTATGCATTAGACGATCTTACATATCAGGGAGTTTCTAAACTCAATACTTATGTTCTTAAACTACTTTCTAATCATATTTAAATGATTTTGAACCTCATCTTGATAGTATTTAACATTCAAATAAAAGATTTCACTTAAACGTATTAGTTGAATGGGTCTAAAAAGTTTTCATATTCTTAACAAAAAATATAGTCTTTTGAAAAATCTAATTGTTAATTCTATCATTATTAAATATGTTCTTTGAATGAAATAAATCTTACTTAACACTATGATATGCTTAAACATTATGAAAATTTGTAAAGAAAGAAAGTTTTTAAAAAACGATGTTTTAAATAAGAAATTATTCGAAAAAATAGATAAATATCTTCTATTGATTTGATTTTGAAATAATGTTTTTATAAATTAAATCTCATTCAAAGTATGATTTGCTTCAACATTTATAATTTAGTCAAACTTAGAATTTTTTTTTAAAAGAATTGTACCAATAGATTCTTGGTTTAAAATGTTTTCAAAAACAAAGATTGTAATACTAAATTATATTGATTTTATTCAATGCCAATTGATTTATTTTGTTTACATTATAGTTCAATTTTATTTGATTTGTTTCTAGAAAAATTTACATCACATAAGACACATAGATAATATCATATGAAAAGTTTCCATGTAGAGCGTCTAATAGAAAAACGAAGATGCTACAATACAAGATTCAAGCAAACTTAAAGATTAGAAGAATCAAGCTTCAACATCTAAATATATACAAATATAAAATGATTTCGAAGATCAACATCAATGTATAAACACTCAAGACGCGTAGAAATCTTGGTATTGGGAGTTTCCTCTTTGAGCATCTAATACGAATATAATGAAGAACAGTGCAAGATTTATGCAAACATCAATTACAGATGATTTAAGCTTCAACATTCAAAATTATACAAAAATATAAAGTATACAAAAGAACAGTGTTAATAAGTAGACACTTAAGGTGCACAGGATATCATTAAAGCATAAGTTTCCTATAAAGTGTCTAATTATAAAACAAAGATACTACCGTACGGATTCAAGCAGAATTTAAGTTAAGATTATTCAAGTCTCAACGTTCAAATGCTTACAATAAAAGAAATCTTTTGAATACCAAGGATATTAAGTTAAAAGGTCAAGACACACAAGAAATCTTCACAACAAGAGTCTCCTTTTAGAGTGTCTAATACCAAAAGGAAGTACAAATTCAAGCTTCAATGGTCATGTTTTGAAAGTTATATAAAAATCTAGAAGATGAAAAAGAAACAAAAACAAGACAGCAAGAGATACAAGAAATACAAGAAGGAGAAAGAAAGTCACTTCTATACATATTATATTCATTGTAAATTCTTCACTTTGTGAACTATACCCAGTGAGCTTTGATTGTTCTCTCTTTAGAGAGTGTTTTACTTATATATTGAGAGATCTTAGTCTTAAAGGGGAATTTGGAGTGATTTATCTTTAGAAGTGTAGAATACTTGTACTTGAAGAGGTGGAGAATACTTGTACCTGAAGAGGTGGAGAATACTTGCTCCTGGAAAGTGTTAAAACTCATTGTAACCAAAGTGTTTTTGGTTAGTAAAATCTTTTATGTAGTTTATCTAAGGGGACTAGACGTAACCTAAGTGGTAGGGTGAACCAATATAAATCTATGCTTACTTCTCTCTTTTTTTTGCTTGTTAGATGATAGTTTTAATTTGTCTTTAAATTTGCAATTTGAGTTCAAGCTCCATTCAACCCCCCATTTTAAAGCTAGTTGTTACTACACATGAAAAAAACGCTCTAACAGTTAAATTAGTTGTTCATTGTAGCTCTTGTATTTTCAACAAGTACACTTAAAGATCTCTAACTACTTGACTTGCCTTAATTTCATTCTTTACCTTCAATCTTTTCATTTATATTTTGAATTTATCCTTTAATACTTGAATTGACTAATTTTGAATTTTTCAATATTTTCAAATCTTCATCTTTTTCATTCTACAAACTTAAAACAAAAAGCTTGAATTTACAATATTTAAAACTTTTTTTTTCTTTGAATTTGTTTAAAAAAACTAATTTGGAAATATTTGTAAAATGAGTTAGTAAAAACAATTAAAAATATAATCTGAAAATATTTTTGTTCCAGATATTTCTTGATATGGAAAAAAAGTATTAAAGATTTTTATTTTTTCAAAATTTTTTTTGTCTGGAAAAGATTGAGAGATATTTGCTATATATTAAACAAGATATTCATAATATTCATTTGCACAAATTTGTTTAGAAAAATATTGATTTTAAAGATATACGGACAAAACAGGACGAACATAGTTATTATGCATATTCAAATCTTTTAATTTTTATACATTAAATTTTTTTGATTAAGCGCATTTTTAGTACATATATGAATTTAAAAGATTTTATTTAAAAATTATAGCCAAAACTTGTTACTCGTGAAACATGTTCGCCAAATTGTCTAACATAAACAAACTTCTAGACGCTCAAAGAGTCTACTATACACTACAATTGTACAAATTAGTGTTAAAACAAAGTAACACATTCCATCTAAACTTTATTATGCACTTAACAAGCCCTATCACACCATCAAACAATATATGTTGTAAATTATCAAACCGTCTATTGGATATCGTCTATTGTAAACTTATGTTGTAGACACTCAGACCTTCTATCAAATCGTTTGATCAATATCTAGTTGTCGAAACATTGTTTAGATCTTGAATAAACAAGTAAGTCATTCAATAGTTTTTGTTCTCGTGAAAACGTAAACTCATAAACTTCATATACGATTTAGTGATCATTACACCAACCAATCCTTTGTCAACATAATTTTCCAAAGTTCAAAATAATTTAATTATTCATTTGAAATGTCATCACTAAGGTACATAATTAGAAACAAGAAAAGTGAGAAAATATGCTTTAAACTAAGTTTAGTCAATAATCTTAATTAATTTTTAATTAATTCTTATTAGGTAAATATTATTTAAAACAATAAATTTATTCTCAATTACAATCTGATATTATTTAAAATAGTGAATTGAGAATAAATCCACTTTTTTAAAATAGTTAACTACAAAGATTTTATGACTTGATGATTACATTTCAAATGAGAAAAAAAATTCCAAATCCAATCATATCATTAGCAAAGATATCTTTCAGATTTTTTACAAAGATAATCCTCTGCAAATTTTACTTGATTTAGAGAAAAACTCTTTTAAATCTTCTACAATATCTAGGCTTAGTTAATAAAAATTCAAATCACATGAAACAATATTGGAAACAAATTATATGAAAGATAAGAGAGAACAAAAGTATGGAACAAAATTGGAAAAAAAGATATATGTGAGGCAATCCATGACAAATAAGGACAAAAATTATAATAGGGAGGGTTGAAAGACAATATCAGAGACAGATTCTAGATTCAAATTCATGAAGAAAAGAAACCTATAAATAAAGACTACAGAGGAAGAACAAGAGGCCCGAGAGTCCCACAACACAATCTAGACTTAGTTTTATTTTTCTTTGAAAATCTTTTGTCTTGCCTCGACATAGAAGGAAAAACTCTTTTGTGTTGTTTCTTTTGTGATTTCGCACTAAATTTTTAAGATTTTGGACAATGAAGGTTTTCTTCTTCAATATTTTTGATAAGTTGTACTAGACGATCTAGTCTTTTTGAGTTCTAATCTTTGTTAGTGAAATTGTTTTTGAATGCTATGTTGATAATTCCATCCTATGTTTTTATTGAAATTCTTATTTAGTTTATTAGAATTGAATTTTTTGTTTAGTATGCATTATTTAAACAATCTTTTGTTTGCTTAATTCAAGAGGTAAAATATTTACAAAATCTCATGAGTAGACGCATGAACACGAGTAAGGTTTTGAATGAGTTAATGAAAATATGTTTCACTAATTAGATTCTATTGAATTGATTGATGCAATTCATCAATTCGATCCTGTTAGGAGATTGAATGAACAATATATGTATGAATTAAGACTTGAGACTCAACCTGTTCTTAGTACTTTTAATCGTTTATTATATTTTATTTTATTTTTTATTCCAACAATCACAAACCCTCCATTTCCTTTATTGTTATTTTTAACTTTTATTTCTTAAAAATAAATTTTAAACACTTTTTTCCTGAATTTTTAATTGGATTTATGAGAAGACAACCCATAATCAAATGATTTTATTTATATTATTATCTTTTTGGTATTAGACGACCTGGTAGTATGTTAGACTGTTTACACTAAAACTATTTTAATTGGATTGGATACAAATTTACGCTAAAAATCATAAATAAAAAAAATTCAAGAGTTATCACACAACACCAAAACTCATTCATACTCCACAATACAAGATGTTGTCTTTGAGTTCTTGTATTGTTTCAATAACTCAATAAGATTTCTTTTTAGAAACTAATCAAATACACCTAAACCAAACCAAACACCATTGTCTACACATCAACTGAGTCAGAAATGATCCATTTGCAATCCAAGAATCAACCTGATCAACGTGGAATCAAAAGGCTAAGGCAAAAAGCAAATTCTAAAGATCTCTCGATGGAGGCATTGCGAAAGAAGACAAATATTGGCTGAGGAGGTTCGTCAAAGGTAGATGAGTATGATTGGAAGGTGGTAGGAGAATGGATATGTGTCGGTGGAAGGGTCACACAGAAAGGTAGTCGTAAAAAAGGATTCACATTACTTTTCATGCAAAGGGAAGAACCTTAATTTCTCGATGCCAAATAGAAATAATTGTGTTGTAGATATACACATGATTCTCTGTTTATAAGGAATATAATAAAACAATAGAAAGGAATATAAAATTTAAATCCTAAAATTAGACTATTCAACATTTACATATTTAATACCACTATGTATATCTGTTTGAGATATATGCTCATTTGACATGCTATATTACTCGTCTTATATATATAATTTATACATGATGTTGTAGATCACATCTTATTTACACATTGTGACTTTTTTTCATTCTTTTATAATCAAATAATTGATATTTAAAATTGTATATTTAGCATTAATTCATCTTTAAGCCTCAATGAAATTGAACTCTTCACAATTTGAATGAAATTTTATTATGATACAGAAATATGCTTTATTTTGGTATAGAATTTTTTAAGTAATTCTCAAAAGGGGCATTTTCCGATACGTTTGTTTTTTACTCTTAAAAACCAGATAAGTAACCCAATTTTGCTACCATTTTGTTCACTTTTGCAATATTTTTTTATCAATGGTTATGATGGCATTCCTATGAGCTCTTCTTTGCGTTTTGGTGATGAACTTGCGGAAGCTAGTGGAGGAGATGAAGCAAGGCCTTTCTAGGAAGTATGGGTGCCTTGAAGGTGCATGAGAGTGGGGAATTGGGGAGGTTCGGCCAGCCCCTTTGAAGGTGATGAAGTGAAGATTAAAACCTAGATGCTAGGCAAGGAGTAGTGTATGGCACAAATTTGGCAGCATAACAATACTCTATTCAATCTTGAAATACATGAGGTTGACTCCTCCTTTTATAGGCTAAGGAGGACCTGAAATGATGATGTAAATGATGAGCAAATGCAAACCAAATGAAATGCAAAAGAGTCTTCTTTCAAACCTAAGGAATCTAGGCCTTCGACTTCTACCCCTAAATCTCCAATTAAATCGTCTAGTAAGAAATGCTTTAACTGTATGGGTTATGGTCACATTGTGGCTAATTGTCCTTCTAAGAGGAATATGTTTGTGCATAATGGCATTGTAGTTAGTGAGCATGATTCGGATTCACCTAAGCATTCTTCACATTCTAGATCATCTAGTGAGCATGAGAGTGAGAGTCCACTTGAAGGAGATTTGTTGGTTGTGAGAAGACTTCTTGGACAAGTTTTACAACCTTTTGATGAAAGTCAAAGGGAAAATATTTTTCATACAAGATGTCTTATTCAAAACAACATTTGTTCTTTAATAGTGGATGATGGTAGTTGTGCTAATGTGGCTAGTACAAGAGTAGTATATAAGCTTGGATTGCCTACTATCTCTCATACAAAGCCCTACAAATTGCAATGGCTTAGTGAAGTAGGCGAATCATTGTGAATAAGCAAGTCCTCATTAATTTCTCTATTGGAAAATACAAGGATGAGGTTTTATGTGATGTTGTACCCATGGAGGCAACACATGTTCTTTTTGGAAGGCCTTGGCAATATGATAGAAAAGTTTTTCATGATGGCTTTACCAATAAACTCTCTTTTGATTTCCATGGTCACAAGGTCATTTTGAAATCTCTCTCTCCAAGAGAAGTCCATGAGGACCAAATTCTTATGAAAAAAAAGAGGGAGAATGAAAAAGTAAAGAGTTCTAAGCCTACGCTTCTTGTGTCTAGGCATGAGGTCCAAAGGGATATAGTGGCTCAGAATCCTATTTTTTTAGCTATTCCTAGACCTCTTAAGATAGAACCACTTGTAGATAGTCCTCATTGTTTGGATAATTTGGTAAAGGAGTTTCATGATGTGTTTCAAGATCCTCCAAAAGGACTTCCACCTTTGAGAGGGATTGAACACCAAATTGATTTGATTCCGGCATCTTCTTTACCCAATCGTCCGACCTATAGGACAAATCCAAGTGAAACTAGGGAAATTCGCCAAAAAATTGAGGAATTAATTGCTAAAGGTTGGGTTCAAGATAGCATGAGCCCTTGTGCTATGCCTATTATCCTTGTCCCTAAGAAAGATGGCACATGGAGGATGTGTTCGGATTGTAGGGCTATAAATAACATTACAATTGAGTATATGCATCCCATACCTAGGCTTGATGATTTGTTGGATGAATTGCATGGTTCAAAAATTTTTACAAGATTGATCTTAAAAGTGGCTACAATCAAATCCATATAAAACCGGGTGATGAATGGAAGACGGCCTTTAAGACCAACTTTGGTTTGTATGAGTGGTTGGTTATGCCATTTGGCTTAACTAATGCTCCAAGTACTTTCATGCGCCTCATGCATCATGTTTTAAGACCATTCATTGGCAAGTTTGTTGTTGTTTATTTTGATGATATCCTCATTTATAGCTTGTCTTTGTATGACCATAGGATGCATGTTAGACAAGTCTTGGAAAGCCTTAGGAAAGAACATTTGTATGCTAACCTTGTTAAATGTATGTTTGCACTTGATCATATAGAATTCATAGGGTTTGTTGTCAGTAGCAAAGGGGTCCATGTAGATCAATCTAAGGTAGTAGCCATTCAAAATTGGCCAACGCCTACAAATGTGAATGATGTTCGAAGTTTCCATGGTCTTGCTTCTTTTTATAGAAGATTTGTACCAAACTTCGGTACCATAGCTGCACCTCTCAATGATATAGTGAAAAAGGATGTGGTTTTCAAATGGGGAGAAGCACAACAAAATGCTTTTGATGTTTTAAAACAAAAATTGACTAAAGCTCCCATTTTAGCCCTTCCTAATTTTTTAAAATATTTGAGATTGAATGTGATGCTTCAAGTATAGGCATTGGGTCTGTTCTCCTTCAAGAGGGCCACCCCATAGCTTATTTTAGTGAGAAATTGAAAGGAAGTCATCTCAACTATTCCACTTATGATAAGGAATTGTATGCACTTGTTAGAGCTTTGTTTACTTGGCAACATTATCTTTTTCCTAAAGAGTTTTTGATTCATAGTGATCATGAATCTCTTAAATATTTGAAAAGTCAAAACAAACTTAACAAGAGGCATGCTAAGTGGGTGGAATTTCTTGAGCAATTTCCTTATGTGATCAAGCATAAGCAAGGCAAAAATAATGTTGTGGCCGATGCACTTTCTAGACAATATGCCTTGCTAAATCTTTTGGGTTCTCAATTTCTTGGCTTTGATCACATTAAGGATCTTTATCATGATGACTTTGATTTTTCTCTTATCTATCAAGAGTGTATCAAAGGAGGACACAAAGATTTTTTTATACAAGATGGCTTTCTTTTTAAAGGAAAGCGTCTTTGTGTTCCTCAAAGCTCCATTAGATTATCTCTTGTTAGAGAAGCACATGAGGGAGGATTAATGGGTCACTTTGGGGTTGCAAAAACTTTGGATGTGTTACATGAACATTTCTTTTGGCCTCATATGCATAAACATGTTCATAGTTTGTGTGAAAAATGCATAGCTTGCCGTAAAGCTAAATCTAGATTGCAACCCCATGGTTTATATACTCCTCTTCCTATCCCTTCCATGCCTTGGGTTGACATTTCTATGGATTTCATCTTAGGCTTACCCAAGACATCAAAGGGAAAGGATTCCATTTTTCTGGTAGTGGATCATTTTTCAAAGATGGCTCACTTTATTCCTTGCCACAAAGTGGATGATGCATGTCATATTGCAAACTTCTTCTTTCAAGAAGTGGTTCGTTTACATGGTATTCCTAGAACTATTGTATCCGATAGAGATTCCAAGTTCTTTAGTCACTTTTGGAAGACCTTGTGGGGTAAGCTTTGTACTAAGCTTTTATTTTCTACCACTTGTCACCCACAAACCGATGGTCAAACCGAAGTGGTAAATAGAACTTTGGGACAAATGTTGCGATGCTTTATTTCCGGGAATCCTAGAGTTTGGGAGAATTTACTACCACATGTTGAATTTGCTTTTAATCGTGTAGTAAATTCTACCACCTCACATTCTCCTTTTGAGGTTGTCTATGGGTTTAATCCCTTAACACCTCTTGATCTTCTTCCTATTCCCATACTTGATGATATCTTGTGCAAAGATGGGGATGAAAAGGCTTCTTTTGTGAAAAATTTGCATAAAGATATCAAGTTGAGAATTGAGAAGAAGGTTGGCAAGTATGCTGAACTTGCCAACAAAAGGAGAAAAGCATTGTTATTTGATGAAGGTGATTGGGTTTGGCATCATTTGAGGAAAGATCGTTTTCCTAATCAAAGGAAGTCCAAACTAATGCCTCGTGGAGATGAACCTTTCCAAGTCCTAAAGAGGATTAATGATAATGCTTATGAGTTAGATATGCCTGATACATACCTTGGTAGTCATACATTTAATATCAGTGATCTAACTCCTTTTTCTGTAGGTCTCCAGAATTCGTGACCGAATTCTCTCCAACTCGGGGAGTATGATGGAGATCAAGATCGAGAAGAAATAGAGGTCGAAGATCAAGGTCAAGAGAAGGTAGAGGCCGAAGTTGAAGAAGCTCAAGGAGACATTAGCTTACCTCAAAGGCTTACAAGGAGCAAGTTTAAAGAATTAGGAAGTAGTGGTAGATTATTTTCTCTTTTTATAGTGTGTTTTGTATAAAAAGTAGAATGTTTAAATATATAGGTTTTAGGAAGGTGCTTAGAGGGAAACATTAGATACCCCTTTTGTAAAGCATCTATAGGCTTTTAGTTTAGAATTTTCTAGAAGGTGACTCTTCATGAGTTATTATAGGCGTTAGCTTAGGGGACTTTTGGTTAGCTTGTGGTGCAAGCTTTGTAAGCTTCATGACCGACCCTTGCTCCTATAAAAGGAGGGTTTGGGTCCTTCAAATAATAGAATTGAATTTTGAAGTAACAAAACTCTCCCAAATTGGTGATTGAGTGAGTGAGAATTGTTTTCTCCTCTTCCTAGTCTCATCTTGAGTGCCTTGGTTCTGCAAGTGGCGGCAATTCACACTTTTCTTGGAGCAATCACACTTCATGTGGCGTGTTCATCAACCAAGAACTACAACCACATAAGTCTTCTTTCTTCTCCATCTACTTCTTCCATTTCCATGTCCATATGAACTCCTTAAACATGTCTTAGGACTTTTCTTGCATTTCTATTCGGTATTTTAGCTTCTTTTGCTATTTTGTTCGGTTCATCTTCTTCCTTGCTGAGTTTAATCGGTTCATCTTCATTCTTACTTGCTTTTGTTTGGTGCATTTCAATTGTCAAGCATTTTAATCGGTTCATTTACATTCTTAAGGAATTTAATCGATTCAATTGGCAAGAAATGGACTTCCATGTGAGTTTTGGTGTATTGGCGCAAGTTTTGGTGAGTTCTTGAAACATAGAACATTGATCCATTTCTATAAAAGTGCCTATTCAATCTCCAACTCAAGTTGATTCCATAAAATGTCAAAGAATCATCTACATCTTGTTATTGGAATCATATCACTCCTTTTGGGTTGCCTTCATGCAATGGTTGTCCTAGACACTCTTGTGGGTGCCCTTTATGAAAGGTTGTGTTGGGGCCTCTTCCATCAGGTTACTTCCTATACATTCATGAGATGTTAATCATTTATCTCTAGAATTCAAAAACATGTGGAATTTTAGAAATATATTCCATAATTCAATTTAAAATCATTTTCAAATTTCTGAATTGAATTACGTAATCCAAAAATGTATTCCAAATCTGAAATACATTTCTAGATTTTACATAGGCAAGACATTCTAAATTGTGTAATTTAGAATAAATTTCCTAATCCAAAATACATTTTCAATATTACAATCCAAAATATATTTAGAAGTTATGCAATCCTAAATGCATATTAAAAAAAATCAAAAGTATATTATAAATTGTAAAATTTCTAAAATATTTTAAAATTATATAATTCATAATATATTTTCAAATTGTTCAATTTATACATAATAGAAATGGAGAGTACTCTCAGGATAAGTTTAAACACGTGTCCTCTCCACAAAATTTTGAAAAAAAAAAACAAAAAGACTTAATACTAAAAGTTGAAAAACTTCCACCAATCAACACAACACACCTAGGCAAATGAAAACGTGCCACGTGCCACGTTTTAAAACTCACTTTGTCGTTTGGTTTCCCCATTCTCCCTCATTTCGCTTTCTCGGTTCTCTCTCTTTAACACTTTTTTTTCTCTCTCATCCTGTTTTTCTCTGAAACCCTAAACTCCTCTCAATCCTTTGCCCCCTTCTCTCCTTTTTTCCTTTACTCTTTTCATCGTTTCGGCAACTGCAAAGCTGCTCTATTGGAAAGTACTTTTTCCTAAAAACACCATTACCCATCTGCAGAAATGGCACCTTCTTTTGAAATTTAAAATGGTAATGACAATTTTTTTCACTATAAATTGTGTTGTATCAAACGCTTTTTCATTTTTGTTCGATTTTCTTCCGTTCATTCTCCAGGTAATGTTTTATATCGTTTGTTCATCTCATTATCACATCTATGTTGTGTTTTTAGGGTTTTCTAATTAAAGATATCTCCTTTTTACGGTTAATTTTTATTTGAATGAAAATCCACCGTATATTCAGTCACCGATTGAAGATTTTTTTCCTCTTTTGCATTCTAGGGTTTTCGAGGGTTTAATCATTAATGACGTTGTTGGTTTTTTAGTATATGGTTTTAGGGTTGAAAACATGAAGACTAACAGAGCACGTAAAATGTATTGATTTTGACCTCCTCTTTTGGATGCATTTGATATTCATCTTCAACCCATTTAATTGTTTGTTGTGTCCTCTTCTCATTCCATGGTTCATTTTTATGGTGAACATTAAAAGATATCTCCTTTTTACGGTTAATTTTTATTTTGATATATTTCCAAATCCACCGTATATTCAGTCACCGATTGAAGATATTTTTCCTTTTTTGCATTCTAGGGTTTTCGAGGGTTTACTCGTTAATGGCGTTGTTGGTTTTTGAGTATATGGTTTTAGGGTTGAAAACGTGAAGATTAACAGAGCACGTAAAAGGTAATGATTTTTTACCTCCTCTTTGGATGCATTTGATATTCATGTTCATCCCATTTAATTGTTTGTTTCGTGGTATTCTCATTCCACATGGTTCATTTCATTTCATATTGATGTTCATATTTATTTTTATTTTTATTTTGTCCTCTTTCATATTGATGTTCATCAACAGTTTTTGGTAAACTAATATTTATGCCAAGGCATTTTTTGTTTTCTTTTTTTCTTTCTAGGCTTCTCTGTTCAAAATTTCTAGGTTTGTTGCCTGCTATTCTCATTCCATTGTTCATTTAATTTCATATTGATGTTCATTCTGATTTTGTGCTCTTTCATATTGATTATGGTAAGAATGTTATATGCTTATGGGATGACAATTTCTTTTTTGCTTACTCGATGCATTCAACTACTACCATAGTCTTTGTTCTCTGTTTCTTATTATTTTTTTAGTTTTGTTGATATGAAGGTTTCTTAGATAGGAAGGATTTCATCTTCTATTTCAGATTTCTCAGATATTTTGATGGAGATCAAGATCAAGAAGAGGTAGAAGTCGAAGTTGAAGGTGCTCAAAAGGATATTAGCTTTCCTCAAAGAATTACAAGGAGCAAATTTAAAGAATTAGGAAGTAATGGTAAAATGTTTTCTCTTTTTGTAGTATCTTATGTATAAAATGTAGAATGTTTAAATATATAGTTTTTAGGAAGGTGCTTAGAGGGAAACCTAAAGATACCTCTTTTGTAAAGCATCTTTAGACATTAGTTTAGAACTTTCTAGAAGTTGACCCTTCATGTCTCACTATAGGCGCTAGAAGTGGGTAGCATGCAAGAGACTTTTGGTTAGCTTGTTGTGTAAGCGTTGTAAACTTCATGACCGGTCCTTCTCCTATATAAGGAGGGCTTGGGTCCTTCTAAATGCAGAATTTGATATTGAACTACCGAAACTCTCCCAAATTGGTGATTGAGTGAGTGAGATTTGTCTTCTCCTCTTCTAGTCTCATCTTGAGTGCTTCTTGGTGTTGGGTTTAATAGTGCCAAAGTTCAAGAGGGGGGGTGAATTGACCTTTTAAAACTTCTTCGCAGAAACAGTGTTTAACCCAGTTTTACAGAAAATAAATCGATTTATGTAAAAATGAACAGATTTATTTCAGCACTGTTTTTGTTTGAAAAGCTTTTAATTCAGCAAGATTAATCACAAGATTATGCAGTGAGAATTTCCAGCAGCACACACACAAATATCAGATTTGAAAAACAGTGAAACACAAAAACTGCAAGCTTCAATTTCAAGCAAGTGATTAAGGTTCAATTGATAGCATGCTAATTAATTGAGTGATCTTTGCAAACAAGCTGTTCCAGTGTCTTTTAACAGACTATGAATGTTCTTCTTGATGTTAAGCAATTTTTCCATAAATTAAGAACACTTAATCACAGAACAGCAAGCTTCAACTTTAAGCAATTGTTTAAGGTTCAATTAATGGCATTGACAGTTTCTTGAGCAACCTATCACAGTCAATCTGTTCCAGTGGCTTTTAGCAGATTTTATATGTTCTTATCAGATTAAAACAGCTTTTTCAGAAATCAAGAACAGTATGCACTGTGCCCAGAAAGAACAGATTTATTTTCAATTGAACAGATTTATTTCTTTGTTGTTTTACCAATTATGCAGAAACGAAATTGCAGAGTGAGGGAGAGAATGAACACAAACAATTATATTGGTTCACTCAACCTGAGCTACATCCAGTCTTCACCAACAACAGGTGGAATTCACTAACACACAGTACAGTCAAGTACACTTCCCACTGTTCTTGAAACCTACAAGAACTTAGGTACTCTTGCTGAAAAAACCTATTTCAGCACTCATACACACACATCCACTCTCCAAGAACACCTATCAAGAAGAGGATTCAACCAAACTTTTACAAGTAATAAGAAGTGAAACGACTACACCTGATTGAGGTAACAAAGATCAGCCTTAAACCAGTAGGCAAGATTGCTAGAACAGTAGCTGCACCTCACACCAAGCTTTTGGAACCAAACCAAGAACAAGCACTTTTTGATTTTTGAAATCTTTGAAGAACAAATGCTAATCCTTGAAAACACTTAACTCTCTGCTGTCAAAACTTGTTTTTTGCAAATGTATAAACTGTTTGAATCGTTGTTAAGCTCAGAAACAAGTTTTCATTTTATAGAAAGCCAGCTTATAACAGAATTTTGAAAAATAGTTAAAGCTGTTATAAAATGAACAGATTGAAAATAAAATAAACTGATTTATTTTCAAAAGCAGTTAGAGAATCTGTTAAGTGAGGAGACTTAGTCAACCATTCTGGTGCTGAGATAAAACTGAAAAACGTTTAAGTATGATATCGCACCAGAGGCAAAAAAGAATCTATTCATTTACAGATGAACAGATTTATTTTTCAAAACGAAAACAGAGGAAGTTTAACTGTTTGAAACTCAGTCGTTTTGAAAGGAAGAAGACTCAGTCAAAATACCTGATGCACAAAATCAAATTTTTACAAGACTTTAGCCAAGGCATCAGTGAAGAAAATGAATCTGTTTATTTAGAAAAGAACAGATTTCTTTTTATGCAGTAAAACGTGTTTTTGTGTAAAACATGTGAAAAACAGTTTTAGAAAACTTATGTTTGTTCTTAACACATGGCCAGTGGTTATGAGGTGAGTTACTCAGCAAAAAGCTACTCTTAGACAACCTCTGAGCACTAACTAAGACATTCTTAAAGCAAAGCACAAATACATGGAAAGCACATAAATGTCTTCATCAAACACAACATACAAGTCTTCATCAAACACAATCTTGAAGGGGCAGCAACCATCTTCAACACTTGGAACCTCAAGTGGCAGCATCTACACTCATCTTGAAGTCTTGCATCCTTCAAGTGGCGTGTTCATCTCCAAGAACTCCAACCACATAAGTTTTCTTCTCTTTCCATCTTATTCCTCCATTGCCATGTCCATATGAACTCCAAAACAAGTTTTATACCGTTCTAGTTTCTTTTAATCGGTTCATCTTCCTTTTCTTGCACTTTTGTTCGGTTCTTTTCAATTACTTACTGTTTTAATCGGTTCAGTAGCTTATTTTCATGTTTTGTTCGGTTCAATTGCTTTCTTTAGAGTTTCAATCGGTTCATTTACTTTCTTGTTCAATTTAATCGGTTCATTTGACAAGAAATGGATTTCTATATGATTTTTGGCTTGGTTACTTAAGTTTTGGTGAGTTCTTGAATGAAAGAACATTTATCCAATTCTATAAAAGTGCCTAATCATATTCCAACTCAAGTTGATTCCATATAATGTCTATGAAACATCTATATCTTGTTATTGGAATCATATCACCTTTTCTTGTTTGTCTTTGATTGTTCCTTGGTTTTGTGGTGCTTGGCTTTTAGTTTGAGTGCTTTTGCTTTAACATCTTTCATTTGAGGTTACTAAGGCCTCAAGAGCAAATTGGTTAAGGGAAGTATTCTTTCTTGGAGTGATTTGAGTGACTCAACCTTCGACACCTTGTTATCTTCTTTGTTGCTCACATTATTTTCTTAACCTTGTTTGTTTTTTGTGTTTGCTGTTTTTCTTTTATCATGGATACATATTCTAGTGCTGAATCTTCAAAACCACACTCCACTCATAGAGCCTATGTTCTTAATGAGTTGAAAGAAGCAAGGAAGGTTATTGCTGAAAAAGATGATGCTTTACAAAGATTGGAAGAGCGTTTGGCCAAGTTTGAATTAAAGCAAGAGAGAGTTTCTCCTCGGCATGATAGGCATCATTCACCTCGGCATTCTTATAAGGGTTCTTCTTCTCACAACCATGGAGAGGAGTCTAGATGAAGGAGGCATCGTCCTCATTCCCATGGAAGCAGCCACCACCGTGACCAAAGACATCATCAAGAGCCAAAGCCTCAAGTTCCTTTTGTTAAAGTCCCTAGTTTTAGTGAGGATAGCGATCCTACTTTGTATTTAGAATGGGAGGCTAAATGTGAACAAATTTTTACAGCTTATAAGGTAGAAGAGGATCAAAAAGTGAATATAGCCTCTTTAAAATTCATAGATTATGCCATCAGATGGTGGCATAGTATTGTAATGGACATTGGCTATAAAAAGAGACCTCCTGTGGTCTCTTGGGACGATTTAAAAGAGTGTATGCACTTTAGATTCGTACCACCACACTTTAGGAAAGACCTCATGTTGAAGCTCCAATGGTTTCAACAAGGCACGCTAAGTGTGGATGCATACTTTAAAGAGTTAGAAACGCTTTTGCTTCAAGTTAAATTGCAAGAAAGTGAGGAAGCTATGATTGCTAGGTTTGTAAGTGGCCTAAGAAGGGATATTCAAGATGTTGTTGAACTTCAAGAGTATTCATCTTTGGGATCTTTGGTTCACCTTGCAATGAAGTTTGAAGCCCAACTTTCTAAGAGAAATTCTTTTAAAAACTCTCCCAATGATGGTTACTATAACAACTCTTGGAAAAATAAAAAGTCTTTTTCAAAACCTCCTTCCAAGGATTCTTTCAAACCTAAAGATTCTAGGCCTTCCACTTCTACTCCTAAATTTCCAATCAAATCGTCTAGTAAGAAATGCTTTAAGTGTATGGGTTATGGTCACATTGCGGCTAATTGTCCTTCTAAAAGGAATATGTTTGTGCATAATGGCATTGTAGTTAGTGAGCATGATTCGGATTCATCTAAGCATTCTTCCCATTCTAGAGCATCTAGTGAGCATGAGAGTGAGAGTCCACTTGAAGAAGATTTGTTGGTTATGAGAAGACTTCTTGGTCAAGTTTTACAACCTTTTGATGAAAGTCAAAGGGAAAATATTTTTCATACAAGATGTCTTATTCAAAACAACATTTGTTCTTTAATAGTGGATGGAGGAAGTTGTGCTAATGTGGCTAGTACAAGAGTAGTAGATAAGCTTGGTTTGCCTACTATCTCTCATACAAGGGTCCCAATTTTTGGACAACTCTAAATGAGTTGCTCTAGCATAATACTGCCAACGTGGCACAAAAAAATATAATTTTATTTAGATTGTGGGGCCCAGAAAAAATCTGATCATTTAGTGTTTAGGGTGCGGTAGAATGTGAAATTAGGTTTTATGAAAGGGATTGAGTTTAGGTTTCTTCTTCTCCACCACATCGTCTTCCAGTTCTAGGTTTTAAGAAAGGGGTTGAGTTTAGGTTTCTTCTTCTCCACCACATCGTCTTCCAGTTCTCCGCAAGCTATTTGTTTGAAGTTGTCCGCAACCTTTATGTGCAATGGCGTTCGTTGTCGTCCTAGGTGCATGTGTTTTGAGGGTGGTTTGGCGGTGGTGTCGTCTTCGACATCCTCCTTTCACGGTGTTTGGGTGGCGGTGTCGTCTTCAGCATCCTGTTTTCACGGTGGTTGGGTGGCGTTCTCCTCTTAGACATCCTCTTTTCAAAGGTAATACATTTTTTTTTTTCATTTGTTTATTAAGTGAAACCTTGATGTTGTGTGATTTTTGTTGCTGGGTCATTCCTGTTATTTGTCCTGTGGTGACCATTGTGTGAGCCAAAACTGATTTTTTCCACAAACTGTTAAGATAAATGTATATTCGTATTTCATGTTGGGTTTACTTTGTGGGTCTTTGTGGGTCTGTATTTCACTATTATTGTAGTATTTTATTTCATAGTAGCATGTTAGGATACACAAAGAAAAGGGATTGGTGGAGAAACTCAATTAGAGTTGTCCAAAAATCGTTACCCATTTTTCTGGAGTATGACTTGATTTTTTGTGAAAAATATTGTTGTTGGAAATATGTGTCTTGGTGTATAAATAATGCAGAGTGATTGTTTGGAATGTTAGGTTCATGAGGTACCAAAATTTTTAAGGAAATTCTGTAATGTTGACATGGATAAAAAAAAGGTTAAAAGAGAGTGTTAGTGTTATTGTTGATGTTGGTTGGGGAAGCGCACGAGGTGGAGAGAAAGTGGTTTAAATCAGTTTTTTATAGGCCATCAAAGTAGGATAGTGTAAAGTAACCACAATGTTCACTGAATTTAGAAGGTTGCAGTATGTGGTGACCCTAGTAGGAGTATGTGGTGACCCACATTACAATTCCTGCACAGACCTAAAGGGGAACTTTTTTTTTTTAAAATGTCAATTATGTTCGTGTTGGTTAGGGAGGGATACGAGGTGGGGAGAAAGTGGGTTAAATGAGTTATTTAGAGGCTGTGAGAGTAGGACCTTGTGAATTAACCACAAAATTTAGTCAAGTTAGAGAGTGATAATATGTGGTGACCCTTCAGGGAATATGTGGTGACACACTTTACACTTCTTGCACAAACCCAGTGAAACTTGTTATGGAAATATGAAGTGAGTGTTCATGTTTGTTGGGATGGGCATGATGTGGGGAGAAAGTGTGTTAGATCAGAACTTTAGAGGGCATGAGTGTAAGGCAGTGTGAAGTGAGCAGAAATCCAGTAAACTTATAGGGTTGCAGTATGCGGTGACCTCAGTAGCAGTATGTGGTGACCCACATTACACTTCTTGCACAGACCTAACAAAGGAACTTTTTCTTGAAATGTCAATTGTGTTCGTGTTGGTTAGGGATGGACACAAGGTGGCGAGAAAGTGGGTTAAATGAGTTATTTAGAGGCTGTGAGAGTAGGATCCTGTGAATTAACCACAAAATTCAGTCAGTTAGAGAGTGATAGTATGTAGTGACCCTTCAGTGAACACTTTACACTTCCTGTACAAACCCAGTGAAACTTGTTATGGAAATATGAAGTGAGTGTTCATGTTTGTTCGGATGGGCATAATGTGGGGATACTTTTTAATGAAAATGGGAAGTGAGTGTCCATGTTGGTTGTAATGGGGCATGAGGTTTGGACTATATAGTAATTTGAATATTTGACACCACTGAAGTGTGCATCAGGTCATTTGGTTATTTGTACTATAACTTATTCCAATGTGTTATTCAGTAAATTTGTTATACATGAAGATGTTTTGAAGTCATGTTTGTTATTTCGTTGCAGGTAAAAAACAACGCACTCAGTAAATTTTGACGGATGTGACAATGTATTAAGGATGAAGTTTATGAATGACACATGTACATTTTTGTTATGTAATCTTGAACAATTGTGGTAGATGTTCAACCACCCACATGCAATGAATGGTTGTATATGTTTGTATGAATTTTTTTTGACCGTATTCAAAATATTTTGTAAGATTACAATGTACATAGTTATCCCCAAAATGAGGTAAATTTATTGTAAATCAATGTATTATGTGTGTAGTCTTAGCAGTGATGCATTTTCCCTTGAGACACCTAATTTGAGTATACCCAAAGACAAACATTACTTGTATTTAAGCACTAATGATTTTTGGCATGCACTAAATAATTTAGATTAAGCGAAAATGGTCCGGTGTTGAAGGGGTCCGATTTAGCTTGCACAAAAATATTTGGATTAAGCGAAAACGGTCCAGTGCTGAAGAGGTCCAATTTAGCTTGCACGAAATAATTTGGATCAAGCGAAAACGGTCCAGTGTTGAAGGGGTTCAATTTAGCTTGCACGAAATAATTTGCGTTAAGCGAAAATTGTCCAGTGCTGAAGAGGTCCAATTCAGCTTGCACGAAACAATTTGGATTAAGCGAAAATGGTCCAGTGCTGAAGAGGTCCAATTTAGCTTGCACGAAATAATTTAGATTAAGCGAAAACGGTCCAGTGCTGAAGGGGTCCATTTTAGCTTGCACGAAATAATTTGGATTAAGCGAAAATGGTCAAGTGCTGAAGAGGTCCAACTTAGCTTGCACGAAATAATTTGGATTAAGCGAAAATGGTCCAGTGCTGAAGAGGTCCAATTTAGCTTGCACGAAATAATTTGGATTAAGCGAAAAAGGTGCAGTGCTGAAGAGATCCAATTTAGCTTGCACGAAATAATTTGGATTAAGCGAAAATGGTCCAATGCTGAAGAGGTCCAATTTAGCTTGCACGAAATAATTTGGATTAAGCGAAAATGGTCAAGTGCTGAAGAGGTCCAACTTAGCTTGCACGAAATAATTTAGTTTAAGCGAAAACGGCTCAGTGCTGAAGGGGTCTAATTTAGCTTGCACGAAATAATTTGGATTAAGCGAAAATGATCTAGTGCTCAAGAGGTCCAATTTAGCTTGCACGAAATAATTTTGATTACTTCACACCCACATCATGCTCATGCATCACCCTTCTCAAGCACTGCACTTTTCACAGTACGTCAAAATACGGAAATGTAGTGTGTGTGCAGAAATCTTGTCTCAGGTCAACACATTTTCCCTCAGAGGTCACCACTTATTTCCTTCCAGGTCACCACCAAGTCTGACATGAGCCAAGTCCATCTGTGATTGCACTTCTTCAAATCCATATCGGTGGCCAAATCCTCCCTCATTTCACACCCACATCGTGCTCATGCATCACCCTTCTAAAGCACTCAACTTTTCACAATGGATCAAAATACAAAAATGTAGTGTGTGGTCAAAAAACTTTGGCACAGGTCACCACATTTTCCTTTAGAGGTCACCACTTATTTCCTACCAGGTCACCACCATGTCTGACATGAGCCAAGTCCATCTGTGATTGCACTTCTTCACATCCATATAGGTGGGCCCATCCTCCCTCACTTCACACCCACATCATGCTCATGCATCACCCTTCTAAAGCACTCAATTTTTCATAGTGGGTCAAAATACAAAAATGTAGTGTGTGTGCAGAAACTTTGTCACAGGTGACCACATTTTCCTTCATAGGTCACCACTTATTTCCTACCAAGTCACCACCAAGTCTAACATGAGCCAAGTTCATTTGTGATTTTAATTGTTCACATCCATATAGGTGGCCCACTCCTCCCTCACTTGACACCCACATCATGTTCATGCTTCGCCCTTTTCAAGCACTACACTTTTGATAGTGGGTCAAAATACGAGAATGTAGTGTGTGTGCAGAAACATTGTAACAGGTCACCACATTTTCTTTCAGAGGTCACCACTAATTTCCTACCACCTGACAACAATTTAGTTCTGTTTGTTATTTTAAATTGTAAATATGATTAATTTTTCAGAAACAATAAGTTCAACTTTTGGATCCAATGTTGCTTATGCATAGTATCAATAACTTTTTTCTTTCTCGCTTGGGTCCATGTTTTATATATCTTAGCCAAAGAGTTCATAAAAAAGGGACCAAATTTTCTACCTTAACTTAATATTCTTCACTTTACAATTATTTTAGTGCACCAAAATGGGGAAATGTAAATATTTATAAGTTTCTTTTCACTCAGTCCAATGATGTCAGAACCAAGACATCCTTCATCAGGGACGGTCATAACAGTTACCTTCCAAAGTATATGACACCTGCTAATGCACCCTTTGGGTTCAATACAAATAAAATCACTTGTGGAAAACCATGTCATCATAATCGAAAATGATGGAAAGTAAAATTAACTGTAATTAGAAGCCCTGCTGCATGTGATGCTATAACAATATTGGTCTTCATTTTTGGCATTAAAAATTTGTAACATTGTTAAAATGAATGCAAGTCTATATAAGGCATTGTGTTTGTACATTTCTGAATGATCATGGGACCCTTACTACATCTTTTAATATGTACTTCATACAACATTTACAAAAATTCATTGAACAACTGCATACACATTTCATTACAAAGTACATGTAAGAACTTGTTGACATCCTCTAAGACATCTAACAAATAAGTACACAATTGCACGACATGAAACTTCAGATCCAGCGAACTCTGAACCATCATCATTTTGAACTACCACGAAAGTTGAATTGCTTCAAGACACTTTCGTGTTCTGCATCTAGCACCCAATTGCAAACCATTTCTTGACGGAATTGTTGAAGTTCGTCCTGGAAAATTATCAAAATAAAATTTCAATTAACAATAAAACTAACAACTTTTAGTCCAATAGTAAAGGGAACAAATACGTACAGTGTTGTATTCAGGCATCGTCTTCCCCTGATAGTCAACCATACTATTCTAAAGCTCAATATATTTCAAAACCAAAACTCCACAATCATAACTGCATAAATGAAGCACATGAAAATAAATTACATATTCATATGCATCAAAATAAGAATAGTTTTCATTGAAATACTAACCCGTTTGGCTGCATAGGAACTTTTTCTTTCACTACTTTTATAGGGGGACTATTTATTTCACCGAACTTCTGAAGAATTTTGTACAAATGGTCAACTTGAACAACCTGCAACATACAATACAAGAACATTACAAAGGAAATATCAAATTCATGGATTCATTTTTTACTAAACATCATGCACTAGTCCATAAGAATATATAACTTTATGTCTCCTCCAAACACTTTATTCACCAACCCACCATCATCATCCTCCAAAGATAATTGTTGACCCACCACTAGCAACCCCACAGCAAAACACACATCAAAAACCTTAAAAGGCATTAAATGTTGTCTTATCCTAAAACAATTATCATTGACACTCCACCTACTAATCAGTTCCCGAAGAACGGGACTTGATATGTCCAACTCTTCTAGTAACTGCAACATCCACTTAAAAGGGGTTGCCTCTATTCTTTGGCATTGCAACGATGTCAAATTTCTATTGATTTGAATAATATGTTTAGTCTGCACTTTGTGCCTTACTCGAATCTACAAAATAACCATGAAAGGGAAATGTTTAAATTGAATATAATTTCATATTTTCAAAATTAAATATTAGCAACATAGTAATAATATAAATGAAACCTTCATTCTCCTTCCTTCATGATCAAAACTTTTGTTCTCGAACTAGTTTGGGGACTGGGAGAACTACTGTCTTCAGATGCCACTCGGTCGGCCGTGTCTCACGTTCCTCCTTCCAACTTCTTCGCCAAACGGCTCCTCAGACTGGTGGGGTACCTGCAGATGGCACTCCAACGCTCAAGTCAGCGGGGTATCGTATTCGACTGGTTAGAATACTGTAGATAATGACGTACCTTCTTCCTTGGAATGCGTGATATTTATATTACCTTGATGGGCCCTTGTTGTTGGGCCGGATTAGGGGGTTGTTTAGCTATTAGGGTTGGGTTAGGTTGTTTCCTAACCATGGGTTAGCCTTTGCTAATCGGGTCAGCCTTTGACTTTAGCTTCTTATGTCGGTCAGCCACATGCGCCACGTGGTCGACCTCGTACCTTAAGGTGGGGTCTGGTTGCGTAGATTGACCGGGTCCATAGACCGGTCGATCGTCCCAGTACAGTTGCCTCCCAGGCTCGAGAGGTGGTACAGCTGAAGAGTCTGAAGAATGGGCCTCGGGCGGCTTGTGTAATGATGGGTGAAGTGATGTTTTGGGGGTGCCTGAGCGATTGACGTGACGCGCATTTATGAGGGGTTTTTAGGGCGCCAAGTGGCATGGGCCGTCCGATCAAGTGAATTTAACGGTTGAGATTTTTGCGACGTTTGGAATTCCGAGGTCCTCCCGGGCTATAAATAGGGGCTGGGAACAGTGGTGCTTCACACGTTATCTTTTTTTGAGCTCCGATACTCTGAAACGATCCGTCCGATCCCCGTTGCCTTCTTCGTTCGTCTAAAGGTTAGTCATGTCTACTCATTCCCGTCCGGCTTCCCCCTCTATATCTCCCCCTTCTTGTTCGTCGTCGTCGTCCTCTTCCTCTTCTTCTTCTTCTTTGGTGAGGGATGACACCGGCAACGCGTCAGACCGGCCGCGTCTTCACTTTGGGCCTGCCTGGGTTGATCCCCGGGTGTGTGAGGTGTCGTCTTTCGTCTACACTGACACCTCTGTTGTTGATTTCTTGAACGAGGTTCCTGTTTTGAAGGCTTCGGCTGAGGAATCTTTGTTGGCGTTCGGTCCTTGTTCTTTGGAGGACCGTGTGTATAGGGAGCGGTCATCTACCGAGCCCCCCTTCTTTTTTATGTATAGTTGTCTTTTTGCGGACCTCCATGTGTCCCTTCCTGATGGAAGAGGCCCAAGCACAAGCCCACATGCAAGCCCACCAAAGGGTAGATTTGGGCCAACCATAGAGTTATGGCCAAGAGGATCCAAGAAGACGTTCTTTTACATGTTCAAATGCCATAAACTCTAGTGTAGAGTAGACTTTAATTTCTTGTCAAAATTAGCATAGGAACTTTATTTGTAATTTTCTTAGAATTAATTTCGGCACCTAAAACACCAACCTAGGTAAACTTAGAGTTTCTTAAAAAACCTCTAAATTTACCAAGGCCGGTCTAGAAAGCCCATGGAGGGGGTGAGCATAAAAACTAGACACACCCCCCCCCCATGTGCTCATTTGTGCACCCATGTGCCATGTGCACCCATGTGCTTCACATTTACATTTCATTTGGCTAGCATTAGGGTTGCATTATGGTCCTCCTTAGCCTATAAAAGGAGGAGCCTACACCTTGTATTTTCAAGTTTAATTGAGTAAGGTTATGCTGCCATTTTTGTGCACAAGCTTTACTTCTCCTAGAAATCTAGGCTCTAAACTTCAATCCTTTCACCTTCTCCCTTGAGCTGGCAGAACCACTCAAACACCATACTCATCATGCACCTACAAGGCCAACACAACTCCTAGGAGGGTCTTGATCATCTCACCCATTGCTTCCGCACCTTATTTTTCTACTTTGATTCAAGAAGAACACATGAGAATGCCATCATTTGGTATCATGAGCTTTGGTTCTTCAAGATGAGTAGCTCCTTGTCTTTTAAATTTTAGTTCTTCTTTATTTCATATTGTCATTTACTTTCCTTACTTGTCTTGCTATTTTTTACATTTTAATTTGTTCTTGGTGTGCTTTGTGGAAGATCCAACCGAAGCACTCTTGTTCATTTGATCTTGAACAAGTTCTTGTGCAATTTGTGATAGGATTCCATACACCTTTGTGTTGCTATTTTCTTTTAGGCTTTGAGTCTTTATTGCTTTCCTTATTTGGTTCATATTATGCTTTGAGTCTTTAATTTTCTGAATCTATACATGTTTTGTCAAGTCATGTTCATCCATATTGTCAACAATTCATAGTAGTCCTTTTATTTGGCTTAATTGTTTCTTGATTTTGGGTCTCTTTATTTGCTTGAATCTGCTGTTCTTTGCTCCTTTGGTGCCTTTTTAATTTTTAGTTTGAGTTCATATTGTGTTTAGATCATACACAATTCTATTTCACAAATTTCCATTGTGTCTAAACTTTGGTATCTTGCTGTTTTTGTTTCCAGTTTTCAGAATCCCCTGTTTCAGATTTTCTGTGCTGACTGTTTTGATCCAGAAAAATATTTCCACTCATAGGAAAATTTTCATTCTCTGGAATTTGCAAGTTTGAAGTGTTATAGAAAGGACAAAAAAATAATTAGTCCAAAAGAAGCAACAGAAAAAAAATGATAAATCTTTTAAAATCAGTGTGCAAACCTGAGGCGCTACAGCTGGCGTAACTGAACACCAAAATTGCAAAATTTATTAAAAAAACTTGGTGCATGCGTTTTGAGTGATTCCAAAGCCAGGATTTAGCTAAGATCTTGAATATCTTGCATAACAAATTTCAGAGCCAAATTCCAAAAATACAGATCAGCATAAATCGGGGAACAAACACGTTTTCTGGCCCACAACATTTTCCAGTGGTGCTGTTTTTTTTTTATTTGGTCATCTAATCTAGTGCTTTTCTTTAGGAATTCTTTTTGTGTGCCAACCTTTAATTGAGTACCTTTATTTGTTTGCTTTAATTACTTGACTCTCTTTCTAGTTGTCACAATCTAAATCCTTTTGGTGGTACTGTTTTATTCAATTAAATTTGTTTCTTGCTTTTGTTCTTTGACCTCTAATTTGGGTGCTGGAATTTAATTCTTCTTTGGTGCTTTTGTGAATGGGAACTTGATTTGGTTAAGGTTTAGCCCTTTGCTAGGTGCTGGAAATTGGAGGATTAAAGGCCATCATTCTAAGGAGAAGACAAGGCCAAAGCCGAAACAAGCATTCTTGAGAAAACACTACAAACACTTGGAAGATCAACAAGCAAAGACAACAAGGAAGTGCACTAACCAAAAGAGGATCAACAAAGGGAGTTCTCTTATTTCCTTTGCAACTTGGTTTATTGTTAATTACCTTGTTAATTACGTTTAGACGGTGAGTGTGTCTTCAAGGGCTCAAAGTGTCCAAAAAGCCTCACCTAGGGCCGAATAGTATAGCATTCTTGATTAGTAATTGTTACTTGTTTGTAATTGCCTTTTCTTTTGCTTAGTTAGTGACGCTTTGCATGGTTATTTTGTTAAGTTTGTGTTAAACCGACTAGCTTTGTTGATTAGTAGCTTGCATTGTTTTCTTTCATTGAAAATTTGTTTTCTCAACTTAATTGTGTTCTAAGTGGTTTACTAAGAGAAAGTTTTGTGTGAAGACATTGAGGGATAGTTTTTGGCTAAGGCAAAGGCTTGGTATTTAAGTAGTCCTTTGTGACTCACCTCCCTTACCTGGAAAACTACCTTCTTTGACTTTCCTAAGTTTTCTCAAGGTAAAATACTTGTATACACAAAGCTTTAGCCATGTCTTCTTCTTCTCATTCTACAAAGTCTATTGGAAGTGAATTAAAATCTTTAAAAACTCTTTTGAAAGAAGTTTCACAAACTCTGCAATCAATTGCTTATAGACAATTGGAGAGTGAGACTAAACTTAATGTTTTGACTAAAGCAAAGGATGAGAAGTCTCACATTCTAAAAAAATTACCTTCTCATGCATATATCTCTAAAGATCATGATTCTTTTGGGGAGGGAAGCATTAGAGTAAATGATTATTATCAAGCACCCCCTAGAAGACATAGAAGAGATAGAAAAGAACAAGAAAACCCAAGAGGGGTTAGGGTAGACCAACCCCATTTCCATGGAAAAGAAAATATAGAAGCATGCGTAGATTGGGAAATGAGGGTAGAAAAATTGTTTGCTTCCCATAAAGAAAGAAAGGAAAGAAAAACACAAAAGAAGAGAGGGGAAGTCGAAAGGGAAGCTAAAGAAAAAGAAGAAAAAGAAAAGCATGAAAAGACCCTTGAAGAACAAAAGGCGTGGGAGAAGAGTGTTCCTTCCCACAAGGTCATTCAACAAGACCAAAGATTTAAAAATACCTTTGAAAATATGTGTCTTGTTGAACAACCTCAAAGCCTTACCTTTTGTAAAGGAACACTTGCAAGCCTAAGTGAAAAAGAAGAGTCTTTAAAAAAAGCTTGCATAGATAAAAATGAAATAGATTATTTCTCATATGTGCTAGGATATCACCAAGTGAATGTCAAGTTTTTTATAAGCATCTACAAAAACAATTTTTTATGTGAAGTAGTGCCTAAAGAAACTTGTCATGTCTTATTGAGACAACCATTGCAAAGTGTACAAATCTTTATAAACAATGGTTGTCACAACGAGACTATCCTTACACATAAGAGAAAAAGTCTTCATGAAGGAGAATTCATGGGACAAATTAGAGTTGATAAAACTCTAGAGCTTTTAAAAGGAAAACTTTTGTCCCCCATGAGAAAAGAAGTTCAAAGACATTACCTTAGGTACAATTCTTGTTTTCAAACTACGCCCAAGGCAATGTCTCATAAACTCTATACTCCTTCACCTTTTGCAAATGATCCTTGGAAAGATATAAATTTCATATTAAAACTCCCTAGGACAACAAAAGGTTGTGATTCAATCTTCATGGTTATGGATAAACTCTTCTCTAGAGAAGTGATACATCTTCATGGTTTATCTTCAAGCATAGTGTTGAATAGAGTTCCAAATTACGCAAACCTTGATTTGAGGATTTCCTTTGGAAAACTTGCAACTAAATTGCACACTTTAAATTCTTATCATCCTCAAACGCATGGTCAAAATATATTTGAAAATCTAGCTCTTTCTACTAAGCCTAGAATAATCATGAAGTGCACACACAACTCTAGAGGTGAGCAAACATACCATAAAGTAGTTCACAAAACTACTTATATTTCTACTTTTAAAGTTATGTGTGGGTTCAATCATCTTTCTCCTTTTAAGTTGTTACCATCTTCTATAGGATTTATGCCTAAAGAGAAAGTAACCACAAATGAACATTTTAAAATACATAAGATGATTAGAGACCACACACAACCATTAAAAGAGAAACTTTGTCCAAGGTTGCCAAAACCAAAAGAAAAACAAAAATGGCAACCTAGTAAAATTAATTTGCAAACTAACACCTATGCCTTATTTGATTATTTCTATAGGTGGACGTTTGATCCAGGAGGACAAGCTTTGGCGAAGCAAAAGGTTGCTATCCGAGATCAAGTCTGTAGATCTGAGGATAGATCTTCTCAAGAAGGAGGAGATGATGGACACCATCCAGCCACATCCATTCCCCTAGCCATGAAGAAGAAGAAGCAATGGATTTGAGGACAAATCCTTTTCAAGAGGGAGGGGATGATGGAAGAGGCCCAAGCACAAGCCCACATGCAAGCCCACCAAAGGGTAGATTTGGGCCAACCATAGAGTTATGGCCAAGAGGATCCAAGAAGACGTTCTTTTACATGTTCAAATGCCATAAACTCTAGTATAGAGTAGACTTTAATTTCTTGTCAAAATTAGCATAGGAACTTTATTTGTAATTTTCTTAGAATTAATTTCGGCACCTAAAACACCAACCTAGGTAAACTTAGAGTTTCTAAAAAAACCTCTAAATTTACCAAGGCCGGTCTAGAAAGCCCATGGAGGGGGTGAGCATAAAAACTAGACACACCCCCCCCCATGTGCTCATTTGTGCACCCATGTGCCATGTGCACCCATGTGCTTCACATTTACATTTCATTTGGCTAGCATTAGGGTTGCATTATGGTCCTCCTTAGCCTATAAAAGGAGGAGCCTACACCTTGTATTTTCAAGTTTAATTGAGTAAGGTTATGCTGCCATTTTTGTGCACAAGCTTTACTTCTCCTAGAAATCTAGGCTCTAAACTTCAATCCTTTCACCTTCTCCCTTGAGCTGGCCGAACCACTCAAACACCATACTCATCATGCACCTACAAGGCCAACACAACTCCTAGGAGGGTCTTGATCTTCTCACCCATTGCTTCCGCACCTTATTTTTCTACTTTGATTCAAGAAGAACACATGAGAATGCCATCACTTCCCTTTGATGCCTTTACGGTCGGGGTCCTTAAGGAGCTCAACATGGCTCCAACTCAGCTTCACCCCAACTCGTGGGCGTCCATGCAAGCATTTCGCGTTGTTTGTCGGACGTTCGGGTTGCGTCCTTTACCTTCTTGCTTTCTCCATTTCTATTCATCGTACTCGGCTAAACTTATTAGCTGGCAATCTCTGGTCAGTCGGGCGGGTAGCGTGTTATTTAAACCTTTCACGGCCTCTTACAAGAACTTCAAAGAGAATTTCTTTAAAGTGTTTGTGGAGCCGGCGGGAACACGTTACTTCTTCGACGAGGTCGGTTAGCCTCGTTTTCCCTTGTTTTGGTCTCGGAGTCCCACAAAGATAACGCATTGGTCGAGACCAGCCTATCCAAGCGATCATGAGCGGCTTATTTTTTATTTGTTCGATACCTCCCCAGGAAGCTCCCCGCCCGGCCGCTCATGTCGCTGTACAATGCGACCGACCGCGCGGAGGCTTTCAAGGGTATGTTTTTTAACACTTGGTTTGTTTTACCTGTTATGCTTATGCTGACCGGCCCTTTGTTGTTTGTTTGCAGAAATCGCGAAGAGAAAAATACCCCAGGCTGTCGGCATGTTGCATTCATTTAAGAATAAGCTGAATGAGAAGAGGGGGGCTACTAGCGCCAAGCCCCGTGCCGAGGAGGGCGCCCGGGCGGGCCCCTCGAAGAAACGCGGCCGCGAGGGCGGTAATATCGCCCGCACCGTGCGGGAGGCGGGACAAATGCCGACGCCTCCTCCTAGCCGGTCCGCGAGGAATGCTTCCCCGCCCACCGACGACTTCAACCGTCCGATCCCACGGCGGTTGCGGTGCCTGTGCCGGCTTCTGGTGGGTCGACGTTGGCCTTGCTGGGGGGCGACCGATCCTTTAGTCGGGCTGTCTCCTTTCGGTTGCCCCCTGGCCTTGAGGGGGAAATCAAGTCGATCCCCGAGGACGACCTTCTCAATGGTGGCATTGAGATGATATGTCGGGGTTGGTGCTGGCCCGGCGAGGCGCGGACGCTCGGAAGGGCCGAGTGGAGGAGCTTTCCCGTCTCGAGCATGAGCTGCAAGAGGCGGGCCAGAACCTGAAGCAGGCCGTGGAGGCCAACACAACTTATGAAAAACAGTTGTGTGCACAAGCTGCCGAGCTGGAGCTGTGTCAGAATCGGCTGGCTGAGCTGGAGAAGGCCGACGCCGACAAAGCCGCGGAGGTTGTGCTTCTCCGTAAGGCGTTGGAAGCGGCCGACCATCAGGCCACTCTGATGGAAGAGGAAGTTGCCGCCGAGCGCGAAGGGAAGAAGGCGGCCGAGGCCGAAGTTTTGAAGACCATGGAAGATAACATGGTTCTTATTAACCAGAGCTTTGACCTTGCCGTCCGCCAAGCCGCGGTGCTGTATGGTGGCCCTCCACCTTCTGGTGAATTTGACCAAGACATGGAGGTCGTCGATGGCCGTTTGGTTCCCGCAGTTGCTAGCCAGCCTGCCGATGAAGTTGATCCCTCCGACGCCATTTTAAATATTGTAGACTAGGGCGGTCAGTTTGTAGTTGTTTTTCGTTTCCTTGGGGCTGAGGTGTGGCCCCCACCTTTTTTGTTTAATAGAAATATTTTTCCTTCAATTGCTTTACGTTGTTTTTGGACGAACGAGCCTTGACGAGCCGAGTTGGTTGGAATAATTAATCTTAAACCGGGGTAAAATTAACTAAGTAAAAGGAACTAAGTAATCGGTCGGTATGTGAAATCAACTGAATGACTTGTGATAATTAAAATCAACCAGGTGATTGTAACGAACTTGATCAGTCGGTCGTTCTTTGGCGAATTTGATTTAAAGGAATTTTATTGGACAAGTCTCTAAGTGAATTGGAGTCCTTGTCGAACGTTGTGTGTGCATCGGGAGGGTATGCCGGTTAGGGCTACGTCCTGGCCGAGCTAAGTACGGGTTTCGGAAGGGTATGCCGGTTAGGGCTACATCCTGGCCGAACCGTGCGAGATCCGGGAGGGTATGTCGATTAGGGCTACATCCTGGCCGATCCGTGTGTGTCATTCGTTGTGTACATTATGTAGAAAATGCCTCGTTAAAACCTCTCCGACCGATGGGTTGGCCGGGCGAGGAAAGAGTGCGTGTATTTTATTCATGTTTAGCTGAAATAAAATTTTAGGTGCGTGGCATTCCACGTCCTAGGTACAATTTTTCCCGATAGCTGTTCCAAGTGTTAAGCCCCTCCCTCTCCTACTTCTCGAATTCGGAATGGTCCTTCCCAGTTTGATGAGAACTTGCCGTCCGACTTCCTAGCATTGCTGCACATTCTCCAGACGAGGTCGCCTTGGTGGAATTTTCTGGGCTGGACCTTCGAGTTGTACCTTCTTGACGCTCGGAGCTTGCATGCCGCCTCTCGTATTTTGCTTTTGTCTCGGAGTTCGTTCAGGAGGTCTAGGCCGACCGCCAAGTTTTCTTTGTTAAGGGATAAGTCGAAGAGTTGGCGTCGGATGGATGGTTGGCTCCCTGACCTCCACCGGTATCATGGCCTCGGTGCCGTATGTGAGGCTGTAGGGGGTTTCTTGCGTGGTGGATTGGGGGGTGCAGCGGTACGCCCACAGGACCTCGGGCAGTTCTTCTGTCCATCTTCCTTTTGCGGTGTCGAGCCTCTTCCTTAGTTCGTTTAGCAAGACCTTGTTGGCTACTTCGGCTTGTCCGTTCGTTTGAGGGTGTTCGACGGAGCTTGTGAGGGATTTGATGCCGAGGTTGTTGTAGAGAGTCATGAGACCTTGGTCGATGAACTGCCGACTGTTATCGGAGACTATTGAGTGCGGTATGCCGAATCGGCACACTATGTTCTTCCACACGAAATTTTGAACATTTCGAGCAGTAATGGTGGCTAGGGGTTCGGCCTCAATCCACTTGGTGAAGTAGTCTACTGCGACTAGCAAATGCTTCGTTTATCCTTTCCCCGGTGAGAACGGGCCGATGATGTTCATCCCTCACATGGCGAACGGCCAGGGTGATGTCATGCTATGGAGGGGGCCGAATTCTTGGCATTTCTTAACATAGTCAGCGCTGTCTCCATGAACGGTCGGCCAATAGTACCCCGCACGGATGACCTTGGTCGTCATCGTTCGGGCCCCGGAGTGGCTCCCGCACGCTCCCTCGTGGATCTCTTACAGCACGTATTGGGATTGTTCTTTGGTGAGGCACTTTAAGAGTGGTGTTGAGTACCCTCTACGGTATAGGTCTTGGTCGATCATTGTGTACCGTTCGCACTGCCATCGAATGCTTTTTTCTTCTCCCGGTTGGCACGTTCCGTGTTCTAGGTACTTGGTGATCGGGGTCATCCATGTGTGAGTTTCGGTGACCGTCATGCATTCGGCGTCACCTACGCTCGGTTGTGCTAGTCGCATTTGGACGACCGATCGGTGATGACTTTGTTTTTTAGAAGATGCCAGGCGTGAAAGTGCGTCGGCACGCTCGTTTTCCTGCCGTGGTATGTGCTCAACTACGACCGTGTCGAACTTGGCTATGACATTGCTAACCGTGTGGTAGTATCGTTGGAGGAGGGGCTCCTTGAGTTCGAATTCTCCTTTAATTTGGCCGACGACCAGCTGGGAGTCGCTTTTACATGTGACCTCTCGTGCACCTAGGTCGTTTGCTAGGTTGAGGCCGGCCAGTATGGCCTCGTATTCTGCTTGATTGTTCGTTGCTTTGAAGGAGAACTTGAAGGCTTGCTCGATCAACAGGTCCCCAGGCCCCTCGAGGACGACCCCGGCGCCACAAGTTGACGAAGTATACCGGGTATTCTTCGTGGTCCACTTCCTGGACCAGGGCTGCGCTGACCGCTTCCTCTGATACGGCCAGGTATACCACGATGGGAAGGTCCAGCCGTGGCTTTTTGATGACAGCCGGCGATGATAGGAATGTTTTGAGTCGGCCAAAGATTTGTTTGCATTCCTCGTTCCAACTGAATTTCGAAGTTTTGCGAAGCATTTTGGCTATCGGCCTGATCCGTTCGACGAGGCGAGGAACGAATCTGGACAGTGCTGTCAGCCGGCCGATCAGCTGCTGAATTTCTTTTAAATTATTCGGGCTCCTCATTTCCGTTATGGCCTTGCATTTGTCAGGGTTCGCTTCAATCCCTCTGTGGGTTAGCATGAAGCCGAGGAATTTGCCACCTTCTACGCCGAACGCACACTTCTCGGGGTTGAGGCGCATGTTGACCCTTCTCAGGGCGTCGAAGACTTCTTGTAAGTCTTTGATGTGTTGGCCGCATGAGTCGGATTTTACCACGATGTCGTCTACGTACACCTCCACGCTTCTGCCGATCATCCCTTTGAAGATCTTGTCCATGAGCCTCTGGTAGGTGGCTCCGGCGTTCTTTAGGCCGAACGACATCACCTTGTAAAAGTAGTTGGCGCCGTCCGTCGTAAAAGCCGTTTTGCCTCTGTCACTATGGTGCATGCTTATCTGGTTGTAGCCGGAGTAGGCGTCTAGAAAGCTCAGTATTTTATGACCGGCCGCTCCGTCCACCAGCCGGTCGATGTTGGGAAGGGGGTAGGATTCTTTAGGGCATGCTTTGTTGAGGTCTTTGTAATCTACACACTTTCACCATTTGCCGCTTGCCTTTTTGACCATCACCACGTTGGCCAGCTAGGTGGAGTATCGTGCCTCGGCGATGAAGCCAGCTTTTAGGAGTTTCTCGGTCTCGCTTCTGGCCGCCAGTCGCTTGTCCTCTCCGTAGTTTCTCTTCTTTTGGGCTATCGGGCGTGCCTCTTTGTACACAGAGAGGCGATGAGTGATGATGTCCGGGTGGACACCCGGCACGTCGGCCGTTGTCCAGGCAAAGAGGTCTACGTTCTTTTTTAGCGTTCGGTGGATAAATTATGCGTCGGCGGCGGCCATTGCCGTACCGATGCTAGTGTATCGTTCACCTTCGCCGAGTTCTGCTCGGCGTAATTCATCTTTGGCCTCGAGTCTTGGTTCGATTTCTCTTGGGTCCAGGTCTGCCATTGCGACAGCGTTTCTGGGTTGTGGGGAGTATTTCCGAGGGCTTCTACCTCGGCCGGCCATCTTTCGTTTGGGCGAGTGGCTGCTTGTGGGTTTTTGCCGTGTTGGCTCAACTCGTAGGCTTTCTGCATAGCATTCCCTGGCGATCTTTTGGTCGACGTGGACCGTCAGGATGTCGCCCGAGGAGGACGGAAATTTCATCGCCAGGTGAGGCGTTGAGACGATCGCTCCAAGCTTGTTGAGGGACGACCGACCGAGGAGGGTGTTGTATGACGTGTTGGCGTTTATGACCAGGTATCTGATCTTGAGGGTTTTGCTTGCCCCTTCAAGGCCGAACGTTGTGTACAGTTCTATGTAACCCTTCATGCCTACGCGTTCCCCAGAGAAACCGACCACGTGGTCGTTGTAGGGCATCATTTCCTCTTCCAGGATTCTCATGGCTTTGAAGGTCTTCCAGTATAATATGTCGACCGAACTTCCTTGGTCCACGAGGGTTTTCTTGATTGTAAAGTTGTCGATATCCACTGATATCACCATGGGGTCGTCTTGTGTGGGGTCTATCCCCTTGAAATCTTCATCTGTGAACGTAATCGGTGGCATCCTCGGCCGGGCAGAGACGAGGTTTACTTGGTGGATGGCCCACAGGTGTTTTTTGCGTGCACTGTTGGAGCTGCCTCCCCCAGCGAACCCTCCAGCTATGGTGTTGATTACCTCTCGGCCCCTACGAGTGTCGACTTGTGGGGGGTCGTCTCTTCGTCCCCGTCGGTCTCCACGCCTATCACCCTCTCGTGGGCCCGAGGGGTTCGGTCTCTTCTCCTAGGCGTTTTCTCTTTGCATGGGGAACGACGCGTTTCCCGGGTACTACGCACAAAGCGTCTGAGGTGTCCGACCTTAATGAGCTCTTCTATTTTGTCTTTCAGGGCTTGGCATTCCTCGGTGGAGTGGCCGGTATTCTTGTGGTATCGGCACCTTTTACTGCGGTCGGCGTTTTCTGGGCTCAAGGCCCTCCGGGGTGGTGGTATCAATTCGGCACTTAGGGCCTCTTGCAAAATTTTGCTCCTATCAGCGTTCAGAGGTGTGTAGCGGGAGAAGCGGGGTCCTCGGTTGTCCCTTTTTTGGTCCCGGCCAGTCTGTGACCTTCCTTGCCGTTCCCTGTCCTCCTTCTTTTCTCCACTTGCCTCGGCCCGGGCGTTGTTCCTGAATTCGCGGAGTTCTTCTATCTGCATGAATTTCGCCGCTCGGCCTCTAAGGTCCTCGAGGTTAGTTGCGGGCTGCATACACAGGCTATCGGCAAACGCACCGGGTCTAAGGGCGGTCAGCATGTGGTGCATTGCCACCTCGGGGCTGAGGTTGCGAATGCTCATAGCGGTCTTGCTGAACCGATCGATGAACGTTCTCAGGGATTCTCCCTTCTCTTGGCGAATGCTGACTAGCGCTATGGATGTTAGATGGTGGGGGCGGCTTGTTGCAAACTGGACGTCAAATTTTGCTATCAGGGTCTCGAAACAATCTATCGAATTTGCGGGGAGTTTGGAGAACCAGCTCAGAGCCCCTCCCTTTAGGGAGGTGGGGAAGACTCGGCAAAAGACCGCGTCGTCCGTGGTGTACAGGCTCATCTGTGTTGTGTACGCGTCCACGTGCTCGTCGGGGTCGGTCGTCCCATCATACCGATCCCTGTTGAAGCCTTTCCATCTGTCCGGCAGGGGGTATCCATGACGCGGTCAGTAAAGGGATGGCGCCGATTCGGGCTCGCCATGCCGGTAGTGTTGGCCGTTTTGCTAGGATGGGACTCCCCATCCATCTCCAAAGTGAAGTCATTTTTCGTCTCTTTCTCGGCATGGAGGCCTGCGCCGGTGGCATAAGACTTGCCGGCCTGGTTGGTCATGGCGAGGGACGGCACCCCTTCGACCAACTTCTTCATTCGTTTATTTTCTTCTTGGAGGTTTTTGATTTCCTCCTCGTTCTTCTTAGTGGCCTCCTCATGCGCCTTCTTCATCTCTGCTAACTCCTTTTGAAGGGCCATCATCATTGCCGTTTGATCTGCCTCGGTCATACTTGCCATGTTGCGGGTCAATACCATCTACTGATATGGCTTCTTCTGGTTCTCCTCGGCCCCACGGTGGGCGCCAATTGTTCTCGAACTAGTTTGGGGATTGGGAGAACTACTGTCTTCAGATGCCACTCGGTCGGCCGTGTCTCACGTTCCTCCTTCCAACTTCTTCGCCGAACAGCTCTTCAGACTGGTGGGGTACCTGCAGATGGCACTCCAACGCTCAAGTCAGCGGGGTATCGTATTCGGCTAGTTAGAATACTGTAGATAATGACGTACCTTCTTCCTTGGAATGCGTGATATTTATATTACCTTGATCGGCCCTTGTTGTTGGGCCGGATTAGGGGGTTGTTTAGCTATTAGGGTTGGATTAGGTTGTTTCCTAACCATGGGTTAGCCTTTGCTAATCGGGTCAGCCTTTGACTTGAGCTACTTATGTCGGTCAGCCACATGCGCCACGTGGTCGACCTCGTACCTTAAGGTGGGGTCTGGTTGTGTAGATTGACCGGGTCCATAGGTCAATCGGTTGTCCTAGTACGCCTTTGACTTCCATATTTTCCCATCAAACCGGATGAAGCCATTTCAAAACTGTCCAAAACAAAATATATCAACCAATTCATCGAATACAACAACAATTCACTAACTTCTTTTCAACCATAAACCATGAAAAAAATAAACCAGTGAAGAAAGAATGTATTATGTAAATGTGTGTGCAGGAACACCTAATTTAACTCACTTTCTCCCCACCTCATGCCTCACCCCAACCAACACAAAAACTCACTTCAAATTTCCAAAAACAGTTTCCCTACCTCTGTGTAGGAAGTCTAATGTGGGTCACCACATATTCTAATTAGGGTCACCACATACTGTTACTATCTAAGTTGAGTGAATTTTGTGCTCACTTGATAGTGCCTTACACTCATGGCCTCTAAAGACCTGATCTAACACACTTTCTCCCCACATCATGCCCAACGCAAACACTCACTTCAGATTTTCACAAAAAGTTTCACTGGTATGTGCAGGAAGTGTAATGGCCCAAGGATGACTTTATTGTTTTATGGCCCAATTAGTCGCAAAAGCATACACTAATTATACGGTCTTCGATTATCACATACATTTTCCCCTTTACCTAAGATTAATTTTGATGACCTCTTCCTTGACTTGGTTGTTTTGGCCTCATCATCAATTACACACTAAAAGTGTCTATCTTCACAATGAGTTGGACAATGACATTTAGATGGACCAAACTCCCAATTGAGACAACATTTATTCAATCTCTCTTAGACCAAGGATATTTGCTATCTAAAATACTTCCTGGAAATAGAGGTGGCTTAATCCAAGGAAAAAATTGAGAACTTATGCCTTCAATATCCTAGAAAAAAGCAAGCTTAATGGATTGTAAGCTCATTGACAACCACATGGGTCCAAATCAAAAGTTAGCAAAGCAAGGTCAGACATATTCAAATCCTAAAATGTATTGGGAAACGATTGGAATACTCATTTGCCTTAACAATTACCAAGAATTACCAAACTCCTTTGTTCAATGCTTAAAGCATACAATTTATATGCTCGAGCTTCAGGAGTGTCAAATAAATATATCAATTTTATATCAGCATATCTAGTAATCGACCAGTCATTCTTTTTCTCTTCATTTTGTGGTCGTTTCATGTAAAAATTCAAATTTAAGTGTAAACATCGGGTGAAATAACCACATACCTTTTGTCGTGAAAGCATACTACATGGTCTAATTCATTTTTCTCATGCCCTGACAAACCAACTCTTCGTAAGGAATTTTTAGAACATGACAATACTACTTAACGGTCTACACCACCATCAAAATAACACAAATAACAGAAAATCACACAACATCAATGTTTCACTTTATAAACCAATGAATAAAAACTGTATTACCTTTATCACCCAACCACTGTGAAAAAAGATGGACAGGTCTCCTTGCAAACACCGACAACGACATTGGAGAACTTGAGGAGAGCACCAAGGCACTAACTGAACGACAACACCAAGCCACTGGAAAACTCAAGGAGAAGAGAATGGAACCAGGAGACCGGCAATAGGAAAGTGAAAGAGAAAAGTGAAAGAGGAAAGGGAAAGACGAAAGACGAAAGTGAAAGAAAACAAATCTAAACCTAATTTCACAATCGTAAAAAGTTTTAAACTTTTCAAAATGTTTCCTGGGCCCCACATGACAAATATAATATTAATATTTTTGCCAACTCTATTAGTTGTATCCTGGAGCAACATGAGCACCGGTTGTTCAAACAACATTTTCCCTCATACAAAGCCCTACAAATTACAATGGTTAAGTGAAGTAGGCGAAATCATTGTGAACAAGCAAGTCCTCATTAATTTCTCTATTCGCAAATACAAAGATGAGGTCTTGTGTGATTTTGTGCCCATGGAAGCTACACATGTTCTTTTAGGAAGGCCATGGCAATTTGATAGAAAAGTTTTTCATGATGGCTTTACCAATAAAATCTCTTTTGATTTCCATGGTCACAAGGTCATTTTAAAATCTCTCTCTCCAAGAGAAGTCCATGAGGACCAAATTCTTATGAAGAAAAAGAGGAAGAATGAAAAAGATAAAAGTCCTAAGCATACGCTTCTTATTTCTAGACATGCGGTTCAAAGGGATATACTTGCTCACAATCCTATCTTCTTAGCTATTCCTAGACCTCTTAAGTTAGAACCACTTGTGGATAGTCCCCATTGTTTGGATAATTTGGTAAAGGAGTTTCAAGATCCTCCTAAAGGCCTTCCACCTTTGAGAGGGATTGAGCACCAAATTGATTTAATTTCGGGCTCTTCTTTACCCAATCGTCCGGCTTATAGGACCAACCCAAGTGAGACTAGGGAAATTCGCCAACAAATTGATGAATTGATTGTTAAAGGGTGGGTTCAAGATAGTATTAGGAAGTAGTGGTAAAATGTTTTCTCTTATTGTAGTATCTTTTGTATAAAATGTACAATGTTTAAATATATAGTTTTTAGGAAGGTGCTTAGAGGGAAACCTAAAGATACCTCTTTTGTAAAACATCTTTAGACATTAGTTTAGAACTTTCTAGAAGTTGACCCTTCATGTCTCACTATAGGCGCTAGAAGTGGGTAGCATGCAAGAGACTTTTGGTTAGCTTGTTGTGTAAGCGTTGTAAACTTCATGACCGGTCCTTCTCCTATATAAGGAGGGCTTGGGTCCTTCTAAATGCAGAATTTGATATTGAACTACCGAAACTCTCCCAAATTGGTGATTGAGTGAGTGAGATTTGTCTTCTCCTCTTCTAGTCTCATCTTGAGTGCATCTTGGAACCTCAAGTGGCAGCATCTACACTCATCTTGAAGTCTTGCATCCTTCAAGTGGCGTGTTCATCTCCAAGAACTCCAACCACATAAGTCTTCTTTAGAATTCAATTGCTTTCTTTAGAGTTTCAATCGGTTCATTTACTTTCTTGTTCAATTTAATTGGTTCATTTTGACAAGAAATGGATTTCTATATGAGTTTTGGCTTGGTTACTTAAGTTTTGGTGAGTTCTTGAATGAAAGAACATTGATCAAATTCTATAAAAGTGCCTAATCATATTCCAACTCAAGTTGATTCCATATAATGTCTATGAAACATCTATATCTTGCTATTGGAATCATATCATATTTACTTAAGCAATTAATCATTATCATATATTATTATTATTATTATTATTAATTATACTATGGATGTTCTCTATTCTTTATACACTGTCTTCAGCATATTAATTTATTTTTCCAATGCAGATTTTTTAGATATTTGTTGCAGCAAGAAATCATTATGAGAACATTAAACTATTGGGATTTTGAGGAATTTAAATTTTTTATATATTACTTTATATTGTGCCCGTTTTGTATTCTTTACTCTTTGTTTATATATTCTTTATTTTTTTTTGTTTTCCCATATATTATGACAGTACTCTGTGCTTTATACACGACTTCCAAGATCATTATTTCTTCTTTCCAGATTTAGTGCAGCAAGAAACTGTATCCTTTTTCTATTTTTTAAACCCTGATTTCAACACATTCATTTATTATTCAGACTCCTACTTTCTTTACTTTTGTTGTTCTATTATTCACTGTCATGGCGCCCCCTGCTGAAGAAATTGTTAAACTTGACAAACGAGGTTTATTTTGTTCAATGAACATTCGCGGTGAAGTATGTATTTTTTTCTGTATTTTCTTAAATTTATACTTTTATACAATTTCTGTAGTTTCTTACTTTTATTCTTTATTTCAAAATTTATAGCTTGGGTATGTTGATCGTGCATTTGCTATTGAGTTTCAAAAAGAACTTGGTGAAGAGTGGACCCTTGCAGATAGCGCAGGCAATGTACATATAGTAGAATATAACCAAGATTTGTTGTCGCCAGAAATCATGACAGGGTGGTGGACTTTGGCTTATTTTTATGGGTTTGAAGGGGATCACACTATCTTATTTCGTTACGTTGGCGAAAACGCTTTCCATATAATTGTTTATATGGAAGATGTCCCTAAAAGTTATTTCAATCCCTATTTGGATGAAGTTGAAGGAAGGAAATTGTTGAACATTGGTCCCTTTCACGATTTTTCCATTAAGATGTCTCCGCTAGACGTAAATGCAAGTTCTCTAGTGAGTTTATCATTGATTTTTTAAAAAAATACGACTGCTACATTGTATTCCTTTTGTTTACTTATTATTTTGATGTTATTGAAGGGTATACCTCCTGCATTTTCTGAATATCTCTGCCAAGGTAGATTCAAAACGGTTACGCTGCATGGACTATTGAAGGATGTCGAATGCAAGGTTTTAAAAGGAAGGTTTCCTTATAGAACCATTAAAATTGGTAGGGGCTGGAATAATTTTTGTCGTCGTCATTCTTTTCGTCAAGGCCACAAAATTATCTTTGAATGCGATAGCAGGAACCCATCTTCTCATATCAGAGTTTTGTTGTTGATGACAAGTTTTGAGGACAATTTTTTATGTTAACCAAGTCTTTAAGTTTTTTTTTATGGGTTTGGGCTAATCTTTTCCAATCATTGTTTTTAAACGAAGACAAATATTTAATTTTGGTGGTTATTTGCTAACTATTACTTAAATTTTGTGAATTTACTCTGTTTTTCATTGTATTTGTTCCCTACAGTATGCATACATAACGTCTTAGATTGTTCATTCATTATCTGAAACAGTTTAAACACGTCATCTGTAAAACAAATTTACAGTACTCTCAGATAAGTTTAAACATGTCTCATCTGTAATAGAAATGGAAAGGACTCATCACAACTTTTTTCATCAGAACGCATAAGAGTCAAATATTGTAAATTACATGTTGTCCAGGAAACCAATATAATTCTAGAATTTTTATTCTAATGTCTATTTTGTGGATAAAATTTATTCTGCTTAGTGTTGCTTAGTGTTTTTTAGTTATGAACTTTTGAGTAAATACATTTTAAAATATGTATAGATTTTATAATTTCTTTCAATCGATACATTTATAAATTTTTGTACTTTACTTAAAAATAATACAAACTGAAAAATATTAAATAGCATAAAATATTTTTTTTAAGAACTTTGAAAATAGAAAGGTTTCATTTTTTGAAATAATGTAAAATTAAGTATAAGAATATTAATATTGAAAATGAATTGAAATACAAAAGATTATGTGGATATCTATAATTTTTGTACTTTATTAAAAAATAATACAAATTGAAAAATGTTGAAAAGCATAAAATAATTATTTATCAACTTTGAAAATAGAAAGATTCCATTTTTTAAAATTTAAAATAATGAAAAATTAAGTATAATAATATAATAATATCAAATAATATGAACATAAGAATATTAAACTTGAAAATGAATTCAAATAGAAAAGATTTGGTGGAGATTTATAATTTCTGTACTTTAATAATAAATAATACAAATTGAAAAATGTTGAATAGTATAAAATAATTATTTATCAACTTTGAAAATAGCAAAGATTCCATTTTTTAAATTAATGAAAAATTAAGTATAATAATGTAATAATATCATATAATATGAACATAAGAATATTAAACTTGATAATGAAAAATACAAAAGATTATAATGTAATTGTAATGCTATTTAAGCAAATGGAGGATTAGGTTTGTATAGATAGTGTCCAATCAATTTTGTTTAAAGTCAATCAACAATCAATTAAAGAAATTCATTTTTTTCAGTTTCAAATCAATTTTGTTTAAAGTCCATCAACAATCAATTAAAGAAATTCATTTTTTTTTCAACTCATACAAAGCTTTTCTTAAAAGATGCATTTACTTTCCTGCCTTCTTAGGGATTTGACTATTGTTGCAGAGTCCGTACTCTGTCACATCTGCCAATTTCTACTGTATCTAAACTTACACCTAATTTTCTTCCTTCACCGCCTCTCTTCCATTTTATTTTTTTTTGGTTTTATTACCTTACCTGATGAATATGACTTTGTGTTCTTTGTTTATCACATTTGCTATGTCCCAGCCACCGCTACTTTCATAGGTTTTCCTTTTTTTTCCATGTTTGTGAAACTGAATCCACTGTATATCAACCCCCAAGGTACGATTTTTTTCGTTCTTTTGTATGCATGAGAAAGCAATACTATATCATGAAATGAAAGTGGTAAGAACTTCGTCATTTCCTAAACCCCACATTACCTTTTGTTGGAAGTTTGTCTCGGAATGTTTTGCTTAGCATAGTATTTTTTCCCAAACTATGTTAAACCTTTTCATAGGTTTCCCTTTTTTTCCATGTTTGTGAAACTGAATCCACGGAATATCAACCCCCAAGGTACAATTTTTTCGTTCTTTTGTATGCATGGGAAAGCAATACTGTATCATGAAATGAAAGTGGTAAGAACTTTGTCATTTCCTAAACACCACATTACTTTTGTTGGATGTTTGACTCGGAATGTTTTGCTTAGCATATTGATTTTTTTCCCAAACTGTGTTAAACCTTTTTATGTATATTTATGATATTTTACCTTTATCATGATCTTCGTCATTTCCTAAACAGGGTTCGTCCTTGATTCTAAATTTGAAAATTTAACTTTATTAGGTCAAGTTTGTAAGCTTGCAATCTACGTTTTATAGATAGGTTTTCAAAGCAAGGGTTCCTTTTTTTAGTAAAGCAGAAAGGATATTTTGCAATTCTGCAAAAAAACTCATGTCAAGTTTTCATTTTTGGAACATCTTTTTGTAAATTTACCAATTTTTTTACTTTGGTTTTCATCTCTTTTACATATTGCATGGACATCAGTTTCTATTGTTGAAGATGGATGCTGCCCCTTCAAAACATGTGTTTGATGAAGCCAAATGTGTAATTTTTTCCTTAGTGTTTGCATTTGCTTTAAGGATGTCTTAGGTTAGATAAGAGGTTGCTTAAAGTGGGCTTTTTGCTAGGTAATTCACCTCTTAACCCCTGACCATGAGATAAGAGCAAGCACAAGTTTTATGAAAATGTTTTTCACATGTTTTGCAAAAAATATCCTTTACTGCATAGAAAATGAATCTGTTCTTTTCTAAATAAATAGATTCTTTTCTTAAACTGATGCTTTGATAAAGTGCTTTCGAAAATCAGGTTTTATGCATCAAGTATCTTAACTAAGTTTTCATTCCATCAAAACGACTGTGTTTCACTTGTTAAAATGTTTCTGTTATCGTTTTGAAAATGAATCTGTTCTTCTGTAAATGAATAGATTCTTTTTAGTCTAGTGCCATGTTTCTTTTAAATGGCTTTTCACGTTTTTATCCTTGCACCAGGGTGTTTGACTAAGTCTCCTACATATAACAAATTCTCTAACAGCCTTTAAAAATAATTTTGTTCATTTTATTTTCAATATGTTCTTTTTATAACAGCTTTAACTGTTTTTTGAAAGTTTGTTATAAAATGTTTTCCTATATAAAGAGAGTTTGTCCTGGCTTTCAGATGTAGTTCAAATAATCGATAAAACTAGTTTTTACAACAGAGAAATAAGAGATTTCAGAGGATTTGCATGTGTTCTTGAAATATTTTCCAAATCACAAAGTGTGCTTGTTCTTGGTTGGTTCTAAGGCTTGGTTAGAGGTGTTTTCACTGTGTGAGCTATCTGTTCTACTGGTCTAAGGCAGATTTCTGCATCCTCTATCAGGTGTATTCGTTTCATACTTCAATTCATTGTAAAGTATGGTTGTAAACTCTTCTTGATAGGGTTTCTTGAAGAGTTGTGTGTGCTGGAATAGTGTTTTTCAGCAAGGTGTGCCATGTTCTTGTAGGGTTCAAGAACATTGGTTTTTGTAATTGTTTTGAATTGTGGTTTAGTGAATTTCACCTTGGATTAGGTGAAGACTGGATGTAGCTCATTTGAGTGAACCAGTAATTGTTTTGTAATTGTTTTGTGTCCATTCTTTCTTAATCCCTGCACTCAATAATTGTTGAATAAACTGATCTGTCAAGAAATAAATCTATTCAATTGTATTTGAATATGTTCTTTCTGGGTACGTTTATACTGTTCTTGTGTTTCTGGAAAAACCCTCTGAAGAATTTGTGTAGATATGTATGAGCTGTGAAACATAATTGAAATTCATGTTCTATGAAAGTTAATTCAATTTGTTAAGTGTTTTAAAACAAGCATTGATTTTGTATTCAAAGAGTGTGATTAACTGCTGGAGCTCTCGGTTTTATTCTGTGAAAATCAATTTGATCTTTGCCTACAAATCATATAACTCAATCTCAAAATCAGAAGTCATTCAACTAAGATAAACGCCTTGAAGTACATAAACAATATAAAAATAAATTTGTTCATTACTAAATAAATCGATTTATTTTCTGTGTATTGTGATAAAAGTTGAATCTGTGCGAAAGTTTTAAAAGCTCAATTCACCCCCCCCCCCTCCCCCCCTCTTGAACTTTGACACTATTGAACCCAACATCTATAACGTGATATTTTTCTCTTTCTAAAGTCAAACAACATTTTCATTAATGGTAATGCTTAAAGTAGAATGATGTTCTTTGGAATGGAAAAGCAATTTTGTTTCCACAACCTAAAAGTTAAGAATTTTATGACAATGTTAACGTTACTGTATGTATTAGACCATTTTATGGTTTGATTCTTTCAAAAATCTTTTCCTTTTCATGAAACATTGTATAAATCAATCATCATTTATTGTTAATGATTTTCTTTATTTAGTTCTTCTTTGTGTCACAATACTCATTGTTTTTCTTACTATTCGTACTCATTTTGAAATCTAAATTTTAATTGTTTTTACTTTTTCAAAATAAATAAGAACCAATTCTTCTATATAAATAGATGTGTGGTATGTTCTTTGGAGTCGCATTTAGCATCAACATTTGCAGTCTGCATTTTCCTTTTACTTAAAAAGTCAGGCTTACCATGTATTTGTTAAGACAAAATACAAATTCAATCAAAGATATAAATCCGGAGACTGAAAATTGGATTCTTATAGCAAGAGTAATTCGATTGTGGTTTGTGTCGGACTTCAAGAAAAGCAAGTCTCCATTCTCAATGGAAATGGTGATTCAAGATAAAGAGGTGAATTGTTTTATCATTTCCTTTCTTATTGTTTTGTACTAAATATTAATATCAATTATTCTAATCATGGTTAATCTTGAATCTTCTTTTCCAGGGTGATAGAATTCATGTTTCTATTAGAAAAACACTAATTTATAAATTTCAAAATCATATTTTTTAGGATAAGGTTTATTCTTTCAATTTCTTTAGTGTGACAACTAATTCAGGATCTTATAGAACAACCCGTCACAAGTACAAGATTAATTTCCAATTTGAAACTAAGGTAAGTTGTGTAGGTAATGATCTAGTATCATGTGCAATACCTCAGTACACCCCAATGTCTATGATAAGAGCCCCTGGTTTTGATACTGATTATTTAGTTGGTAAGTTTACTTATAATGGTTTTGGTTCAACATATTTGTTTCCATATGTGCTTACATAATTTTCTTCTTCTAGATTTTATTGGTTTACTGACCGGTGTAGGCACTGAGAGAGATTAATAGAACAGGCTCATCAACAAAGTTAAATGTGATTTCCATCGAAGCTGATGGATAAGCTAAAATTTCGTAGTACAACCATTCCAAAATTTGTTTGACACAATTCAAATTTTATTTACAACAACTTACGCATGGAGTGTACATTATTTGGCAATTATGTTGATGAGCTCAACGCATTTTTCTCATCTGGAGAGTTGCAAAATGTGGTCATTAGTGTGCAATTTGCTAAAGTCAAGATTTTCCAGGATATGTTTACTCATGAAACTGTAACTTATTTTTTTATTATTCTACTTAAATTTCTGTACTTATAACATAATGTATTTTATTTTGATTGTAGACAAGGTTTGTCTACAAAACTGCTTGGATTGTACGAAATTAATATATAACTTACAGTCTAAAAAGGCAAACAAACTTAAGAAAGGGTTACTTCAATACGTACTTCGTCATTCAGTAATTGAAAATTATGACACATTCTAACTACAAATTTAACATTTGTAGGATGATGGAAAATACAGATTCTCCTACTCAAGGACTCAGTCAGTTGTGTGATTCATAAAACAAAATGTTGATGATGAATTTATCCACTTGATTCCAAGAAACACTATTCAAGTTCTGAAAGATTGCAAGGATGTATCATTATATTTTTTTTATCAAAATTTAATTAAATCAATTATGTATGCTTTAACTGCAGAACCTCTTTTTGTTTTTAGGAAAGCACTTTTGTTGTTTTAGCTACTATAAAACATATTGTAGTTGATGATGAATGGTGGTACACGGCTTGCTTATGCAATAAAGTCGTTTACCCAGATTCGGAAATTTTTTTTTTTGTGATAAATGTAATAAGCATGTTATGAAAGTGCAACCAAGGTATTCTTAGTAAACGCCATCATTTTTTTTCATTACTTTTTATATTAGTAAAATCTATTATATTATATTTATTAGTCTTTTATTTATATTTTATATTTCAGGTATAAGCTGAAGGTACGAGTAATGGATGAGACAGACTCCACCACTTTTGTTCTTTTTGACATGGATGCAACTACATTGATCAATAAATCTTGTGCGGAATTATTTGAAAGTAATGACAAGGTAATTTTCCAATAGTGCATATGTCTATTGATGCATATATGAAAAGGTTATTGTATAAATTAATATACTAATATTTTAATTTTTTATTTAATTTCTAAAACGCTGACTCTGGTGTACTACCCAAAGAATTTGGTCTTTTGATAGACAAAGTCGTGTTGTTTAAGTTGGTTGTGTTAAAGATCAATCTAACAGGTTTGACCAATCATTCCGTGTCACAAAAATTTGTACTGATGAGAGTACTATCCAAAGATTTTCTCATGGTGGTTCTGAAAGTGTGGTATGTATTTTTATTTTATTTTATTATATTTTGTGTTGCATTTTATTTCTAAATTAATTATGTATATCTTTTAATTTAATTTTTATGTTGTCAAGGAACCTCATACTCAGAAGAAAAGACTTTGCAGTATTAAAGATGTCGAACAAGACGATTCCTCTGTAAAAGATCCTCAAGTATTTTATATTTAAATGATTAGTTTAAAAAAATTTTACTGATATTTCTACTTCATGTTGCAGGATTTGTTTAAAAAAATTTCCAATGAAGTTGTTGAATTGCATTCTGAAACTATTGACTTAGCGAGTGACAATCAGTTAAGTGCTGAAGGGGTTCATCTAGGGCTTAAAAGATATTTTGTTTCACCCTCGCACGCAGCCGATGATGATGTTCCATTAAGCGTATTAAGGAAAAATATCAAGATCGAAAAGGGAGTACTATGAAATATGATTTTTTATGTATTTCTGTCACTCTTGGACATTTTTAGTTTGTATTTGTAATTTTGTTTACTCTTTCTAATTTCTATTCGCAATATTTTATGATGTATCAGTACAATTACTTTTTAAAGTCTGTTTATTTAATATTGTTGATTTCATCATTGGACCTTATCTTTAAGGTACGTAATTACTTTATAATTAATTTTGGCCTTCTACTTAGGAATTTCATTTAGTTTTTGTGTAATTAATATAATGGCTTATTTTTTGGAAGAATGTTAGGCACATAATCTTACAGGTTTGTCAATTATGTTATAATGTTATAATTATTCCAAATATTACTTATCAATTTCTATAACTTATCTGTTCTTCCATTTTTTTTTGAAGATTATTACAATAATATTTTGCTTTTAGAGGAAGTATTATTACAGGTATGTATATTTGCTTACAACAGTTATTTATACGTGCTTCAAAATTATTGTGCCTGTTCAATTATTTTTCACATTTATCTTTTATGTGTTTTTAATAATTTTTTTTGGGAGAAGTCATAATCATTTTACTCTTTTTAATTCTTATTTTATATTTCTGATTGTACTCACCTTTTTATGTAAACTAAGTTATTTTTAATCAATAATGTGCATTAAATAGCTATCAGAATTGTGGTGGTTCTTTATCCCTTATACACTCTTTTCAACGTAGACTTTTAGTCTTCCTAGGTATTTCTCTTAGATATTGGCAGCAAGTAATCATTTCAATATATAGATAAAGTAGGTAAAAATTCTAAGTCTATTTGTTTTATTATTAAATTATTAGATAGGTAAAAATTATATAGATATATTATTATTTTCAATTATGTTAATTGTTTGTTTTTTCATATAAATACTAATTATTAGTAAATAAAATTACACTATTGACTAATATTATTATCATTTGTTATAAAAATTAGAATAATTATAATTATTATTATTTTATTATTGTTTAATAAGATACTTCAACGGCAAGTATTATGTTGTATAAGGCAGTGGAAAATTGAAAGGTCATAAAATACAATGGTGTAGCAATAATTACAGTTAACATACTTATCTTATCTTCTATTCATGATTGACTATTTTATTATTTATTAATTTTTAAATAATAATTTTTTATTTAATCTTATTATTCATTATTAATTATGTATTGATTTTCTTGAACTGAAATGACATGTTGTTTGAGACAATGGATATCAAAGGGTCATAACTGATATTTGGCTATAAATACATAAGAAACTTGGCTTTTCATTACTCAAAATCCTACTCTTTTCTTCTATCTACGTTTCTATATTACTGTTGCCTAATTCCTTCACTCTCCATTGTTTATTATTCACTTAGATGGCTTATACTGCTAAAGAAATTCATGAACTTGATACACGAGGTCTTTTCTGTTCAATGTACATTCGCGGGCAAGTATGTAGTTTATTTTATTTTTCTTCAATACCTACTTTTTTCATCAATGCATTTTGTAGACTACTTTTATTTTTCACAATGGATAGAATGGTTATGTTGATCGTGCATTCACTGTTGAGTTTCAAGGAGAACTTGCTAAGGAGTGGACCCTCGCAGATAGTGCAGGGAACGTCCATACAATATATTATAACCAAGATCTATTGTCTCCCCAAATTTTGGATGGATGGTCGACTTTGAGTTCCTTTTATGGCTTTAAAGGCGACCACTCTATACTCTTCCGTTACGGCGGTCTAAGTTGTTTCAATATAACTGTTTTTATGGGAGTGATCTTTGAAATTGGTGTTAATCGTTATTTGAAGAAAGCTCAAGGAAGGGAATCGCTGACCAAGGGTCCCTTTGAACATTTTGACATTACTTTGTCTTCTTTTCATATCAAAGGAAATTATCTAATCAGTTTAAGAATGCTTTCATTTAAATGCTTTGGTTTATAATGTATTGCTTTTCATCAATACTTACTCTCATTTTGTTGAAGGATCTGCGCAGTGCATTTGCGGAATATCTTCTGAAAACGAAATTCAGAAACGTTACGCTACATGGACTGTTACATGATGTTCAATGCAAAGTGTTAAGAGCAAGGTTTCCTTCAACAAACTTCAAGATTGGTAGGGGCTAGAAAAAATTTTGTAGTCTCCAATCCTTCCGTGAAGACGACAAAATTATATTTGCATGTCATATGATGATGCCTTCTTCTGATATCAGGGTTCTGCTACTCATGAAAAGTCACTATAAAAGACAGGCCAAACTCTAGAATTAGATTTCTTAATGTTTTTTTATAATCCTTTCTATTGTGTTGAAAGGAGAAAAACTATTTACTTTTTGTGGTTTACTTAAGTTTCCCTTTGTTGGAAACCAAAACAATTTATTATTATTCATGTTTATGTTTATTTTATTGTTATTATGTTTAATGTTTATCTAATTTCATTTGATTTTATTTGTTTTATGCTTTACTTCTAACTTTCATTCATTATCAGGCGTGTCTATAATGTCTTAGCATTGTTACATATGTTTAAGACTATAACAGTTGTCAGTACATTAAACTCAGAAATCTTTCAATTCTTTTCATTATTTTTTTACCTGGTATTCAATAGATTTTAATATATTGTGCAATTGTGATTGTTATTATATTGTTCATTATTAATCACTCAGTGATGTATTAAATCCTTTGATTGTTTTTACGTGTTTTGGCATACATTTTCACTTTTGTTATATGGACTTTTAATTTATTTTTTTTGTTCTATGAGCACTATATGTTTTTATTAATATTTGATCATTTGTCATTATATATTTCATATATTTGATTTCAAATTATATCAAAGAAGGTGGTCGCATAATTTAATATGCTTTTCACCTAAAACATGTTCTGTTAAGGAAAAAACATTTCTCTTTTATCTGTTCTACTTTAAATGTGTTTCTATAATGTAATTAATTGTACTTTTTACATAATTTTTTTTAATTGCAGAAATTAGTGCAAGATCTTTTTAAAGATGTACCTACATGATGAAGTTAGTGGCCAACAATCAAATTTACATATATCATTTTTATTGAAATCTCAAATTAGCAAATAATTGTAATGTAAATGTTATGGAGACAATTAATTAGTTCCTCTTTTTCTTTTATAATTCCTGTACTATTTACAATGTAAACTAATGTAATCTGATCATGATTTGTTTAAATGTTTATCTACTATATTTAATACTTAATTTGAATTTGAATTATTCACATTTGAAATAAATTTGTCTTTATAAAAAATTTCTAATTTATATTAATTATTATAATTATAATAATGATAATTAAATATAGTAAATTGTGTATGAAATTTTAGGTTAAATTTTTTTTATCTATGAAATTTTATATACCATCGACTTGAAATTTCGAATTACTTGAACAAATTACTTTTTAAATTTATTTCCAAAAATTATAATAATATTACAGACACTTTAAAAAGTAACAAAATTAATCATCAAAATCAAAATGAATACAATTTTCAAATTTTCAAAATAAAATTAAATTAATTTGAAAAGTATTTTACTTAAAATAATAATGATAAATAAAAAAATAGACATTGGAACTTTCTGGAAACACCAAATAAACCATTGGGTTTCCTAACCTTACTTTCCAATTCATTATTCACTTTTCATCTCTTGGAATTTCTATATTGAAAGCAAAGTTATGTTTTTTCCAGCAGAGAAACAACCTTTGTGGCAAACGTCTGTGTTTCCATCCTTTGTTTCAGATTGGCTTACTTCCTCTCTACATCTTAGCAGAATCTGGTGGGTTTTGTATTTTACATTGCTAATTTGTTAATGCTTTATTCTTGAGCTCTACAACATAAGACCCTATTTCTCTTTAATTTTGACATACCCACTTTAGAGGTATGCGTGGTTTCGGAAGTGAAAGTAATTTTTGTTAGAATGGATGGCTTTAAACTAGAGGGGGTGAATGGTTTAAAGACGGTTTTCGCAAACTTTTAAGTCAAGAATGAAATTACTTCAAGAAACAATTGATAAGGAATTCAGTTTGCCAAATCAACAAGCAAAAACAACAGCACCAGGAAAACAATCGGTTGTTTCGCAGAAACAATCGGTTGTTTATACCAGTTTGCAAATATCAAAACTGAATTTAAAAAGTTTAAGGATAGAGAGAATGCACACAGATGTTTATACTGGTTCACTCCAAACCCAGAGCTACATCCAGTCTTCTCAGAAACTACTGAGGAAATCCATTAAGCAATCAAATCTAGATCACTTACAACACAACCAAGAAAGTGACCTTGATCCCCTCAAGACACACACTTCTCTTGGCCAACACACCAACACTAAGAATGCTGATCTTGATCCCCTCAAGAACACAGAGCAATTCTCAGCAAACACACAAACAAACTTGTTCTACAGAATACAAGGATTACACTTGTTACATAAGCAAATCTAAAATCAATACAAGCAGAAATCATATCTCACACTCTTTGATCAATCACAATCTCTAAGCAATCTCAACTCTTTGAAAAACTCAAAAAACTTGTATTCAAAAGATTGTTACTCAAATCTGTTTTTCTGAATTTATTCAAAGATATTGTTTGTTATCAAATCTTAACAAACTTATTCATTGCATTTAATGATTGGTCAAAGCATTTAAAGACTGAAGCGTAAACAGTTAAAGCATTTAAAACTCAGTCAAAGCTAAAACAGTTTTTCTGTTATGGTACCAAAACAAACAATCGGTTGTTTCCTCGAATCAATCGGTTGTTTTGGTTTTAACAGCTCAACCATTTGAAAAACAGTTTTCAATCTTTTCTCAAAACATCTAAGTATAAAACAATCGGTTGTTTTTCACTTAGTTTGAAAAACACTTTTTCTTTTAAAAGATTGAGAATGTTTATGCTTTGGATTCAATCTAGAGTGGATTACAAAACTCAAACTACCCCAGATCCTAACTAAGACAGCTCAGCAACATTAAGCACAGCCAAGCCTTCAACATGCTTCAAAGGGTTTGGATTCTTCAAAGCTTAAACACCACTTGGTTCAACAATCTCCCCCTATTTGATGAAGACAAATCCCTTATGCTTGTGTTGTACTTGATTGAATCTGAAGCAGTTCCTGCAAGATATAGTTTTAAGCAAAGCATAGAACTTCTGATAATTGGTTAGCACAGAAACAAATACAGATATTCAGAGCATAATATCATAGTAAACCATAAGCATATATAGGAGCAAAAACCTATAAGGTTTCACTCATCCAAACTGTTTTGCAGAAAATTAAAAACTGAAATTTAAACACAGCATATTTAAACACAGCATATGTCTCCCCCTATTTGTCTTCACAAATAGACAAAGAGAAGAGATAAACAAGATAATTGTTTTGATTACATCAGAATTAAACAGCAAAAGCAGCAAAAACAAAAAACTGATATAGCCAACAAAAACAATCGGTTGTTTCGATACATCAACCAGTTGTTTTTCTTCATTCATCATCATCAGCAAACTGAAGGTCAAAGATTTGGTTCTGGACAGCCTCAATCTGTTCATCTAGAGTCATGAAGCGTGCATCCCTGTTGTCAAACCTGTTGTCAATCCTCTGGAAATTGCTGACACAAAGATCATGGAGATTTCTTTGATTCTCTTCAAAGCTATCAAGCCTATTGATCATGAGTCTCTCAAAAGGAGACATGGTTTGCATCCTTTCTTCTTGATTCCCAACACCAGCACTAGGTCCAGCATCTTGATGTGCTTCAGGTAGATCTTCATGTTGAAAATCCATATCAGCAAGTTCATCTTGTTCATGATCAGCAGCAGCACTAGATGAGGCACCAAAGTCACCATCTCTGCTAATCCACTTGCCACCTACTTTGGTAAAACCCATTTTGCTGAGTGATCCATTGTTCAACTCTTGAGTTGACTTGACCAACTCAGATGTTTCATCTTCTAGGTTCACTTAAAAATAGAGTAGAAAGTTAGATACCAAAACAGCATATGGATAGCGATAATCACTTAACCTCATTGCCTTTTGCATGTGCTCTTTGATGATGTGAATCCAATTGACTTTGATCTTCTTCATGATGCAGAAGATGTACATCAGATCTTCCTCAGTAAGAACAGAAGGATTGCTCCCCCTTGGTGTTAGAATCCAAGTCACAATGAGGGCTAGCAACCTTTAATCAAGCTTTAGGCCTCCAACAGAGCATGTCCTAACTTGAGCATGTTGGTTCTTCAAGCAACTTTTGTAGTATTGGATTTTGTTGAAATCCTCCACTACTCCAAGGTTTCCCTTATTAATCCTGAGACCATAAAACTTAAGACCAGCAACAGCAGCCCATACCTCATGGGTTATCTCCATTTCTACACCTTTTACATGAGAAACTAGGTTGTTTCCCTCAAACTTGAGATTTGTGTAGAACACCCTTATCAAATATGGGTAGATGTTTCCCTTCATCTCCAGGAACTTTCTGAGAGATTAATCTTTGAGTAGCCTCCTTACATTGTCAAGCTTTTGGCTTTTCAGCCAATCAAAGCACACAACCTTGGGGTTGTTTATCATTTTGGTGCTTGTTTCAAACCTATACCTCTCAATTAGATCATTGTCTCCAGAAAAACATCCTTCTAGCCTTCCTCCAGACCTTACAGCTCTGGTTTTGACTCTCTTTGAGATGGGAGGAGTTGAGTCCATGATGGCAGAGAAGAAAACAGAGAAAAGCTCACTCACAGATTTTACAAGAGATATTGCAATTGGTTGTTCTTGTGGAAGAGATCAGCTGCAACAGATTTTATAGCAGTAATAGAATAAAAAAGAATTCAATGTTGTGAGTGGGTACCAGATTTTCAGAGAGAGAGGACTTGACCCTGCCCAGCACAAAAAATGTCAGAAAAATCTGAAAATCACATGGTCTTCACATGTGATCTTTGACTAGTCATTAAGGCTCTTGAATTTCCAAGATTTTGGAATATATTCCTTTATGAATGTTGTAACTTCTTTCTGAACGTGATCAGCTTTCAATACAGGTTCATTGACCAAGGATTCTCTCTTTAAATTGATCTGCAACGGATATAAATTCAAAATAAAAATTAAATTGATTTCATCATAGTGTTGTCAGGCTCAAAATAATCGGTTGTTTCGAAGAAATAATCGGTTGTTTTTCTGCAACAGTTAAACTGATTTTGAATTTTAACCATGAGCAGAAAAAGTTCAAAGCAGATGAAGTTAAGCATTTTAAAGAAGATATTTAAGCATGAGAAAGAACTTAAAAACAGAAATTAAGAACAGAGAAAGGAAGGTCTTATCCTTTATGTTGTTCTTTCAATGAGCCATGTGCTTTGTGATCAAGAAGTTTTAATTTGACTGTTGAGGGATTGTGGACAGATAAAACATTGATTCAGCTTCAATGTCGGTCTGTTCCTTCCAAGAACTTGATCAGATGACTCAGTCTTCCACACTTCTTTCAGAATTCCTACACAAGCATGAGTTCAAGCAACAAGATTTGGCCCCTTTACAAATGTGGGTCCAATTGATTTCTTTTTCTCATTTGGAACCTCACATCCTTTAGGAATCCATTTCATGAAGCCCTTGGGAACAAAAAACTTTCTTATTTTCCAAAATCTAACCGAATGGCCCTTCTTCATGCAATAAAAGCATGTAACAACCGGTTGTTTCGAATTAACAATCGGTTGTTTTACTGGCTTTCTTAAAAAAAATTTGAAAACTTCTCTTGATGGTTCTGTGGATTGAAACCTAAACCAGCCTTTCCAAAAACACAGCTTTGAGATGCCAAGACATTCTCAAAGTTAGATTTCCCTTTTGAAAGCTTGTCCACAGTGTCAACCAGATAATGAACCTTTTTCTCAAGATTTTCACAATTTTCGCAAATGAGAGTGTCACACTTGCAAGAAGAATTTTTGAAATGATTTTCCAGATTTTTGAAATCATTTTTAGATTTTTCAATCTCATCTTCAACTGATTTCACTCTCTTTTCCAGCCAGCTGTTAAGTTCTTTCAATCGGTTGTTTGAAAGAACCAATCGATTAGCTTCATCATGAGTTTCTTGAAAAGCTTCAAGCAATTCACTATAATTTTGTTCATTTAAAGAAGCACATGAACGTACCTCACTTGAGCTACAAGATTCATCATCTTCTTCAGCTATCAAGCAGATGTTTGCTTTCTCATCTTCACTTGATTAAGAACTTGATGATGATACCCCATTTTCATCCCAAGCTATGTAGGCTCTCTTTGTCTTGCCTTTATTTTCCTTATTGCTAGGCTTTTTCTCCTTGCTCTTATTTGGATAATCTGCCTTTATATGACCTTGCTCACCACAACCAAAACAAGTATAGTTATTGGAATTAAAATCATTTCATTTCTTGTTTCCATACCTATCTTTGTTGTTGTCCTTGTTGCGGTTCCTCTTCAAGAATTTGCTGAACTTTCTTGACAGCAAGCTAAGGTTTTCCTCATCACTGGATTCTTGTTTTCCTTTGTGCTTGGAAGCTTTTAAGGCTATGCTCCTTACGTGTTTGTCTTTGCTTTCTTGAAAATTGAGTCGAATCATCTCTAACTCATGTTCCCTAAGCTTACCAAACAAAGAAGTTGTACTGGGACGACCGACCGGTCTATGGACCCGGTCAATCTACGCAACTAGACCCCACCTTAAGGTACGAGGTCGACCACGTGGCACATGTGGCCTACCGACATAAGAAGCCCAAGTCAAAGGCTGACCCGATTAGCAAAGGCTAACCCATGGTTAGGAAACAACCTAATCCAACCCTAATAGCTAAACAACCCCCTAATCCGACCCAACAACAAGGGCCCATCAAGGTAATATAAATATCACGCATTCCAAGGAAGAAAGTACGTCATTATCTACAGTATTCTAACCAGTCGAATACGACACGTGAGACACGGCCGACCGAGTGGCATCTGAAGACAGTAGTTCTCCCAGTCCCCAAACTAGTTTGAGAACAGAAGCCATACTCAAGGATGTTAGATCTTTAGATTCAGAAATAGCAGTTACCTTGGGTTCCCATGCTCTATCAAGAAATTTCAAGATTTTGATGTTTAGCTCTTCCTTTTCAAAGGTCTTGTCAAGGCTCATGAGATGATTGATGATGTGCGTGAATCTTTTCTGCACCTCAGCAATTGTTTCACCTTTGAGCATTCTGAACATCTCATACTCTTGGATTAGAGCATGTTTCCTAGCTCTCTTTACCTCATTTGTACCTTCATGAGTTACTTCTAAGGTGTCCCACATTTCTTTTGACGATTTGCATTGAGATACCCTGAAAAACTCATCAGAATTTAAAGCAGAGGTTATTATATTTTTGGCAATGCAATTGAATTTGGCTTTCTTGCTTTCTGAATAAGTCCATTGAGACCAAGGCTTTTCAATGAAAGATCCATCTTTTTCAAACTTTGGGACAAAATGACCATTTTCAATTGCATCCCAAATTCCTTTGTCAAGTGATTCCATAAAGATTTTCATTCTCACTTTCCAAAATTGATAGTTCAAACCACAAAACAGAGGTGGTCTGTTGATTGAAGCACCTTCCCCAAAAGGTAGTCTATCAGCCATTTAAAAACAGTTTTAGGATCAACTTGAATAAATTTCAAGAACCAAGCTCTTGATGCCAATTGTTAGAATGGATGGCTTTAAACTAGAGGGGGGGTGAATGGTTTAAAGAGGGTTTTCGCAAACTTTTAAGTCAAGAATGAAATTACTTCAAGAAACAATTGTTAAGGAATTCAGTTTGCCAAATTAACAACCAAAAACAACAGCACCAGAAAAACAATCGGTTGTTTATACCAGTTTGCAAATATCAAAACTGAATTTAAAGAGTTTAAGGATAGAGAGAATGCACACAGATGTTTATACTGGTTCACTCCAAACCCAGAGCTACATCCAGTCTTCTCAGAAACCACTGAGGAAATCCACTAACCAATCAAACCTACATCACTTACAACACAACCAAGAAAGTGACATTGATCCCCTCAAGACACACACTTCTCTTGGCCAACACACCAACACTAAGAATGCTGATCTTGATCCCCTCAAGAACACAGAGCATTTCTCAGCAAACACACAAACAAACTTGTTCTACAGAATACAAGGATTACACTTGTTACATAAGCAAATCTAAAATCAATACAAGCCGAAATCCTATCTCACACTCTTTGATCAATCACAATCTCTAAGCAATCTCAACTCTTTGAAAAACTCAAAAAACTTGTATTCAAAAGATTGTTACTCAAATCTGTTTTTCTGAATTTATTCAAAGATATTGTTTGTTATCAAATCTTAACAAACTTATTCATTGCATTTAATGATTGGTCAAAGCATTTAAAGACTAGAGCGTAAACAGTTAAAGAATTTAAAACTCAGTTAAAGCTAAAACAGTTTTTCTGTTATGGTACCAAAACAAACAATCGGTTGTTTCCTCGAATCAATCGGTTGTTTTGGTTTTAACAGCTCAACCATTTGAAAAACAGTTTTCAATCTTTTCTCAAAACATCTAAGTATAAAACAATCGGGTGTTTCGACAAAACAATCGATTGTTTTTCACTTAGTTTGAAAAACATTTTTTCTTTTAAAAGATTGAGAATGCCTATGCTTTGGATTCAATCTAGAGTGGATTACAAAACTCAAACTACCCCAGATCCTAATTAGGACAGCTCAGCAACAGCAAGCACAGTCAAGCCTTCGACATCCTTCAAAGAGTTTGGATTCTTCAAAGCTTGAACACCACTTGGTTCAACAATTTTCGTTCTTTTTTTATTATGCATACAAATATTAATTAAAGTTCTATTTTTTACATGCATTTAGTTGACATATTTAAGGTTAAAGCACTTCATTCAAAAATCAACCCAATTTTATTTACAATTTACTTATCCATGATTTTTGTTTGCTCATTTATCTTTTCCTGGAATTAGGCAGTACAACACATTTATTGAAACCAACAATGTAAGAAAAGGAGAGCTTTTGTGGGTCGTTGACAAATTTTAGGGTTTCTTGCAAGGGTTCTTTTTTTGGGTTAAATATAAGAGCGCTTTTTGAATTGTCCAGAACAAACATACATAAAGTTTTCATTTTTTTGCTTACTACGATTCTCAAAATAATGATATCCATGTTTAAAATGTTGTGCTTTCATCTTTTTGACAACTAACTTGAACATTCTTTAAGGTTATGCTTTACAAATAATTGCCATTTTAAATTTGTTCTGTATTCAACCTAACAACAATAGGATTTGTATACCTGAAAATAGTTTGTTCTGAGTACAATACTCTTTGAAGTTATGGAGGAACTGAGGCCAAAGTTTACTACAAGAAACGGGGTTGGTTCCCATTCTCAGGTAAACGGTAATGTATCAAGGAATACAACTACAATTATATTTACGTTTCTTTAGTCATATATGTTCTTCATTGTCTTTCTGAACATACACATCAGTGTAGTTTTTATTCGTAAATATTATTTATTTTAGCCAAAATAATGAGAAAACAGTTTATGATACAAAATACGTGAAATATTCTTTTTTTTCTGTTTCCACCAAAGAAATCCAACTTTTTTTTTTAATTGTAGCATCAGAATTTTTCATCACAAGTCATTCCAAATGGAATACCATTAGCTCAGATAACCATTTCAACTTGAATTGAATCTATGATATCTTATTTTATATTTCACATATATGTATATAATAGAATGTATTGCTATTTGCAGAACATGTCATTCCCAACAGAGAACTGTTAATTGTAACTTACCAAATATTTTAGTACTTGTTAACTGCACTTTTGAACATATTTTGTAAAGGTAATTACAATCGAGGAAGTGTAGTTAATAACACAATAAGCTTAGATAACAGATCCAGTAAATACAGTGTTGAAATCCTGCAATCAATGACTAAGAGCTTGAATTTTGAAGATGTGCAAAATGAAGCAAATAATGGTAATAACACAATGTGGTTAGATAACAGGTCCAGTACATACAATGCTCAAATCCTGCAAAACTAAGACCTTGAATTTTGAAGAGGATGAGCAAAATGAAGCAAATAACTGTAATAAAAAAGAATTAAATGTTAATTTTAATTTAGTTAATTGCTTCAAAAGCACTTTGATTTACTGTGTTTTGTGTTCAGATCAGAGCATAGAAGTTTACACTTCTGAACTATATTCAAAAGCTGAAAATGAAGGTGCATGTCTCTAACTTTAACTTATGTTTTAAAATTAAATGCATTAATGTAAAGGTAATACATAACCTTATTTAATATTTCAATATAGATATTGTTTCATTTGGACAACCGAATATTCAATGTCAATATTGTTTGGCCGAGGTGTGGTATGAAGAAAGATCCCTGAAAGCAAAGACTTACCTAAAGGTTGATTTTTCTATATGTTGACAAAAAGGAAAAGTACAGCTACCTTTCCTACAACAACCTCATAAATTGATGCTAGAGTTATTAAATGGTCAAGATCCACAAAGCCAACATTATTTACAACATATCAGAAGTTACAATAGTATGTTTTCATACTTCAATTGGAGGAAAAGTTCACTCTTCGGTAAATGATGAGTTTGGGCCTCCTCAATTTATTCTGCATGGATAAAACTATCATAGGATTGGAAGCTTACTCCCTGACAATGGAGAAATGCCCAAGTTCGCACATATATGATACTCAAAATGAAGTCTCAAACAGAGTATCTCACTTTGGGTATGTGTTACATTAGGTTAGTTTATTTTCAAAAAATTCATTTATAAAATCATTTTGAATTAATTATTTATTTAAATTTTATGTAGGTACAATTTGAAAAAGTTGAAGTTTGATAAATCATTGATTCAAGATCTTACCAAGATGATTGATGATAACAATGTTCTAGCAAAAAGTTTTAGAAGGGTCAAAGATTTTGTAAATTCTAGTGTACATTTAGATTTTGGATTGAGGTTATTTAGACATCGGTTAAAAGATCCTAGAGTGTACAATACCCCTATAACTGATGAGATAACAGCGTTAATTGTGGGTGATATGAGCAACTTGGATGTAGGACGAGATATCATAGTGAAAAAATATTCTGGACAATTGTTTAGGTTGCATGAGACACATACAGCCTTCATCCCATTACAATATCATTTAATATTTATCACTATTACCTACAATGTAAACTGGTCTGAAATACGTGAGTTTGTTACATCAAGAGGATTAACTGCTGTTGATAGGCCAGACATAGTTTGCAAATTATTCAAGATGAAATTAGATCAAATGATGTTGACTTCAAAAAAGATGAATATTTTGGCAAAGTTAATGCAGGTAATGACATTAATCCATATTTTAAAATTTCATTGAGGTTTTATGCATTATAATTCAAACAATTTCTATCTTCTAATAGGTATGTACACTGTGAAATTTCAAAAAAGGGGTTTGCGTCATGCCCACGTATTATTGTGGTTGGATGGAAAGAAAAATTTAAGAACTCCAACAGACATTGATGGAGTAATTTCAGCAGAATTACCGCATGCATATTTATATCCTAAATTGTCAAAGGCAGTTGCAACATACATGATACATGGTCCATGCGAGCCGCTCAGTTTTCCTAACGGTACATGTTCAAAATTTTACCCAAAGAAATTTAAATTGTTGACTACTATTGATGAGGATGGATATCCTTGTTACAGACGTCAGGATAAAGGAATATTCATTCTTAAAACAGGAATTAAGTTAGACAATACAAATGTTGTCCCATATAACCCATTGCTACTATTGAGGTACCAGACTCATGTTAACACGGAATATTGCAACAAATCCAATTCAATCAAGTATTTGTTTAAATATGTCAACAAAGATCCAGATAGAGAAAATTTGAAAATTACTAATCCTCAGAAATACTCTACTGAAACACCAGTCATAGATGAAATTAAACAATATTATGATTGTAGATATATATCTCCCTGTGAAGCTGTGTGGAGAATATTTGCCTTTGACATTCATCATAGATGGCCTTCAGTTCAAAGGTTGATTTTCTATTTGTTATACGAGCAACCCATTCTATTTAAAGACAATGAATATATTGATGAAATATTGCATACAAATGATCATAAAAGAACAATGCTTTTAGCTTGGTTTGAGGCTAATAAAATCTATCCAGAGGGGGAACTTTTGACTTATTCTTAATACCCTAACCATTTTGTGTGGATGGCAGAACAAAGAGAATGGAAACCAAGGAAGAGGGGTGTTAGTATTGGAAGGCTTACATATTCTCTTCCTGGGTCAGGGGAATTATATAATCTCAGGTTATTGTAATTATGATAACATCAGGACTATTAATGGTGTAATTTACAAAACGTATAAAGAGGTTTGTTATGCCATGGGGCTATTGGCAGAGGATAAAGAATTTATTGATGCCATTATAGAGGCCAGCAACCTTGCTTCAGGAGCTCTTGAGAAGATTGTTTGTTACACTGCTACTCATGAATACTATGTCTAGACCTGAGGAAGTTTGGAACAAAACTTGGAAATTGTTATCAGATGACATTGTATACCAAAACAGAAAAGAGTTTAACCTACCAGGTATAACTTTCTGTTTTCCTCAAACTTTATAACATATTATTTTGCTCAAGGTATGACATGTTGTTTTGCTAGGTCTTACAATTGAAGATGATCAAATACAAAACCTTTGTCTTCTACAACTAAAAGACTTATTAATTTCTAATGGTAAATCTTTAAAAGACTTTAACAGTCTTCCACAACCTATTCATTCAGATTCTTTTATTTATGATAATAGATTCATTATTAATGAATTAAATTATGACAAGTTACAAATGTCTGAAATGCATTCTTCTCTTTGTCAATCTCTAACTGTGGAGCAATTGTTGGTGTATGAGAATATAATGACAGTAGTACTGTCACAAGTTGGCAGTTTTTTTTCCTATACGGGTATGGTGGAACAGGAAAAACCTTTATGTGGAAAACTTTGTCTACTACAATTAGATCAAAAGGGTTGATTGTGTTAAATGTAGCTTCCAGCAGTATAGCTTCTTTGTTACTACCTGGAGGAAAAACAACTCATTCTACGTTTTGCATTCCTTTGTTAATAAATGAACATTCAACCTGCAACACACCTCAAGGAAGTTTTCGTGCCAGATTGATGATTTAAACTAAATTAATTATATGGGATGAAGCTCCAATGATGAATAGATTCTGTTTATAAGCTCTTGATAGAACTCTAAGGGATGTCATGAGAGCTGTAAGTGAAGAAAATGCTCTTAAACCTTTTGGTGGCAAAGTCATTGTATTGGGAGGTGATTTTAGGCAGATATTGTCTGTTGTAAAAAAGAGGTCAAGATATGACATTGTGAAGGCAACAATGAACTACTCAGAATTGTGGAAACATTGCAAAGTCTTCAAACTTATAGAAAATATGAGATTAAACAGTGAAAAATCAAAGTAAACTGCATCAGAAATAAAAGAGTTTGCAGATTGGATACTTCACATTGAAGATGAAGATATGGACTTAAATGAGTTGGGACAAGCAACTATTGAAATACCACAAGACATTCTAATTCTAAATGTTGAACAACCTTTATTACGCTTGGTTGGATTTGTTTATCCAGGGTACATGCAGAATCTGAACTCTGATGGACTTTTTTATGATGGTGCAATATTGTGTCCTATTACAGAATGTGTGGACCAAGTGAATAACTTCATTCTATCTTTAATCCCCGGAGAAGAAGTTACTTATTTAAGTTCAGACTCTCCTTGCCAATCTGATCAACAAGAAAATGCTCAAGCTGAGTGGTTTACAACTGAATTTTTGAATGATATCAAATGTTCCGGAATTCCTAGTCATGGTGTTAAATTAAAAGTTGGAGTTCCAATAATGTTTCTAAGGAACATTGATCAAGCCAAGGACTTTGTAATGGAACCAGATTACTAGTAATTCACTTGGGGAAGAATGTCATTGGTGCCAAAGTTATTACCGGATAAAATATTGGTGATAACATATTTATTCCTAGAATGAATTTGACTCCTTCTGAATCAGGCATGCCTTTTAAGTTCCAAAGAAGACAATTCCCAATATCTTTGTGCTTTGCTATGACTATAAACAAAATTCAAGGTCAAACACTTAATAAAGTTGGTTTATATCTACCACGTCCAATGTTTACACATGGAGTGTTGTTTCCAAAGTAAAATCCAAGAAAGGGTTGAAAATATTAATTTTGGATGATGATGGAAATACCACTAATTCAACTACTAATGTGGTTTACAAAGAAATATTTAAAAATGTTTGAAACATATTGTTAACCCATACTTATCAGGTATGAAAATTCTTTAATCGAAAACTATTTATATGTCTCATATATTTCTTCCAATATATCTTCTAATATATCAACAATAAACCCATATTTTTTGTGATCCTGCCTGTTGACCGAAACGCTGGAGCCTTACCTCGTCAAACCTGGATCAACTTCTGCGCCGTGTTAGCCTCCGTCCTTCACCGCGATCCACCTCAAGAACCTGCAAAAGACAGAACGGCGCCGCTGCGGCCGATCACGCTCCGACGCCCAAGTCAGCGACTGAACCACCAAATACTAAGAGAAAACTCAAGAACTCTAAGGAACCGTGCACAAATTCTCTCTCAGCGTACTCAAGACTCGCAAGTGTAAAGAAACAATCTAAACGTGCGTACCTCAGAAGTTCGTTAGAAACTCTTATATACCTGGGCACTTTCTCTCTCCTGGCAGTTACACATCTGGACACGTGGCTCGCATCCAGCTGTACACGTGCCATCATCTGGAGCATCCTTGACTTGGGCGCTACTTCTTACTCTTCAGGTTTTTTGGCTAAGTTACTTATGCATGATACAACTCAGTGCATAGCTGCCTTGGAGCGTGATCTCTTCTGGGTGGCGAGTTCGGGTGCCTTCGTACACACCTTCCCTGTGGTCTCGCCGGCCGCCTTCATGATCTGCCCTACCTGCTTCACCGTGTATGTTCAAGTAAGCTGTCTCCCGACCTCATCCTCTGGCCAGCTGGGAAATGACTATCTGCCTTCATCTTCGGCGATGTCCATGTTTCGGCGATCTCTAATTACTTGGTCGCCTGGGTTCACATCTGGCGACTTCATCTTCAACCCGGTGACCGCCGGTTTAGGTATGCTGGAGATCGGAGCACGCCAACTTAATAATTGGCGACTACACGAACCCCCCGACTTCCTTCCCTTCTGCCAGCCAGGTGTCCCATCCAATACGCCTATATAATAACTCGATGCCACGTCATCACTTCCGACTACCAGGGCGGTACATTTTGTATTTACAGGTTTCTTCTATTTTCCATAGTATATCTTTCAACATGACTATATTGCATTACAAAGAATGGTATTTATCTATAACTTCTTAATAAATTTCATAATTTAAATTCTTTATAATTTTGGTTTTATAAATTTGTTTCTTTTGAAGGGTTTTAATACAGGAACTTCATTGTACTTAGTGAGAAACAAGGGGATATTCGGTACTTAGTGAGGGTTGGAGTGGTTCGGCCATCTCCATTTGAGGGTGAAGATTGAAGACTAAAAACCTAATTCTAAAGAGAATTTGACAAGGGAGCAATTTGAATGGCACTTGGGCAGCATTTCATTACTCAAAATAGTCTTCCAAATACATGAGCCAAGCCCTCTTATTTATAGTGTTTAGAAGGCTGGAAATTAAAAAGAAAGTGGAGGGAAATTCAAATGAAAAGCATTTGAATTTGGAGCCAATTCCTAACAAGGAAAGTGTGACTTGGTTTCATTTTTTTGGCACCTCCTAAATCTACACCTACACCTTCTTTTTATGTCACATGGAAGGTGTGGCTTAGCTTTATACATTTGCACCTCTTATATTTATATCTACACCTCCCTTTATGTTCTACTAAAAATACTCAAAAGTAATTACAAAAGAAACACATCCAATGATGCTTAGTTGGCCAATATCTTCTATTTGTTGGGCTTGAGCTGAAGCTTGAACTTGTATTTGGGCTTGGGCTTGAGCTTTTTCTATCATGGGCTTGGGCCTCTTCCATCATCCCCTCCCTCTTGAAAAGGATTTGTCCTCAAATCCAATGCTTCTTCTTCATCATCATTATGAGGATGTATGTGGTTGGATGGTTTCCATCATCCCCTCCTTCTTGAGAGAATCTGTCCTCAGATCTACAGGTTTGATCTCGAACAACAGCCTTATTCTTATTTTGAAAACTAGGCTCGTCCTCCAGGATCAAATGTCCATCTATGGGAATCCTGAAACAAAGCAAAGGAGTTAGTGTGAGCAATTGGAGAAAACTTAATTGTATAAAGTTGCCATTTTTGTTTTTCTTTTGTTTTTTGCAACTTTTCACAATATTTCCTTTTTGATGGTTGTATGTATCCTCTAATCCTCTTATGTTTTATAAAATTTCCAATAGTAGTTACTTTTCCCTTAGGCATAATTCCTTTAGGAGGTGGTAACAACTTTAAAAGGGAAAGAGGACTATGTTCACATACAACTTCAAATGTAAAAATATGAGTAATCTTGTGGACTACTCCATTGTATGCATGCTCAATAGGAAAAGGATACTCATCCCAAGAATTGTGGTTGTCTCTCATGATTTCTCGAAGCATAGTAGAAAGAGCTATGTTTTCAATTTTATTTTGACCATTCTTTTGAGGATGATAAAAATTGAAGAGAACAATTTAGCTGCAAGTTTTCCGACGAGAATCCTCAAATCATGGTTTGCGAAATTTGGAGCTCTATCCAACACTATGCTTGAGGATAAACCATGAAGATGTATCACTTCTCTAGAGAAGAGTTTATCCATATCCATAAAAATGGAATCAAAAACCTTTTGTTGTCCTAGGAAGCTCTAATATGAAATTTAGGCTTGTGTCTTCCCAAGGAACATTTGCAAAAGGTGAAGGAGTATAGAGTTCATGAGACATTGCCTTAGGTGTAGTTTTAAAACAAGAAATGCATCTAGGGTAATGTCTTTGAACCTCCTTTCTCATGGGTGACAAAAGTTTTCCTTTTAAAAGCTCTAGAGTTTTATCAACTCTAATTTAGCCCATGAGTTCTTCTTCATGAAAGAATTTTTTTCTTATGTGTAAAGGTAGTCCTGTTGTTACAACCATTGTTTATGAGAATTTGTACATTTTGCGATGGTTGTCTCAATAAGACATGACAAGTTTCTTTAGGCACTAGCTCACATAAAAATTTGTCTTTGTAGATGCCTATAGATAACTTGTCCTTCACTTTGTGATATCTTAGCACATATGAGAAATAATCTACTTCATCTTTATCTATGCAAGCCTCTTTCAAGGATTCTTCTTTTTTGACTAGGCTTGCAAGTGTTCCTTTACAAAAGGTAAGGCTAGGTTGTTCAACAAGAAGCATATTTTCAAAGGTATTTTCAACTTTTACTTCTTGTTGAATGACCTTGTGGGAAGGCACACTCTTTTCCCAGGCCTTTTGTTCTTCAAGGGTTTTCTCTTGATTTTCTATTTTTAATATGCTTGTAAGGGGTGTTATAAGATATTCCTCATTCTTTCTAGATTCACACCACCCCTCACTTGGTTTTCCTTTTTCTTTTTCTTTAGCTTCCCTTTCGTGTTCCTCTCTTTTCTTTTGTATCTTTCTTTCCTTCTTTTCTTTATGGGAAGCAAACAATTTTTCTACCCTCATTTCCCAATCTAAGCAAGCTTCTACATTTTCTTTTCCATGGAAATGGGATAGGTCTACCCTAGCCTCTCTTAGGCTTTCTTGTTCTCTTCTATCTCTTCTATATCTTCTAGGGGGTGCTTGATAATAATCTTTTATTCTAAGGCTTCCCTCCCCAAAAGAATCATGATCTTTAGAGATAGATGCATGAGAAGGTAATTTTTTTGAAATTTGAGACTTCTCATCCTTTGCTTTAGTCAATTCATTAGTTTTGGTCTCATTCTCCAATTGTTTAGATGAAATTGATTGAATATCCTTGGAAAGTTGTTTTAAAAGAGATTTCAAGGATTTCACATCACTTTTAAGAGATTTAGAGGAGTGAGAAGACATGACTAAAACTTTGTGTTTAGAAATGTTTTACTTTAAGAAAGATGAGGGAAGTTAATGAAGGTAGTTTTCCAGGTAAGAGAGGTGAGTCACAATGGACTACTTAAATACCAAGTCTTTGCCTTAGCCAAAAACTATCCCTCAAGATCTTCACACAAATCTTTCTTTAGGTAAATCACTTAAAACACAATGAGGATGTAGAAATCAAATTTTTAATGCATAAAACAATGCAAGCTATCTAGCAAATTATCAAAGCTTTAAACTAGACAAAAACAAAAGCAATTAAGCGTAGCTAACTAAAGGCAATTGGCGAAATTAAAGCAATTAACAAATGCTAAGCTAGAAAGTTTAAGCTAGTCGGCCCTAGGTGAGGCTTCTTGGACACTTGGAGCCCTTGAAGACACACTGATGGAGATCAAGATCAAGAAGAAATAGAAGCCAATAATCAAGGACAATAAGAAGTAGAGGCCCAAGTTGTAGACGCTCAAGAAGTCATTAGCCCACCTCATAGGCTTACAAGGAGCAAGTTCAAGGAATTAGGAAATAGTGGAAGGTTGTTTTCTCTTTTTATAATATCTTGTGTTTTAAAAGGTTCTTAGAGGGAAACATTAGACACCTCTTTTGTAAAAGCATCTTTAGGCTTTAGTTTAGAAAATTCTAGAAACTTGGGGAGTGAGCTTAGTAAGGGTGTGAGTGTAGGAGTCTTTTGGGTAGCTTATAGAATAAGCTTTGTAAATGACCGGCCCTTGCTCCTATAAAAGGAGGGCTTAGGTCCTTCATAATTCAGATTTGATAATTGAAGTAGCAAAACTCTCCCAAATTGGTGATTGAGTGTGTGAGAAGTTGTCTTCTCCTCTTCCTAGTCTCATCTTAAGTGCCTTGGTTCTCTCAAGTGGCGGCATTGCACACTTATCTTGGAGCTCTCACATTTCAAGTGGCGTGTCCATCAACCAAGCTCTTCATTCACATAAGTTCCTCTCTTCTCCATCTTTTCATTTCATCTCCTTGTTCATACGAAGCTTAAACATGTCTTAGGTTCCTATTCTTGCAATTTCATTCGGTGCTTTAGCTGAATTCTAGTTATGGTTCGATTCTTCTTCTCTTTGGCTGGTTTCATTTGGTTCTTCTTCATTTCCTCTTAATTTTTTCGGTGCATTTCAGTTTCTAAGCTTTTTAATCGGTGCTTTTGTATTCTTACCTCTTTTAATCGGTTCAATTGGCAAGAAATGGGTCTTCTATGTGAGTTTGGTGTTTGGTGCAAGTTTTGGTGAGTTCTTGAAACATAGAACATTGATCCATTTCTATTAAAAGTGCCTATTCATTCTCCAACTCAAGTGGATTCCATAAAATGTCAAAGAATCATCTATATCTTGCTAGTGGAATCATATCACATACTCACCATCTAATTGCATGATTAACAAGTAATTAACAAGAGTTAAATTGCAAAGAAATTAAATGGCACTCCCTTTGTTGATTTTCTAATTGCACTCCCTTTGTTGTTTCTTCTTTGTTGGGTCTTCCCAAGGTGTGTGGTATATTTAGTATGTGTTTGTTGCTGCCCCTTGCCTTTGATCCTCTTGGGATTAGGTAATTAAATTCTTCAATCTAGCACCTATTAAGCAAAACTAGACTCACCTCAAGTCAATTCCCACTCAACAAGTACCAATTGATATTTAATCCACCACCAAGCTTAGAGGTCAAAGAAATAAAGCAAGAAACAAATTAATTTGAAAAACAGTACCACACAAATGGAATTAAATGTGACACAACTTAGAAAGAGTTCAAATGAAATTAGACAAGCAAATAAAAAGGTACTCAAAGAAAGGATGGCACACAAAAAGGAACCTATGGAATAGCACTAGATTTGATTTAAAAACCAAAAAGAGCACCACTGAAACAAATTGTTGTGGTCCAGAAAGCGTGATTTTCACAGATTTATGCTGAGCTGGCCTTTTAATATTTGCTTCTGAAAATTTATATTCAAACGCATGCACCATTTAATTTTAATAATTTTTCTAAAATCAGTGCTCAGAACCGCCAGTTGTAGCATCAGGATTGCACACTGCTTTTGTAATATTTATCTTTTTTTTCTATTTCTTTTTTTCAACTGATTCTTTTTTTTTCCTCTTTCTAACACCTCAATCTAGCAAAATCCAGAGTCTCAGAATTTTCTTATGTGGCATTTAATTTCCATAAGCAAAATCAGCCAAAATAGAATGGTGGAAAACAGAGGATTCTGCAAATCTGGAAACAAAAAACAGAATGATATACCAATGAAAACACAATGGAAATGGTGTAATAGAATTTGTGTGGATCTAACACACAAATATGAACTCAAACTAAAAATAAAAAGCACCAAAGGATCAAAACACAACAGATTTTAGATCAAGCATTCAAACCAAAAACAAGAAACAAAATAAACCAAGAAAAGTACTACTAGGATTTGATGACAAATATGGAAACACAAGACTTGACAAAACTTATAGATTCAGAAAATAAAATGACTCAAACATATTAATATGAACCGAATAAAATTTCAATCAAGACTCAAGAAACCTAAAAAAATCAAAAACAGCAACACAATGTATCAAGAATCCTACACAAAATTGAAATAAGATGCTCAAGCAGAATTTGAACAAAATCTACCGATTGAAATGAATAGATAAACATTCAAATCATATTAAAAACATAAAAACAGCAAGACAACTTGGAATCAAGATGAACAACTAGGAAATAAGAAGAACTCAAAAAGAAAACACAAAGAGATGCTCATCTTTGAAGACCATAGCTCATGATACCAAATGATGGCATTCCTATGAGCTCTTCTTTGATTCTGATGATGATGGGTGCGGAAGCTTAGTGGAGGAGACTGGAACAAGGCCTTCCTAGGAAGTGTGGGTGCCTTGAAGGTGCATGAGGAGTAGTGAGGGTTGGAGTGGTTCGGCCATCTCCATTTGAGGGTGAAGATTGAAGACTAAAAACCTAATTCTAGAGAGAATTTGGCAAGGGAGCAATTTGAATGGCACTTGGGCAGCATTTTATTACTCAAAATAGTCTTCCAAATACATGAGCCAAGCCCTCTTATTTATAGTGTTTAGAGGGCTGGAAATTAAAAAGAAAGGGAAATTCAAATGAAAAGCATTTGAATTTGGAGCCAATTCCTAGTCACATGGAAAGTGTGACTTGGTTTCATTTTTTTGGCACCTCCTAAATCTACACCTACACCTTCTTTTTATGTCACATGGAAGGTGTGGCTTAGCTTTATACATTTGCACCTCTTATATTTATATCTACACCTCCCTTTATGTTCTACTAAAAATACTCAAAAGTAATTACAAAAGAAACACATCCAATGATGCTTAGTTGGCCAATATCTTCTATTTGTTGGGCTTGAGATGAAGCTTGAACTTGTATTTGGGCTTGGGCTTGGGCTTTTTCTATCATGGGCTTGGGCCTCTTCCATCATCCCCTTCCTCTTGAAAAGGATTTGTCCTCAAATCCAATGCTTCTTCTTCATCATCATTATGTGGATGTATGTGGCTGGATGGTTTCCATCAGGTTATGTATTATAATATTTTACACATGTGTTGTTACATAATGCTCCCTAAATAAAGTGATCAAACTTCAGTTGTATTCAGCAGGTATATGGTTCTTATTTTACAAAAACAAGCAGCATAGTCACCAAAAATTAATAAAACTTTTGTTAATTAAATTTATTGTATCATATTATTCTATCTTATTTGTTTCATAACTATTAACTTCAGCTTTAAACTATTGAGACAAAACCTATGACAAGTACTCAATCATTCTTAATAATTTATAATATTTTCATGATTCTATTAATTGTCCATTCTTATATTGAGGTTTCTCTTTTATTTATTACATTTTGCAATGATACAATTAACATGTGGTACGAATTGATATTTGTTGACATTAAATACAATATTGATCAATGCTCATACTATAGCACCTAAAGAAAAACAACTATGTAGTCCATTTTGTATTGTTTTTAGTATGTTTTGTTCTTTTACTGAGTACTTTTTTTCTGTTATAAAGCTTTGAATTTAACAATACATCTTACTTCTTTTGTTATGGAATTTATTTTACATTTCCCATGAAATTATTGCAAAATTGTTGTATGAATTCAGCGTTAAATAGACTTGGTCACAAGTAATGAAGTTGTTATTTATTTTATAATAGTATTTCCTATAATTCATGACATTGCTTTAGGTCACAATTACTATGTCAAAAGTCTTTATTTAATAATATGAAAACATAATACAGTGATTTACAATACTATGCATACATGTAGGAGTATACATTTAAATTCTGGCTTGCTATTTTTGGAACAATGTGTTTACCATTTTTTATGTGATTAACATGTATAAGGCAACTACATGAATATATGATTTATAAAATTACTTTCTTTATTACTACCTCATGAATATTTTCCTCATAGAGATTGTATTTAAATATTCTCTATGCTTTAACTTTTGCAGCTACAAAACACCCCTTGCAATTTGATGAAAAACAAAATGCTCAAGCTGAAAGTTTCACAATAAAACTTTACTATTTATGGATCAAGTCTGTCTTTTAAATTTGAGAAAAGATAAATCTCAATATATTTATAATTTGTTATCACGATAAATATAAGACATGATCAAACACTTATTTCTAATTTGGATCATAAATTTTTATTTTTTTTGTGTATTTGATGTATTCTTAATTGTTTACTAATAATTGAATAATTGATGTAATTTTGATTAAGTCTAGCATCATTCTTAATTTTTATGTATAGATTTTTTATTATAATATTATTATTTAAATATCAAATAATGAAAATATTCATGTGCGTTGCACGGGGCAACATACTAGTTTGATATACATTTGAGTTTTAGATTGAATAATCCAAAATGTAAACCTCCGGATAATTTGAACCTTTATATCTACACGAGTGAACCTTTATATCTACACGAGTGCAGAAAGAAAGTATGAAGGTGATAAAAGAATAATGTATGGAGGTACAAGAAGAAGCAGTCCTAAATGGCTAGCAAAGAAATATGTGTCTCAATTGACACATATTGGGAACAAAAAACACAACACACTTTCATTCCAGAAAGGTAATCAAAAACTACATTCTGAATTACCCTCTTGATGATAAAAGTGTGTTGGCTTGAGTTTCTATGGGATTCCGGATTACCCTGTTGATGATAAAAGTGTGTTGGCTTGAGTTTCTATAGGGAGCATGAAATACCCAAAACTTGGTCGATTCCAATGACAATGCTTTTTTTGTTCTCAAGCTAACCCGTGAAAATGGTCAGTATATCAATCATCATTTATGTTATTACGAAAAGGAACCTGGTATAAGGCATAGCAGAAGTCATATACTAGCCAACTTATCAACAACATAATCGACAACTCGGCTACTCTTAAGAAATCTACCATAAACCTGTCAAGAAATATCCATCAGCGTCAATAGTTTAGAGTGATGTCAACCAAGGGACATGAGAATTTAAATTTATGCACAGTTTCATGTCCTCTTAATCTTCGAAAATGTTCCTATTTCAGAGAAGTAGGTGCTTTGAGTCCCACTACCAAATTGGTGAACATGAGCCTCTAGATTTGTCAGCTCAATCCCCTGAAAAACAATAAGTAACTCAACATTAATGCAAAACTTAAAACCAAAGAAAAAGTAATTATGGTTATTGTATTGGCCAGGAGTGTTTGGGACCTCAGTCCAAGTGTTTAGGTATGTTTTGGGCGAGTATGGGCCCAAAGGGTAGGCCATGAGCTCGGCCCAGATGCGGGTAGACAGCTCGAAAAAAATAATTAAAATAAAAAAATATTCTGATTGTTTATAATACATACACTAATTAAATATCGATAAAACTTGTTGGAAATAAAGTAGTTAACACCCGAAAATAAAGGTGCATGGAACAAAATGTTTTATTCTTATTAAGCACCCGAGAATAAAGGTGCACGTAAGCAGTATGTTTTTCTATTATAATTATATGATTTTTGTTGAGATTATATTCTCCCTATTGAAATCTTGCTCTGTAGAGATTGGAGAAAACCGTTGAAGGGATATCTATAAAAGGGGCTTAAGACCCCAAGTAAAGATATGTTGTTTCTGAATACTTGAGACTGAAACTGATTTGATATTTTTGAATGCTCTCACTGACTTAATCGTCGGAGTGTGATCAACAGGTAGAACCCCCTTTATCTCAGTGGAGCACCCAACACCTCAAAGCACTAATTGGAGACAAATCAAAATAGGAGCTTGCCCATTCAATTCGTCCAAGGTCAACTGGCGAGAACAGTTATTGTGCTAAAATTGCTATCAAAATCAAGTATTCCATCGTCCATCATAAATATCAGTTAAATTATGGATATGAATTAATTCACAAGATATATCCACTCTTAAACGAGATATATAACTTCATTGTAACTTCATTAAATCTTATATTCTATTATACATTCATTGGCATGTAGACTATATTCTGCTATTGAATTGCATCCCGTGTTGCATGAATTTGATAAGGATTGTGATGTCTCTTGTATTAGCCCGGATCTGGCCAAAATGTGTCACTCATAAAAGGACGAGGTTGCATGACCCAGTTTTAAGAAAACCTAAGTAAAAAGCTTTTTATTATTCAAATTGTTTATATAAAAAGGGCTAAAGTATTGATTTCCCCTTTTGGACCGAACATGTCTCCTCCATTTGAGACACCTATATCACATAGTTGTTTGGTGTTCATTGCTTTAACCTTTCCGTGTGACACTTGGTTCTACTATCAGGATTTTTTTGTCTTAGGGTCGATAACATTCTTTGCTAATCTCTTTGATTATGGCAACAATTCTTGAATAATTCTCTTCTATGGTAGTCTCCTCTCTTCATCCTCTGTCCTCTCTTTTTCTGAGTGAACTTGGAGACCTATTTGTGTTTTACTGGCCCCTGTTTCTGCTGCTACTATATTGTTGGCTTCCTAGTTCCTTTTTGTTGTTTGTTGTTGTATTTTATTAGAGACCAGCTAAAGTGAAAGTGGTCGATATTACTTGGCAATAATGTATAAGTGTCCCTACTCATAAACTTCAAGTGAAATGCAAATTTTGTTCTCATGTTTGTTGGGGTTGAGTGGTGAAAATAAAACATATACAAAATTAAAAAAAGTAAGTTCTTGTATAAGTTTTTCGGATGACCTTAAGGAAAATATTCATAAAGCTAGTAAAGAAAAAGCAAAGGTAAGCTTGACTCTTTGGAAGAAGGAAAGGAGGGGACATCAAACATTCTCAAGCAAAAGACTATGAATGAACTTTGTAAAAATTGAATATATGGAAAAAGGAGATCACTTAATAATTTTCTTGTTTACAATCCAAGTGGGAGTGTTTTCTTGAAGTCTTAGATAATATCATGTGATAAGGATGGCAAACAAATGTTTGAGTTGTTAAACAACATTGTTGAAGAAATTGGGGAGGAGAATGTAGTCCAAATTGTGACAGAAGGGGCATCAAATCTTGTGGCAGCAAGAAAATCTTTAATTGAGAAGAGAACCAAATTATTTTGGTCCCTTGTACAGCACATTGTCTTGATATTCCATAATGCCATTGACAATGCAAAGAAAATCCCTACACATATATATCTACATCCTATGTCCCATAAGGACTTCACCTTTGTTTACAAAGGACTTTCTACAGAACGGTCTCATGATCTTACATGCAAACTGAGAATATAAATATCAATTTGCCAACTTCCAGGTGAGTGTTGAGTTACAAGGAGATATTATTAATTATTGTAATTATTACCAAAAATAAATAGTAGGTATACAAAGTGTTATTATTTATTGTAATTATTTCTAGGGTGGTAGAGCTTTATATAATGTACCCTCTTGTACTGGTTTACAATCAAGGAATTGAATCAGATTTTCTCCCCAGTTTTCCAAGTATGTTCTACTTATTATATTAATAAGTGAATCACAATACATTTTGATTCGCGAGTCAGAAAATTGGCTTTCCGATTCACAAGTAGTATCCTGTTTCAACTACCTTGGTCAGTCCCAAGAACAGTAGTGTTAGTGAGACAGCAGGATGATCACTACCACAAGCGCTATGGATAGATACAAGCCAAATAATTACAATGCTAAACAATGTTTTCAATCAAAGCTTCCAACAACCAATTTGGGATAAATTCACTAATTTTAGAGTGATAGCAGGACGACTGCTACTCCAAAGACTATAGGTACAGGCTAAATAATTTAAATGCTAAATACTGTTTCCAGTTACAACTTCTCAACCATTTTCAAAATTCACTACTTTCGTTCTAGTTAGGTTCTAGTGAGCAGGAGAAAATATACAAAAACAACACAAGATGAGCAAACCTGAACAGGTGTGAATGCAAGACTTGATGTCAAACCAGATGTAGCACCACTGCTACCATAATTCTTTTCCTTGAATCTGACAAATGAAAATAGTCCACCAGAATTGTCATCGTGGTCATTTAGATAAATAATGTACAAGAGACATGGATGATAATTTATCATCTTGCAACAAAATCAGAATATTAAGTAACTAGAACATAATATAGAACTTGAGCAATGAGAAGCACTTACCTTTTAGCAACTTTTGCAGCAAGTTTGCTTTGACCAACAGACACACGCAGTTTGCCACTTCCAGCCTGACCAAGCATTCCATAGCCCTCACCCAGACCATCTCCTGTAATTCGCATGCATAAAAGTATAAGAATATAAGGAGAGATTGACAATTTTACATTTTAAATTTCCAAAGGATTTCAGATAAAGTCATTAATGCCATGTTAGGACTTAAGGGACTTATTGTGTTATAAGAGCAATTTGGCTAAGCATGTAATAGCTTTACCGTTTTATTACCATTGTACTTTGACGTGGATTGCAAACATGGAACATTAGAGGTATAATATTCTGCCTATGGCTTGTAAGTACTATTTGTTTTACTAGTTCGTGATAGATTTAAACTTTAGATAATATATTATATTATATGTACTTCTTGTAATTGTAAAAAGTTGTTTTCTTCTCCCCTATTCCGAATTGTACACTGCTGCCATCTATAGTAGGCAAGCTGCTCTGCTTTCTTTTCAGTCAGTGTACTCAATGCTCCTTTCTTTTATATACATATTTATATATATATATATATAATATACAAATGGATTCAAACTTCATTTTATAAGCCATTTTTATAAGATTGAGTTAGATTTACAGTTCACTTTCTAAGAATATGTGTATACATATATATAGGCACATATGTATATATATACATGCATATATGTATATATATACATGCATATATGTATATATATATATATATATATACATGCATATATAATTTACAGCTGAGTGCCAAAGTGTGCAACATCTCAATATCTCAAGTTGGTATCAGGGCAAGTGTTCTTCACTCTGCTGCCTCTGTCAATGTCGGCCGTCATCCACCACCAGCCGCCACCGCGCCACTGGACATCACTGTCCCACCCTGCTGCTTGCTGCCAGTGTCTATTGTTGTCAGCTGCTGTCAAATTTTTTTATGGCTAATGTTTGTTGCGAACTCACAATTAGATGTTATCTTTTTATGTCATTGAGAGGCACTGGCTCTTCACTCATCTCCTTTTAGTCCTTACTTGAAGGAGATTTGTTTCATGTTTGTTCCCAAACATATTTGCTGGTCCAGTTGTCTTTTCATGGAACACCTACCATTACTATTGGAAAACTCAATGGAAAGAACTACTTTTCATTATCTGCATCAATAGAGCTTTGATTTCTTGGTCAAGGATATTAGCAACTAGAGGAGGAAAGTAAAATATAATTTGAAGAATAATGCTCAATAGCTGAACACCTAAGGTGTGGTTAGGCACTTCCCTTAAAGACTTATTCTCTATATGTTGCACAAGCCACCCACGATATAACAGGAACCTCTAGTGTGATATAGGTTACAGGAACTAACAAGGTATAAGACCCCAGATAAGAAGCGAAGAGTAATCAAAAGTGTGTTTTGGAGGAAAGGGGATATTCCTATTTATACAACTTCGGTTGTGACCAATACGGACACATGACTCACTCACATGAGCATGCAGAAGTAACACTATGAGGAAAAGGAAGTAATATTCACATTGTCTCAAACAGTCATACATGTGCAAGGCAACGACTATAGGAAGCAAGTATAGCATAAGAAAGTAAGAAAACTCATCAGTCATATAATAAGTATCAGATAAGGATGGGAACAAATGATAAAAAGGAAAAAGCAACGTTTATGATAAAAAGACCTTGATAGCCCATTATCGAGCACAAGGGCAATTGACATGTTTTTTAAATGAGTTATGCCTATGAGGCCCAATCTCATGCCTCGCACAAGCCTCACACCTCTTACTACCCATTTTGAATTTATAAGAAACATATTGGAATATAAACACTTGAAATATGACTGAGCTCCAAATTGCCTAGTTCAATCATATTTCAAGTGTTTACACACCAACATGTTTCTTATGACTTCAAAGTGAGTAGTAAGAGATGTAAGGCTCGCAAACATGATCTTGAGGCATGAGATTGGGCCTTAATGCATGACTCAACTTAAAAACCTGTTAATTCCACCCCCAACCTCTGCACGGGAGAAAATAGGCTACCAAGGCTTTTTTTGTCATAAATTGTATTTATCTTCTTTATATCATTTATTCCTATAGTCCAATCAATATTTAGTGTTTATTATATGATTGTTGGGTTTTCTTACTTCCTTGTTTTATGCTATACTTGCTTCCTGTGGTATTTGTCATGCACAAATATGACTGTTAGGAACTATGTTAACATTACTTCCTTCTTTCTCGTAATGTTACCCTTGCATTCTCGTGTGAATGGGATCATGTGATGTGACTATTGGTCACATCTGAACTTCTATAAATACCTCTCTTTTGAAACACCTTCAAGTACACTTCTTATCCTGGGTCTTCTTACAATTTTTTCAGTTTTATAGCCTCGTTATAGTACACGAGAGGTTCCTATTGTATGTTATTGGGCTTGTGCGATACACCACAAATAAGTCCTTAAGGACAATGCTCAACCATGCCTAAAGATGACCTATTGTTAATGTTATTAACTATATTTTACTACAAATATATGATATTGATTACGGAGATACTCTTTCCCCTATTGCCAGTTTCCAAATCACTACAATCATCTCTTTCTATCTATGGTTTCTAATTGTCATTAGCCCCTCCATCAACTTCACATTAAAAATGCATCATTTTTTCATGGAGATACTCTTTCCCCTATTGCCAGTTGCCAAATCACTACAGTTCATCTCTTTCTAACTATAGCTGCTAATTGTCATTAGCCCCTTCATCAACTTCACAATAAAAATGCATCATTTTTTCATGGTGAATTGGATGGAGCAACATCCTAGGTTAGTAGCTCAAAAGGAGTTTGGTCTAGTTTACAAACTTTGTCAACCTCTCTAAGGCCTTAAACAATCTCTAAAAAACATGTTATAATTAAGTGTAGATTTCATTCTATATTTATTAGGACAGATTTGTTAGTGATTTTATTTTATTTTATTTGTATAGCTTTAAACACCCTTTATTTCTGACTTTCATTACCTATTATTTCTTTCCTTAATTAGGTTGTAAAACAGTCTATAAATATAGACTGTAATCACATTTGTAAAATATCTTAGAAATATATTTCATTTATTTCTTTCAACTTGGTATCAGAGTCATTTTGAGTCTATCCTACGAGTGTTTGTTGGGCTTATCGGGCCACCCGCTATCGGACCGTTATCGGACCACCCATAATATGTTGTCCCACGTACGAGCTGTGACTCTCAGCGTGAGGAGGTGTATTGGAGATCCCACATCGACTAGAGATAAGGACATTTCATTGTATATAAATGGGTGCAAACCTCACCCCATGACCCGGTTTTATGGGGTTGAGCTAGGCTTAAAGTCCACTTCTTAATATGGTATCAGAGCTCCTGATCTGGGAGACTCTGCTTCTGCAATTTTTTTTTTAGCAGCCTTCATTGCTGCAATTTTATTTTATTTTTAACAGCCTTCATTGCTGCAAGTTTTTATTTTCCTTATCTTTTCTCCATATTATTTACAACATGAAGAAAATAAAGTGTGCTAGACTACAGGCACACACTTCTAATCTTCAACAAGGTCGTGAATCTTGGTCATCCTCTCAAATATGGCTTCAACACAGACGTCTTGGTCATCCTCCATTTAATATCCTAAAGTCCTTATTTCCTGTTTTATTTACAAAAGTGTCTGCTGAGTCATTTTATTGTGATGTTTGTCAGTTTGCTAAACACTATCGGACAACTTTTCCTCCCAATGGTAATAAAAGTTATAAACCTTTTGATCTTATTCATTTAGATGTATAGGGACCTTCACCTATTCCTAATATCTCGGGTGCAAAATGGTTTATTTCATTTATTGATGATTGTAATCGAGTTACCTGGATATTCCTCATGAAAGATAAGTCTGAAGTTTTCCACCTGTTTGTAAAGTTTTACAGAATGATTCAAACACAATTTGAAAGTCCAATTAAGAGATTGCGTTCTGATAATGGAAGAGAATATGTGAACCAAGACCTTTCCAAGTTCCTTCAGGAAAATGGAGTTGTTCATGAATTGTGTGAACACTCCTCAACAAAATGGGGTTGCTGAAAGGAAAAATCGTCATCTCCTTGAGGTTACTCGAGCTTTACTTTTCCAAACATTTGTTCCTAGATCTTCTTGCAGTCCTGACTGCCACTTATTTGATTAACAGATTACCCTATCGAGTTCTAGAGGGTGTTACTCCTATTCAGCTTATGACCACATTCTATCCTTCTATTCCCATGTTGAATAGTCTTCAGAATTGTGTCTTTGGTTATCCTGCTTTTGTCCATGTTCATAGTCCTTATCAGGGTAAGTTAGATCCTCACGCCATCAAAAGTGTCTTCATCGGTTATGCCTCCAACAAAAAGGGGTACAAATGTTATCATCCTCAAAGTCGTAAAGTTTATATTTCCAAAGATATCACCTTCCATGAAACAAAGTCTTTCTTTCCAAGTTCTCAGCTTCAGGGAAAGAGTATTCAAGAAGTTGAGGACCTTGAGTTGCCACCTTTTCCTTTGTTGCAGGATTTCGTTCTTAGGGAGAATGACAAAGACCCTATGCCAACATCATTACCACAGAAGAATAATGAGGACAGATACTTTGGGAAACAATATCAACGAAGGCAACAAGAACCCGTTCTGATCGAACAGCAACTTCAATTGTCCGAACCGGAGGTAAGAACTCATACCTATGAGATTTTTTAGGACACCTTAAATGAAACTAACCTAGATTATTTACCTATTGCCTTGAGAAAAGAAAAAAGATCTTCTGCCAAATACCCTATATCTCAATTTGTGTCTGCAGAAAAACTTTCTATTAGAATCCCTACATCATTACAAGAAGCCTTAAAGGATGAGAACTAGGTTCGAGCCATGAATGAAGAAATGAAGGCATTAGAAAAGAATGAGACTTGGGAGATTGTAGAGAGACCACAGGATAAGAAAGCTGTGGGTTTTCGGTGGATATACACAGTGAAGTATCAATCTAATGGCACATTGGATCGATATAAGGCAAGGTTGGTTGCAAAAGGGTACACTCAAACCCATGGGCGATTATGAGGAAACTTTTGCTCCAGTAGCAAAAATGAATACAGTCAGAATTATTCTCTCCTTGGCAGCGCACTTTGGTTGGGAGATGCATCAATTTGATGTTAAGAATGCCTTCTTGCATGGAAGCTTGGAGGAAGAAGTATACATGGAGATTCCACCTGGTTATGGTAATGTTAATGAAGAAAATAAGGTGTGTAGACTTAAGAAGGCTCTGTATGGTCTTAAACAATCACCTCGTGCTTGGTTTGGAAGGTTTACTAAAGCTATGGTATCTTTGGGGTACCGACAAAGCCAAGGTGACCATACTCTGTTTATAAAACATTCTCAGAATGGTAAACTCACTCTACTTTTGGTCTATGTAGATGATATGATTATTACAGGTGATGATGAGATTGAAAAAATAAAATTGAAGGAGAGACTAGCTGCTCAATTTGAGATGAAGGATCTTGGGAAGCTGAAGTATTTCCTTGAAATAGAGGTTGCTTACTCGAGACCGGGCATCTTTATTTCTCAAAGGAAATACATCCTTGATCTTCTCAAAGAGACTAGTAAGTTGGGTTGTAAGACCACTAGAGTGCTAATAGAGCAAAATCATAGGATTGGGAATGATGAAGAAAACCCAATAGTGGAGAAGACACAATATCAAAGACTTGTGGGAAAACTCATTTATCTATCACATACTAGGCCAGACATAGCCTATGCAGTTAGTGTGGTTAGCCAATTTATGCATGATCCAAGGGAAAGACACTCACAGGCAGTAGATAGAATTCTTCAGTACTTAAAAGCCTCTCCAGGAAAAGGATTGTTATTCAAAAAGGGGAAAAACTTATCCATGAAAGTATATATTGATGCTGACTATGCAGGATCAATTGTTGATAGGAGATCCACCACAGGCTACTGCATGTTCTTGGGTGAAAATCTAGTGACATGGAGGAGCAAGAAGCAAAATGTATTTCCAAGATCAAGTGCAGAGGCAGAATTTAGAGCCATGGCTCAAGGGGTGAGTGAACTCTTATGGATGAAGATCATACTTGATGACCTAAATATAAAATATGAAGCTCCTGTGGGCTTGGCATGTGATAATAAGTCCGCTATCAGTATTGCACACAATACGGTTCAACATGATCGAACAAAGCACGTAGAGATAGACCAACACTTTATTAAAGAGAAGTTGGATGATGGTCTTATAGCCACTGAGTGCATCCCTTCAAGACTCCAATTGGCAGATATGTTTACTAAGGGACTTCCCACAAAACAATTCGAAGATCTTACTTGCAAGTTGGGAATGATAGATATACATTCACCAACTTGAGGGGGAGTGTTGCATAATTAGGAGAATTATGTTATAATTAAGTGCAGATTCCATTCTATATTTATTAGGACAAATTTGTTAGTGATTTGATTTTATTTGATTTGTCCATCTTTAAACACCCATTATTTCTGGCTTTCATTACCTATTATTTTTTTTTCTTAATTAGGTTGTAAAACAGTCTATAAATAGAGACTGTAATCACATTTGTAAAATATCTTAGAAATATATTTCATCTATTTCTTTCAACTAAGTCACTTATAAACCAAGATCTGGGATGTCTGAAATACTTCCTTAGGATAGAAGTAGCTCAATCAAAGGAAGGTAGTGAAGTTTGATAGAGGAAGTATGTTTTAAGTATTTGGAGGAAACAAGCATAACTAGTTGCAGACCAATGGATAGTCCTATAGGTCCAAATCAGGAGTCAATGGCAGAATAGTGTGAACCATATTCTAATGCAGAGAAATATAGAAGACTTATGGAAAAACTCATTTATCTTGCAATCACAAGATCTATTATTTCTTTTGCAATCGATGTTGTTAGTCAATTTATGCAAGCTCCCCATTATTAGAATGTTGTGATCCCTATTATTCTAAGGTATATTAAGAGACTATAGCTCAAGGTCTATTGTACGAGGATAAAGGGACAAATCTCAAGGTATTATAATGTTGATCAGGCAGGATATCCAATAGACAGGAGATCTACTATTGGGTATATATATCCATTCGTGGTAATATTATCTCTTGGATTGGAAGAGTAAAAAAAAGAATGTTGCACGGTAGTGCAGATGCAAAATCCAAAGCAATGGCCATAGTCACTTGTGAATAGATATGGATTAAACAACTTCTTCAAGAGTCAAGATTTTGTGATATTCAACAAATGAAGTTATATTGTGACAACTAGGAAGTTCTTCACTTTTCCTCTAACCCAATTTTCAATCAAAGAACCAAACATCTAGGAATTAAATGTCATTTTATTCAACAGAAGTTGTTGGCCAAGGAAATATCCACTAAATTTTTCAACTTAAATTACCAACTTGCAAATGTCTTGACAAAGTCTATGAGAGGGTATCAAATTCAATTCCATATAATATATATGCTCCAGCTTAATAGCCTACTTGTTTCAAACTATGGATATGCATGCATATACTGTGTACAAAGAAATAAACAAAAAGAACCAAAAACGAGATAGAATAATTATGAAAAATGAGAAGATTTGAGATGAAGTCACATATATAATCAATAATGGATAAAACCATAATCAATTATTTATGTTAACATGTTATTTCTAATTATGTTTTAAATAAATAATTAAAATAATATATAAAATAAAATAAATCTATTTAAATTTGATAGTTTATTTTAATATATTTTTATTATGAAATATAATTTTTTATTTACTAAAATTTTATAATAATTTTGTTTATTAATTTAAATTTTATATTACCTTTAATTTACATTTTTGAAAATTTATTTTTTACATTAAATTATTTTTAAAATTTTATTTTATAAATTATTTTCTAAATATGTTAATATACAACCAAATTTATTCTATCACATCTACTACAAATTTTCCTCTCACTTTTCACTTACTTTCCCTTCATTTCTTTCCTTTTCCACTCTACCATCAATCTGAACAAAGCCTAAAGGGAGTTTTAGATTGAAACATAACATAATATATTATATGTACATTTTGTAATTGTAAGAAGTTGTCTTTTTTCTACCCATTCTAAATTGTAGCCTATTGCCATCTATACGCACAATCTCCTTTGCTTTCTTTTCTATTAGTGTACTCATTGCTCCTTTTTTGATAGATATGTATGTATATGTATGTACACACACACACACACATATATATATATATATATATATATATGTGTGTGTACATATGTATACATGTGTGTGTATTTGTGTGTGTTCATATTTATGTATCTATGTATGCATGCAAGTATGTACATAAGTATATATTTATGCATATATGTATATAAAATATATAAATAATTTATATACACCTAAGTGCCAAAGTGAGCAACTCAGCCTTTTCTTCTCAATATCTCAAGCAATATTGTTAAACTCGCACAATCCTACAAGTATGGAGGACACCACAAGCTAATGTGGATAATGGATAGGAGGAGGTGTTGATTTGAGCGAGTACGCGATGATCCTCATTGAATCGTATCATGAAATTAGGGTGAAATATTGGAAGCAACCGGTGTCGATTTGATCTTGGAAGAAGAAAAATTGTTTTGAAAGAAAAACATGCACAATAATGACATATGGATAGATTAATAGGAGAAGGACTATAGTGAATTTTCTAGTAAATAGTCCTAAGGGGACTATTGTCATTTTGAACCCTATTGAAGCTTTTCACATATGTAAGACAGTTGTGTGATCCAAATTGTAACCGATAATACAGCAAATTACAAAGCAGTTGTAGAATTGTTAATGCAAATGAGACAGTTTTATTGGACACATTGTGCAGCCTACTACATTGATTTAATATTGGAAGATTTTGAGATGTTAAGAAAATTTCAATACACATCTAGTCTTATTTCCTTGTTGCACAAATTTACTAAAGGGACAAATTTGATAAGACTATCCAATACTCGTTTTGCCACTTCTTATTTGACTATGAGATGCTTAAATGAAAATAAATGATCACTTATTGAGATGTTCACATCCAAGGAGTGGCAATCTAGTCAGTTTGTAAAGACCAGAGATGGGGAATTTCTTGAAAATTTGATATTGGATAAGGGATTTTGGAAATACAATTTGAATTGCATGAGGGGGTGCTCTTCCCATGCACCTAAAGATATTGAGAATAATACCTTAACATGCACTCAAAACCAAAAATCCATCACAACAGTGGGAATCATATGGTGATGAACATCCAGAGTTACAAAGATTTGCAATTAAAATATTGAGTTTGACTTGTAGTTTATCCGGTTGTGAGCGTAATTGGTGTGCTTTAGAGAGTGTAAGAATTCAAATTTGTTTTATAATTATTTAAGATGAAGACATCTTAGCTGAAGATGAAGATGCTAGTGGTGGTGGTGTTGCACCTATGGATGACTGGGAGGTTCCTCCAATTTTTGATAATGATGAAGGTCATGGAGATGACATTAATGAAAATAAAGATCATGTGGAGGAGGAGGATGATTATCCTGCTTTCAATATGAAGGATTTCCTTGGATAGTTTGTTTGTATTAAACATTTATGAATTTATTAGTTGTTTTATGCATGAAGATTTTATGAATTATGAACCTTAGTTCTGTTGTGAATGGGATCTTCCTACTTAAGACTTATTTTATTGGTATCTATCAGTTATTTCTATCAGCTATATTATTTTTAATTGATGGACATTTTAATGAATATAATTTTTCATATACTCGTAACTCTTACGAGTTGGGTTACCATTCTCGAGTTACGATTTTTTATCCCCTTTTCCAATCCTTGAGTTTCACAACATTGATCTCAAGTACCAAACTCACAAAATTCTATTTCAAGCTATTTTCTAATTTTCACCTTATTTTTCAGTTTCACTATTTCCATGCCCAACCTCGGGATGCCTTCATACTCTGTCTGTTTAGAAATTTTGAATTAAAAAACATCAGAATTTCATCAACATGTGATTCACGGATAGTCGCTGCATCAATCATTTGTATAATTGGATTAATAATTGTTAGGAATTAGATCAGAATTGCCATAACAAACAGATAGAAAAAAACTAGCTATTTGGAATCTCTCATTTGTAATACAGCAGAACACACTGGACTAAAGAAATAGAGAAAGTCCTGTCGCCCACCAATTTCCAAACTCAATTCTTGCGTACTTTTCTCTTCAATCTTCTTTTTCACTAATAGCCTAACAGAATATCCCATTCCTTTTTTCCCACTACCACTAACTACATTGGCAGGTGAATATATTTTTCAATCCCCTCCCTTATTTTTCCCTCTAATCCTTCACATTTCTTATGTGATCATTATTGGTTCTTATCATAGGGTTTTGTATCACTATCACAACTTAATTATTCAAAGTCTAATTACTTCCCATTCTCCTTTTTATTTCATCTATATAATCCTTAATTCCCTATATTTCAAAATATAATAAACATAAATTCACGTATCAAATTAAAAAATCAAAAGCAAAGAAATTGCTATGCAAATGTAAATCAGATCTGGACGAGCAAACTGGTAAGATTACCTGATGAACTCTCTTCTGAGACTCCAAACTGCATCCTATTTGCTAACTTCCTCATGTCTGTTATTGCATACCTGTAATTAGAATCAACAGGTCATAAATTAAAAAACAAAAGAAAAGTAATAAGGCAGCATACCTTCAACCAGCAACCTAAAAATCCAGTACAAACAAAAATTTAAGACTGTGCTGACCTTTCCTTCATCTTTCTTAGGCGTCGACCACCTCTCTTCTTTTTAGGCTCAGAATCAGGAACTGGAAGTGGTTTTGGTTGCTTTGCAGGAGGGGGCTCCTGCCACTTCTCAATTTTTTTGTGAATCTCATCCTTGAAAGCCCTTCCAGTGTTTCCAGATGGATCCCCACGTATGGAATCTACACGTGCTGCAAGTGTAGACTTCGCAGCCAGGAGTCGACATGCTCGCATCCTTAGAGATGGAGGAGTAGTCTGAAATATCTCTGTTTGCTCAAGGTAACCTACACGAAATTGAGATGTTGCTGTGGAGAACCCAGCAAGATTCTTTTTCTTGGCACCAAGAAGCTGAACATTACAAGCAGGCATTTTTGCTAGAGATGCCAGACCACCAGCTGTGCCCATGAGTTTAGCAGCAACAGCACTCCCAACTATAGCAGAGAGATTAGGTGCAATGTAGCCCATTCTACTCTCAACAAAATCTAGAACTTTCTTCTTTGCTGAATCAAGAACAAGTGCTCGATCACAGGCCTCAACTGTCTTACTAAGGACTTCTTCTGGAAGAGGCTTGCCAGTTGTAGTTGAAGCAGTAACAGACACAACCATTATAATTGCTGAAGGTAAAAGCCCTTCTAAATCAACAAGAGTCAAATCCATTTCATTTCCTATCTTCTTGACAACACGTGCATAATCGATTGGGTGATGCACCAATGACTCAAGCTCAGGAAATTTTAATCGAAACTTTTCACGAATAAAATTGTGGATTATAATAATTTCATTCTCAATGTCAACTGACAGCGCATTGCAATCCACAATCAATTGATATTCAGGATCATCTTCTAGATCCCCTCCCTGAGTCGAGACATCTGACCCCATTTTCAGGGCCTCCTCCACTTTCTGCAATAAAAAGTAACATTATACATAGTTCAGAGACCCATGTCAATATATATGCCTCAATAAATAAAACACCCTAGGTATCAGAAAAAAAAATGAAACTAAAAAGGCAGAACAACACCATGACAACATAAAACAATGAAAGAAACCTTAATTCCCAGCTCAGTCAAACTGATTCTAGATTCTATGAAAGTCAATAAAGCACCCAACAACAATAGCAATAACAATGGCCATTCACAGACAAGCCTGGTTTTAATTTGTAACGATAGTAGTAATGATATTGGAGGTCCCACCAACAACAACTGAGAGAAAGGTTTTAAGCAACAGTACGTGACCATGATTTTGGCTGCAACATCAAGTTTTTAGACTGTCTGCAACTGTAACAATATCACAATGGTAGCTGCATCAACAGCATCTGTCCCAAATTTGGCGTAATATCAAGGAGACGGCGTCCACAATTTAAATGCTCGACTGTGGGCAATTTATAATCGCTCATAAAGAAATGAGGAGCAACTAACCTGTATAATAGCAATGTACCTCTGGGTTTTCTGCAACTTGGAAACACTGTCCAAGTCATCATAGTTGAGGTTTTCTAGGTCAGCCAGATCACCATCAACATCCTCTTCCATGTCTGCAGTATCGACATCGTTATCCTCCTGAAACAAAAGGAACCAACCACCTTCTTCGTAACAAAACTTTTCCGGAATTCTTTCAAACCTGGCAGGTTAGGTAAAAAATTAAAAAGATGATGAAGAAGAAGAAGAAGAAGAAGAAGAAGAAGAAGAAGCTTACCGGAATTTCAGCCTCGTTATCAGAGAGTTCATCGAGGTCGGCGAGAAAAGAATCAGCAAGCGTAGCCTGGAATCAAACATGCACAATAATAATATCCCAAATGTTCATACTTCAAAATTAAAATTTGAAACTTAAAAATGTTCAATTAAAACCAAGAAAAACAAACCATGTCTCTGGACGAGGTGGGTGGAATCGATGTTCTTGTGAATTTGTATTCTAGTCAGTGACTCTCAAGAACTCAAAAAATAGGATTATAGTTATAGTTATAGAATACATGCGTGAACGTAATGGGTCTCACTTATTTTAATAGAAAAGTAATTATTATAATCTTGTAGATATTTGTTTACTTTAAGAGAAAATTACAAATTAAAAACACCTTACTTTTGATAAATTATTCAGAGTAGTTTATCCAAATAAATTGGTATGCGAGTTGTTTTTAAAAAAAACAAAGAGAAACACTTTTAATTGAAAAATATTTTTTATAATTGATTTATGCTTTCTTTTGTAAGAATCACTTAATAATTATCACTTTTTCCAAAAAAAAAATTTAGGCTTAAACAAACTCACCTTAAATATATTTTTAATTATGGTAAAATGAAAAGGTTTTGATTTTAATATTTGTTTCGTACTCTCAAGCTCACATTTACATTTTTTAAGAATAGAGACCATAGTTTATATGCACTTTCCTTATTTAATCTGTAATTTTTAAAGATAAAAACAAAAACGTGACGGAATTCTAAATTTCAAAGTGGATATAATATTTTATACTCCCACCATTCTTAATCATGAGTTCTGAGTCATAGATTTAAAAGCATACATTGGTATAACCCATTTTTAAGTGATTTTTGCATAGTGTGTTGTTTATGTTCGCCTTTAAATGTTCTAAGTGGATACTTTATTTTTGTAGAGAACCTAATTATTTATTTGTTAAAGGTGGAATTAGCATGACACCTCAAGGAGATCCAAACTCCAAAACCATCTCTGGTTGTTGGGGAGGTTGGCTTGAGTGACGTTCGCTTTCATTCCGACAAGGGCGCACAAATGGCCTCGAATTTGAGAATCAAGAAGAGGGGGGTCGAGAACCTCGTTCCATCCGCCCACTCTCACTCAGACAAGTGTGCTCATGAAGTTGAAATAATAATGACCAAGAACCAGAATCCTGAATCCAACTCGAGAGTGAAGGCGAGCTTTTGAAATCCTTCATATTACATGCTCAAACACAACACGTCGCATAACCTTTTGAAAGTAGATGTTTCTCGTTTGCAAGATGCAAATGTAGATTTTATTTGTGGTGATGCTGAGAATCTTCTCAGTAGGGTTACTACCTTGGTGAGTTTGGTTAATAGTAGAGTAAAAAAGAATATAAAAATGATGAACGACCAACAATAACACATATCCAACCTCCAAAAGGAAGTAGAGAGACTTTAGGCCAAAGTTATGGAGGTTGGTTGGCTCCATTCTGAGACGACCCGATGGGCTCAGAAGAAGGTTGACCTTTACCTCTAGATTCATTACCAAGAAAGAGACATGAAGTCAAGAGACGAAGAAGTTCGTTTGAGGAAGGAAAGCTAACTCAAAAGGAGGTTAACTGGAACATGACCGTTGAAGGCTTAAAGAATGAGATAGTTGGTTCCTATGGTGTGAGTTTTGAGGATATAGTTGAGCAAGTTGTTATTATCCATCCTACCATTGATTTCTCCAAACTGAACTCTTATAATGTGGTGGTGGATGGAAGGATAGTTAGGAACCTCTAAGACTAATTTTCTCTTTATTTTAACTATATATTTTTATTTAGAAATGTAATGTATTTGCTTCAGATATTTTTTATTTTCGTTGTTTCTAATTTTTGGGTTTATGAATTGTCAGTTGTGCATTTATTATAAATCATATTTGTATTCTTTAGAATAGTTGAACTTTTTTTTAACCTTTAGTAACTAAGGGAAAGTTAAAGTAATATTGTTCTTAGTAGGCAAAAATTAAAACTAATTTGTATGTTATATATGTCCGGCGTACAAATTGTAATGAAGAAGATTACTTTAAGTGAAATAGTTAAGTTAGGGAAATAAACCTAATTTTGATTGGCAAACAGATGTGAGTAAGTTGATGAATTCATTCGGAGTTGATCATAAAGGTATATTCGAATATCATTTCAATCAATAGAAGATCCAAGTTGTCTTGGTCGGAAAAGTAGATCTAAATTATTTCAAACGGAATGAATTTGAGTTATTTTGGTCAGAAAAGTAGATTTGAATATCATTTCAACCAGAATAGATATGAATTGTTTTGGTTGGAAAAGTATATCTGAATATCATTTTAATTAGAATGGATCCGAGTTATTATAGTCGAAAAAGTAGATCTGAATATCATTTCAATCGAAATGAATCCAAGTTGTTTTGGTCGGAAAAGTAGATTCAAATATTATTTCAACTGGAATGGATCCGAGTTGTTTTGGTTAGAAAAGTATATTCGAATATCATTTCAATCAGAAAATATGAGTTTTTTCGGCCGAAAAAGTAGATCCAAATATCATTTCAACCAGAATAGATGAGTTATTATGGTCAGAAAAGTAAATCCAAATATGATTTCAACCCCAATATATTTGAGTTGTTTTGGTCAAAAAAGTATATCCGAATATCATTTCAACCAAAATATATCTGAGTTGTTTTGGTCAGAAAAATAGATCCGAATATCATTTCAACTATAATCTGAGTTGTTCTGGTAGAAAAAGTATATCTGAATATCATTTCAAATAGAATATATTTGAGTTGTTTTGTTCAGAAAAGTATATCCAAATACCATTTCAACCAAAATAGATCTAAGTTGTTTTGATCGGAAAAATAGATCCGAATATCATTTCAACAGAATAAATATGAGTTGTTTTGGTTGGAAAAGTAGATTCAAATATCATTTCAACCATAATAGATTTGAGTTTTTTTGGTCGAAAAAGTATATCTGAATATCATTTCAAGTGAAATGGATCCAAGTTGTTTTGGTAAAAAAAATAGATTCAAATATAATTTCAATCAAAATAAATTTAAGTTTTTTTTATTGAAGAAGTAGATTCGAGTTGACTATTTCGACATGTTTCCAAAAGTAAAACACAAATTCTAAAATATGGAAAATGCAATTTTATTGAAGACAACCTTACTAAAAACTATTGAGAAAAAAAATCAAAAAAAAAAAATCAAGGAAAAATAGTGTCGTATCATGCCTTTCAAAATAAATTGTTCATCATGAAATTAGCAGTATAAATTTAACTAAAAGAAAATCTAAGGTAAAAATTTTAATTTAGTGCAAAAGAAATGATAAAGAAGTTGGTCTATTTTCACCTCCTTTTTCTTGCCAAAAATATTTTTTTTAATATGCAAAATCATGTGGTAATAAAAATACAAGCAATTCATTTCCAACAAGTGAGTCACAACCTTTCTATTTTGTTACATTTCATTTTATAAATGATATACATTTCAAAATTATGACTAGGCATACCAAAATAAAGTTAACATAGAAGGAACAATTGTACTAAAAAAAATAAGACAAATAGAAAGCATTGAAACAACGTAACTTCTAAAAAAATTAATAATTGATAATCATCATCAGAGGAAAAAAAAAATATTTGCTTTATACTTTTAGCCATTTTATCTCTCATAAGTCTTAACCCACGGTGGGTTTGTGAAAGTATGACTAGTTTTACATGCCCCACTTTGGGTGTCAAATGTTCTAGCCAAGATAAAGTTGGGTGACTTCCGAGATGATCACCGGATCATAATCTTTCTGGATTGAATATAAGGAGAGGAGGGGGTTCCACCTACTGAAAATTCTCCGACGCTCAAGCCAGTGAGAGCATAAATCCACGTAGCTTTTTGTAATTTTTGATATGTTGCGGTTTGATGAATGCATTAAGTGGGTTAAATGGATGAATAAAATTGAATGGTGAAGATGAATTTGGTTGGTCTATATAGAGACTTATAAGAGGTGAGGTCAACTCCTAAGTGATTATAAGTTAGACACCAAACTAGTGCTAACAAAGAGTGAGCAAAGAAGACAAATTGTGCACAAACTTAGGCATCATTTCCTTATCAATTCTAAGTTAAACTTATAAGATGACTAACACTTATATTTATAGTGCTTAGGGCAATTAATGTACAATTTTTAACCCTAAAAACACTTCACTCCTAACTTCACGAGTGTTCTACTCCAATTGGATAAAATTCTCTTCATTCCCATGATGACAATAAACTTTCTCTCATTGGAGTAAATCCTCTTAAATTAGAGGTTGACAAGTGACCATTCTTAGTTGGTGGAAATCCTCTCCATTGAGGGGATGACATGTGAACCTTCATACCTTCCATGTCATTCCATGCTTTCTATTTGCACTTTAGTCATTTATTTATGTACCCTAGATGGACTAAAGTTGCATTGGGTCCAAGGAGGCCCAATTGTAACTCTAGTTGAACTCTCTTTTCCTATTTACACCCTACTCTAATTGGCCAATACACGACTCATGAAAAATGGCCCAAATACAAGCCCAAAATTAAGTTTATCTACTTTGTACAATTTTTACAAAACTAGAGAATTTGGAAGAGCAAACAATAATTACTTCTCTCCAAAAAGAGAGTCTTCTGAGCTCCTTCTTCTTCCAATCTTCTAGCCATGACCCTTTTCAGAGGCCCATTACGAGTCTTTCCAGTTGGTCACCCATTAGTGTATAAAGTGAGTATAGTGTCAAAATATGAGTTAAATCTACTCCTTGAGTGTGGTGGCTTATTTATAAGTCTCCATAGGCCTAAACAACTAATATTGACTTTCAATAGCCTTCGTGAGGGATAATTAGATTTAAGGATAATATCATGTAATAAAATCAACGTATTATATAATAAAATCAGAGTATCATGTAACGAAATCAGAGTAACATGTAATAAAATCAGAGTATCATTTAATAAAATTGAAGTATCATGTAATAAAATCAAATATCAAAGAATTATGTAAATTGTGTGATAATAAGATTGATTGACAAAATATGATATACTTGTGCAATTTTAAGTTTATTACGTGGTGATAAATCCGTATGATTTTTAAAGAAAATATCTGATATCTTGGTTAATTTCAAGAGATTATGCTAGGAAGTAAATGTGGGTCTTTTTGCAAACTCGTCCACCGATCATTTTACTTTGTTATGAGCCATAGACACATATTTGGGCCAGAGAGATATTCATATGTTTTGGGCCAAGACGATATTTCACGAATTTGGGTCGGGATGTACAACTACTTTTTTAATCCCTAACATTAAATTTAAGATAAATAATTAACATTAAGTGATGTCAGACTATATTAGACGTATTGAAACAAGACCGACAAATATCCTAATTATCCCTAATGATACTATGCTAACAAATTTAAGATTGGAATAATTTTCATAAAATAAATTTTTATTTTTTATCCTTAAAATTTTGGTGATCAATTAATTTTATTCCTTGTAAAATGTAAGAGTTTTCTCTTAATCATTGCAAAATATTTTTCTCTAATTTTCATCCTTCCAAATATTAAAATCACTACTTTTTTAGTTCCTAATATTAATTTTAAAATAAATAATTAACATTGATTTGACATTTCTTCAAACTTGTCAAAAAGTGTGAAATGTTACGATTATATTACAAAATATTGTTGACATCATTTGAAATGGTCTATTGACCTTTTATTCAATACGTCCCTTGAAATCTCATACCGAGATGAATAGTAGTGGCTATTGGAGAGACTAAAAGTAGAAAAAGAGTTAAGAACTGGAATCAAATTAACGGGACTAAACACATATATAAGTTTTGGATATAAAATCTACATTTTTCATAGTGTAGTTTGGGCCTTGGGTATGAATTCGGTTTGTGCATAATTTTTTAAATAAACTTAATTAATAATGGATTGGTTTAGGTTAGGTCTATTAATTTGTTTAAAGTTTTCTATGAATATAAATGAAAATTAAAAAATACATATATTAATAAAATGTATAAATAATAATTGAAATATAAAAGTAATATGAATTGTAAGGGGCTTGTGTTTTCGTTAGTGTTAAAACATAGTTTAAAAATTATAAGTATGTTTTAAATAAGAAGGATATATATATATATATATATTTTATTTATTTATTTTTCAATTCTTTAAAACCATTATATTTTCAAAATCTAAATCCTTTAACTTTTTTATAGAGATAATTGATGATTTTTTTGTCCCTTTTCTTTATTGAATTCATGGCACCTAACCGTATTTTTGCAAGTTATTATAAAATTATTTATATTAAACTTGATAATTGAAATTTATATATATATACTCAATTCCTCATATATCATTATTTACACTTTTATTTTTTCAGCACCATTTTGTTTTTATTTTCCTATCTAACACTCTTTTGTTTTTACTTCTCTATCTAGCACCACTTCAAAAGTAAAAATAAAATAAAGTAAATAAATTAAAAAAAAGTAATAATTTTAATTTTGAATGCATTAAAAAATAAATATTTTTAATTATTAATAATAAAGAAATTATTTTTTATTAAATAAAAATAAAAGATTAATAAATTAAAAATGTTTAGTTTACTTTTTTTTGTAAGAATGAAGAAAATAAAAAATTAAACCTTACAACAACATAAAAGTTAAATCTATAAACATAAGGATTGATATGGAGATAAGAGAACAACATGGTCGAACAAAAAATGTTTATATTGTCAAACATGAGGACACAAGAAAAAATGTGTCCAACATTATTGGATCGTTTACTTCTCGTCATTAATTATGTTTCATTTTGTACAAACTATTTAATGTACCATTGAATAAAATATTAAATGAATGATCATCTCTAATTTATTTTCCTTTTTTATGTTCAAGATATACTTTTTTTAATATCGCCCTATATCTTTTATTTTTATCTTGTTTTGATTTGTTTTTATTTTTATATATTTTATCTTTATTTTATTTTGTTTTGTCTTTATTTTATATATTTTATGTTTTAAGTTATTATTTTTTTCTGCCATTCTTTATTTATTTCTGTTTTTATTTTATTTTTATTGTTGTTGTTTTTATTTTCTACATTTATTTATTTTTGCATTTTTTTCTTCTCATTTTTAAGCATTAAGTGTAGCATTTGCATTAGTTTTTTTTTTAGGATTTTACATTTAGGATAGACACTTCAATATTATTTGTGTCCATTACTAATTAATACTAATTGACTTTGGTTTTTTTTATAATTATGTTCTGTATTTTTTATTTGAAATTAACATGATTATGTCATCAATAATAATAAAAATAAATACTAATTTTTGTTTATAGATTTAAATTTTATGTTGTTGTAGGGTTTAATGTTTTATTTTCTTCATTCTTAAAAAAAATTGAAACTAAACATTTTTAATTTATTACTTTTTTATTTTTATTTTGTAAAAACTTATTTCTTTATTTATTAATTATATTTCTAACTATTTTAATAGTTACAAATATTTTTTTTAATGTATTCAAAATTAAAATTATTAATTTTTTAAAATTTATTAATTAATTTATTTTTTTAATTTTAAAATAGTATAAGAAAATAAAAGTATAAATAGTGTTATAGGAGAATTAAATCATATGTGTACGTTGTGTTATATTTAAATAATTGTTAGAATTTATGTTTTTTGATATTATTTAAAGATAGCATGTATATATTGGTAAAATAAATTTGATGGGTTTGAAAAGCTATATTAATCTAGAAACATAATAAGATTATAAGTTGGATGATGAGAATGAATAAAGTTCAAAGTAGGATTGCTGAATAAAAATGGTAAAAAGAGAAAAAGTCCAAAAAATGGGAACACTAGAAAGAAAAGTCACGGAAAACATAAGCAGTTTTCAGCGAGGGGCGTAGAGCTGCACGTATGTGTATGTATGTATCCTTTGCAATCACCAAGAGACCCTTCATCCAACTCAACCACCGTCACAGAATCATAAATTTTCTTGCCCCATAAACCATAATCGATCCCAATCTCAAACAAAATTCGCATTTTGAAGGTTCAGCGAAACATAGAAATAATTTTTGGAAGAATTAGAAAGAAATTGAGAAAGGAAGAGAGAGTGTTACAGTGGAGGAAGTAGTGGTGAGAGAGAAATGCCAAGTGTGGCTGTCAAGCTCTACAGCGTGTTCTTCAAGTTCCTCTTGAAGCACCGTTTGCAGAACCGGATCCAAACCTCTTCCCAACACTCCGACCCGTTTGGTATTACCACCCGACCCGAAGAGTCTGTCGCCGCCGCTAATCCCTCCTTCGCCGACGGCGTCGCCACCAAAGACATCCACATCGACCCCTTAACCTCTCTCTCCATCCGAATCTTCCTCCCCGAATCGGCCCTCACCGCTCCCGAGCTACATTCCAAACCTAATAATCGCCCCAATCACGAGCCTCAGCCTCAGCCTCGATCCGCGCGCCTCGATTCGATTGCACGCAGGAAGAGCTACGGGCCGCCGCTCCTAGAGGAGCGCCGGAGCAACAGCTGCGGAGGGGGCTCCAGCGTGGAGGGTTTGAACCTGATGACAGACGGTGCGTACAGGGGTTACTCGCCGCCGGCGGGGGCGAAGGGGGAGCGGCGGAGGCTGCCCGTGGTCCTGCAGTTCCACGGCGGGGGGTGGGTTAGCGGAGGGAGCGATTCGGCGGCGAACGATGTTTTTTGCCGGCGGATCACGGAGTTATGTGATGTGATAGTGATTGCGGTGGGGTACCGGCTGGCACCGGAGAACCGGTACCCGGCGGCGTTTGAGGACGGCGTGAAGGTGCTGAATTGGCTGGCGAAGCAGGCGAATTTGGCGGAATGTAGCAGGTCGATGGGAGGTGGGAGGAGTGGAGGGCATGGTGGTGGTAATGGTGGTGGGGAGTTCAAGAAATCGGATGCTCATAAGCATATTGTTGATTCCTTTGGGGCTTCTGTGGTTGAGCCTTGGCTGGCTGCTCACGCTGATCCTTCAAGGTTGTTACTATTTCATGATGATTGTGTTTTATTTATTTGGTTACTATTATGTGGAGTTAATGGTTGTCTGATCAATGATTTATGAATTTAGGTTGAAATTTGATCTTTCATGGTCCTTGTTCTTGACTTGTTATTGGACTGCATTTTGTTGTTGTTTAGTGTGTGTGTAAACATTTCCATTGCCTCTTTTGTATAGAGATAGTGAATCAGGTAGGTCAAGGATCCTGAATTGGGGAGGGAGAGTTTTCTAATGAAAGTAGGTAGGGACTAGTTTAAGCTGAACTCCAAATTTTATGTTAATTACTCAGTGGCAATGGATTTGATTCATCTGAATCATAAATTATATATGCTTGGATAAAATCTAGGACTCAAGATGAGAGTTTTCTTGTGACAATGTTTGATATATTTGACAAGGTCACATTGTATGGAAGTTTTAGATTTGGGGAAAATAGCTGTTAACTTTTTTTACCGATTCAATAATTCCCGAATTTCCATCTCAAATGTGGTCTATATCTAACTTTAGTTGTGCGTAAATCACATTTTGGTGCACATTCCGGTTACAAACTTATAGATCTGGTTGGCTGAAACATACTAGAGAGAATGAATTTCTCTAATATTGTTTGTACGTTTATGTTAAGCATTATGTGTCCATAGGTCACTTATAATACGTATTATGAAAAGTACAACACATTGAAAGAGAGGTGACAAGGTGATGCCTGATGATGGCATGACAAGTATTCATATTATGGAGAGGTTACTTGTTGGCTGAAACCAGTCATTCTGCACAACTGTTAAAGGAATTAGAGGGAGACTTTTGTTTTGTTAGAATTGGACTTGTAGACATGTATCGCTTAAGCAAAATTTTATGGATGTTTTTCTCCTAAAATTTCTTTTGTTCTTTCTTGCCTTCTGATGGTTTGTTATTGTCAGTATTGGATTTCCGTTTTCCTACAATGATGGAAGCCTCATGCACTAAGACACTCTTCTAAACTAATCTTTCAGTTGTGGCCACCCGATCTAAACCATTTCTTCTACACTAAACGATTATGTATCTTCTTCTGATAAAACCCAATATTAAATGATGAAGCTTGGTTATGGAATCTTTGACAATATTTATAATCAAATATCATAATTTTGTTTCTTCAAAATAGTTCTTTTCAAATAATAATCAGAACTGATCAGAAGGAATATTTGACCATCGTTAAAGATGATACGGTTAAAGGGAAAATTCTAATATTCTCTCTATGTAATACTCTAGGTAGCTTTATAACAATTCATATATAATTTGGTAATATTTCATTTTTTACGCAGTGGCTTTTATTTGTACGGTTATATGGCTCCATTTCCAATTGTTACATTCTGAGTGGAGTGCTGTAATTCTGAGAGTAACTAAGAATCTCCTCTACAAGGGCACTTGCATGTGTGCATTGGGAGTTAACAAATTCATAAATGTTCTTTTGTATTGTTGGTCACACTAATTTCTTCCTGATATGCTTCCTTTGGTTCCAGCTGTCAGATAGTCCTCATGGAGTAATGTATTTCACCATTTTCAGTTAATATTTGTTTTTTTTAATGTTGAAACAGATGTGTTCTTCTTGGATCAAGTTGTGGTGCCAATATTGCAGACTACGTAGCTCGTAAAGCGGTGGAAGGAGGCAAACTTCTGGACCCTGTCAAGGTGGTAGCGCAGGTTCTAATGTATCCATTTTTCGTAGGAAGTGTTCCCACACGGTCTGAAATAAAGTTGGCAAACTCTTACTTTTATGACAAGGCCATGTGTACGCTTTCATGGAAACTTTTCCTACCTGAGGAGGAATTTAGTTTGGACCATCCAGCTGCTAATCCCCTTGTCCCGGACCGAGGTCCTCCTTTAAAGTTGATGCCTCCAACATTGACAGTTGTGGCCGAACATGACTGGATGAGGGATCGTGCCATTGCATACTCAGAGGAGCTCCGGAAGGTGAATGTGGATGCACCTGTTCTTGAGTATAAGGATGCTGTACATGAATTTGCAACGCTTGATGTCCTTCTCAAAAGCCCTCAGGCCCAGGTTTGTGCTGAGGACATAGCCATATGGGTGAAGAAATATATTTCTCTTCGGGGTCATGAATTCTCATATTGAGTAGGATATAGCAGATTCAGATGATGATTGGCAGGAAGACGTTTACACCTCATGGGACCTGTGATATATTATTTGATTGGTTTTGATTCTTGATAAGGTGTTTGATGTTGACTGGTTCCATGTTTATACCTGGCCAGTTTATTATTTTTTGGTTTGTAAAATAGAGTTGTCTGAGTAGCATTAGTTGAGCCACCAAGATGCATTCACCTCGTACATACTGCACTTGACCATTCTTGGGCCATTTTCCCTGTGTATTATGAGTCTTCTTTCTCACTAAAAAAATGAAAAATTTAAGGAACCATATTAAGTGTGAGTATATGGTATCCAATTCATTACCCAATCTAAGATTCTCCAAATGGTTTGAGGGTATGTTCAACTGGCCACACTGAACCTCAAAACTCTAGGTGTTGTAGATTTCATTGATTTTTATAGCTATGTCGGTTATATTACTGATTTAAATGTACTAATATGCAAACAGCGCTGTGTCCATTGAGAACTGTTCTCCTTTTTGTCACTAACTGTGCAGAGTTGGACTCTGACTTCTCCGGTTTCACAACTAAATGGGGAGAATTTGCGCAAAAGATGTGAAATTGAAAAGCTCTCTTAAATCTTATACTGAATGCTTACCATCATCCCACACTTATAGCAATATTACGGGTGATATTCAGTTGATCTTCTAAAGTGATGGGGAGGTGTGTCTTTTGCACATGCTGCATGAAGGGGATAGATATGCACAACAGACCTTTTAGCAGATCCTCGAATAAATAGTTTTTGGGCAATGAATTTCTGATCGAAAATTAATTTGTTGTGATTGAAATAGAAAACAAATTTATGATAAAAAATTAAATAAATTAATGGTTTTTTATTTTGTCCAACAACTTCTAAACATTTTTAATTTGAATGGATTGAAGCTACAAAACGATTACTCTTTTTAGAGATTACAAATTATATATGTTGATAGAAGAATTTAATTCGGATATTATTTTTTAATTCTAATTTTATAAAAGATGTTTCATTAAAAGAAAATTACACAAAGGTAATGGCATTTTGTAACCCTATATTTTGATGCTCTCCATAAAATTTGAAATTTTAATTTTATTCTTTAAAAAATTATATTCTTGACTATACATTTGGAAATAAAATTCGTAAAATTTGAAATATATGTTTTATGAACTTTTTAAATGTTATTTATTTGTTGTAAGTTGTGTACTATAAAATTTAACCTTTTAATACAAAATTTATTTTTTAATAATAACAATATTTCTATTCTACTGTTAGTTGGTTTAATATATTTTTTTAAGTGTGAATACAAGTTATCTAAAAAGTCGTATATAATCTATAAATCATTAACATAGAAATTTAATAAGACTACTCAAAATCTTAGCAATAGATAAGGAGATATCTGTTTGTGGTATTTGATATCGGTTGAAGAACAAACTTTAAGATAATATTAGTTTAAATTTCAAAGGATAATAGATAAGTAACTAAGGCTTATAATATAAAATACACTCCTCAGTAGGGAGTTTCCTGAATGTTATAGTTTGAGCATTGACGTCCATCATGGGTCAGCGAAACATTTTTGAACACTCTTTCTTTTATTGGAAAACCTAATATAATGTTTCAGGAGGAATGATGAAGAACCCTAAACCCTAAATCATAAGATGTTAGTAAAATTCGACATACATATTTTATATTAACAGGTAAAATTTGAAATATATATTTTATGAACTTTTTAAATGTTATTTATTTGTTGTAAGTTGTGTAATATAAAATTTAACTTTTTAATACAAAATTTAGTTTTTAATAATAACAATATTTCTATTCTACAATTAGTTGGTCTAATAATTTTTTAAGAGGGAACACAAGTTATCTAAAGAGTCATATATAATCTATTAATCATTAACATATAAATTTAATAAGACTACTAATAAAGAAAAAGATATTTGTTTGTGGTACTTGATGTCGCTTGAAGAATAAACTTTAAGATAATATTAGTTCAAATTTCAAAGGATAACTCACCAATTAAGACTTATTATAATATAAAATATACTTCCCAGTAGGGGGAGTTTCTTGAATGTTATAATTTGAGCATTGACGTCCATCATGGGTCAGTGAAACATTTTTGAGCACCCTTTCTTTTATTGGAAAACCTAATATAATGTTTTAGGAGTGATGACGAAGAACCCTAAATTCTATGATGTCGGTACAAAATCAAAATTTCAAGTATTTCTCTAATTTTTTTATCTAAAAGAGAAAAGAACTAACCTACAATAGAAGAATAATGAAAGTAATTTAATAATTGCATAATCATAATCAGGTTTCTTATCTATCTCAATTGTTGTTTTTTCCCGTGTACTAATATTAATCATCAATTTACCATTACAAAAACATTTAACAAATAATTTTGTGTGTGTATGATATAAAAAAAGTTATCTTAAATAGATTCAAAATGATTGGTTTCGTAAAAAGTATATTAACAAAATATTTTAGAAAATATATATATTTTTATTTAAATTTAAATATATCTTTGGTCTAAATATTTTGTTTGTTTTAATAAAATATGTTATGAGATATATATTACATTATTTAATTTTAAATATATATTCTTGTTCATATTGTATTATAGTTAAGTACTTTAAATAATGATGTAATATAGTAATATAATATATAACAAGTATACATTTAATATATTAATGAAGACGGTGATGGTACCATCACATTGGTAACTCACTTTTAATTTTTATAAATTTAACTTTTATTATATAAATATTTTAAAGGTATGAAATTTTTATGATAGTATTTTAATTTTTAATTTTACTATCGTAATTTAGTGTTACTAAAAGTGAGAATGTGTGAGTTGTATGAGTTGAATGATCTATTCATTGAAGGGTTGTCGAGCTTTGATAATGATTTAGTGGTGATTCACTTGCAAAAAAAATTTCAACACTCAAGTTAGTAAAATTTTAGAGAGATATAACAATATTCAAGTGAGTATATGAGATGGGTTGAGTACTTCCTAAAATGGTATTTATAGGCTTTTGGTCCTACTAAACTATCTCGTTAACCGATACCTATTATCGGAGTGACAACGAAAGTCAGTTATTCCAGTGTAACCGAGTTATACGGATTTGCAGGTGGTTAATTCCTACTATCTCAAGTGGGTATTATCTACCCAGTATTTTTTGGTATTAGATAGTACATAAGATCCCAAGCTTGGGAACTGATTTTAGGGTAATCAAGCTTTTTGGATTTTAGTCTATTTACATCTTTGTCGAGCTCTTAGAAGCGGGTCGTATTTTCAAGACTAGTCACAGATTGGATTGCACAACCATTTATATAGCTCGTTGGTCTGAGCTTAAGATAGTTAAAGGCCAATTAAGGTGGTAATTATTGTCATTAAATGATAATTAAAATAGTAATAATGACATGTCATAATGAGGAAAAAAAACTCATGAATATTACTGAGGTTTTTTTTTTTAATTTCTAGTGACAAGTTATATGGCTTCAAGGTGTCTCGTTAGTTTGGTAGTTGACGTTTCACCAAAAAGCTACCTCGGGGGACACATTGTCCTAAGTGGATGTAATGCTTCATTTTTGGCGTTTGTCTCTCTTCAAACTACTTTTCAAATGTTAGGATTTTAAATGAAACATTTTAAAAGATATATAAAATTAAACATAATACAATTGCTTCATCTTCTTTTGCTTGCTTACTTATCTTGGTGTGCGACCTGCTTTAATTCTTCCTCAATCACTTTTGTTCCTTATTACATTTGTTGTTTGATCCCTCCTAGTTATGTTCAATGTCTACTTCCTCTTTTTCTAATCTTTTCTCCTCCTTTAGGAATAACCCTCTCGTGAGTAGAGAGGTTGTTAAGAAGATCTCTCCATGAGTCGTATCGACACATTTTCCATTGAAGGGGATGCTCTAGAGGAAATCGTTCCTTAGGTTATCCCTGTCATGACAAAGACGATTGTCATGGTGGCCACTACCACCATGTTAGGGAAGAATAAGGCTAGTGCCACCCCTGACTAGGAGAAAAGCCTCCTCTTAAGATGTTGAAGAAGCCTCTGGGCCAAATTTGTCCAAGAAGGCAAGGAAGGATAAATCCTTCCGATCTTCGACCCTAAATACTCTTGGGTACTCGGTAAGGTTTCTTATTATGCCTTTGATTTTACTTCAAAGGTTAAGATGGAAGAGTTTATATAGTTTTTTAGTGTATATTCTAACACAATGGTCGAGTTCATTATGGTCAAACCTTGTGCTAAGGGCGATCGAGTGTGCATGAAGCCTCAGTCCGATGATGGGGACTTTAGTTATGTTTACAAGTACTTCTTCAAATAACTCAATATTCAATTCGTTTTAAGAACAAATTTTCCTTGATCCTGTCGATGCGTTATATGTTCACCATGGATCTAAATTCTACACAAAATCACTTGAGAATACAATTGTAGTCACTTACAAGATCTCACTGTTTTGTGATTCCCTCAACTCATTAGGTAGAGTTTTGGTGGTGGATTATGTTAAATCAATTTAAGTTTAATTGAATGCCACTTCTTTTACTCATTAAGCAGACCAAATCAATTGTGGTACAGTTGAGGATTGTCGTATCCACAAAGAATTAACGATATTAAAGTATAATTATCTTTCAAGATGAAGTGATACGAAAGTTGGAGATAGTTTGCATATAACTTTTATAAATAAACTAACTATTAGTAATGATAAAACTTCTAAATATTAGATTGAGAGGTGAAGTTTAGACAAATCACTAAAGCAAGGAAGTAATAATATAAGTTGGGATTGAAATAACTTTGTGAATTTATTTTGCTACTATTATTTATAAATGCAATGTTTATTCAAAATCCATGTTTCTATTTTGGCTAAACCAAGGTGATTCCTCGTTCATGGTTATCTAGAGCAATAAGCCATTGTTATGGCTTACCTTTGCATTAAGATGGAACAGTCCACCATAGTCTGAGCTCCATGCTCTATCACCATTGAATTCTATGGCTGGTTGAATAGGGTTCATAAACATGAAATCGCCTTCCAAACATTCATGCCCTATGGACAATCAATGCTCGTTCCTCACCATTGAACATTAAACACACTACCAGACCCAATGAATTTGAATATTAAAGAGAAACATGCATCTATAAAAAATAATAACTCCAAAAATATCACATTGCAAATGGTCAATCTTGGTAATCAAGATTGGCTTAAACGTTTCATCAAGCAGTTGGTGTGCAGTTTTCAATTTCAATTTGGCGTTGGCTGGAAATTGCTGAAAGGGGTGCTGTGTGGACGCAATTACAAATCAGTAAATTTAATTCTGGTTTTAATTCGATGAATTTTTAGTGCAGTTTTGAGTGAAGCGAGAAGTGGTGCTGTTTGGTGAAAAATTAAATGAGAACATGAAGCTTTTTCAGTGCAGAACCGAATTTAATTAAAGCATTTTCGGTGAATGAATTTTCTGGTGCAATTCATAAGAGTGCTGCTCATGAATTGGTGCTGAACTGTTTCAACAAGAATTGACAATAATTAAGTACACAGTGACATACAATTTCAGAACCTGTGGGTGAATTGTTGCATATTTCTCCAAGCCGTACACTGGATAGTTCATTTGGAGTCAATTAACATTGTTTTACTGGTTTTGGTGGCTGTTATTTTTACTGAATATTGTGATTCAATTTTGCTGTTTCTGTTACAAATATTTGGTTTCAAATTACCGTGTTGAGTTTCATTGCAGCATTGGAATGTGAATTTGAAATTTTTTCCGTGAGCAGCTGGTGCAAGTGATTTGGTGCAGTGAAGTTTTAATTTTCTGAGGAAAGTGAAATATTAAAGGTAGAAGGCAAAGCTTTGGGACCCAATGAAATTGGTGAATTGGCAATTGAATGGCACTTTAAATTTGATTGATGACTACTACGTGCATATCTTGGTGCAGCTGGAATTGGTGGAAGTTGTTTTGTGAGCTGCTGGAATTTGGCCATTCCACAGTAGGACCAATTGTTGATTTGGAGTATTTCATTGATAAAATTGAAACAAGCATTTGATTTACCGTGGGGTCCATGGCTTGTTGAATAGAATTCTTTGATCAATGGAATTGGTGTACAGTGAAATGTGAGTTTGTTTTATCCTAAAACAAAAGCTCAGGCAGTTTACAATTGAAGAAATTTTAATTGGAATAAAACGTGGCAGCAGAATTTAATTGGCTGTAGTGAAGCAATTGGGCCAATCCATATTGGGCCAACAACATTCTGGGTCTCATCAGAAATTTGGTCATTATTTATTTTAATTTTATAATTCATTGTAGTGTCTGGCTTTAGGTGTTTATTTTTTGATTGTTTATTTTCTTTTATTATCTTTATTTTTTGTTTGTTTTAAGTTTTAGATAATCTTTGTGTTTGTTATTTCTAATCTTCTTTGAGTTTGACTCTCCAAAATGAGTTTTTACTGTTTTTATTATTGACCTATTGAAATGAAATATATCTTAGATTTGTTCTTTGTGAAAATTGAGTTAAGTCCTAAGAGAAAACAAAGGACTTTGCAAGGAGTACCCACCTTTGGAGGACAAACAAGTAGAGACTTGGAGAGAAACACTTGTGAGGGAGAAAAAATAATTTTGAAGATTTTTTTTAAAAATTTTTGTGATATTTCAATTTTTGTAATTTGGCCATTATCTTTTCTTTAGGTATCTTGGAAGAGCCTTTGATGTTCTTCCATCTCTTAGAAGTTATCCGTTTTCTTTAACTTGCTTATTAGATAAACACTTTTAGACTGTGAGTGTGTCTTGAAGGTTCATATGTGCTAACAAGCCTCACCATTACGAGTCGTCTAGTTTAATTTTTGCAATTTAAATTCTTAGTTTTTAAGATTTTCTTTTAGTTTCTTTTTTTAGAAAACTCTTTGTTTGTGTTAAAGAAGTTTTCGTTCGAAAGAGATTTGTGAAGTGTATTGGGATAGGTTCTAGCCATAAAAGATTTGGTACTTAAAATTGTCCACTGTGACCCCACCTCTCTTTCTTGGGAATTTACCTTGTGTGCTAAACTCATTTTTCTTCTTTTGAAAAATCTTTTAATACAAAACTTAAGATGTCTAGGCATACTTCTAACCATAGAGTAAGTAACTTAGGATCTTTAGAAAAATGTTTCACACTTTTGGATGCTAAATTTCATAAAAGGAAAGGGGAAAATTTGAAAGAAAGAGATGTTAAACTTCCATTATTGATGATAAACTTTGAATTTTAAGGTAAAAAGAAGAGATAAGAGCTTGCAAAAAAATGAAGAAAATTTATAAATGGAGAAAAAGAATATTACAAGAGAAAAATAATTTAGAGAAAAAGAACATGTTAGAAGAGAAAAACAATTTAGGGAAAAATTACAAGCTTTTAAAGAAGGAAAGATGTAGGAAAGAAGAGACAAAAGAAAAAAAATAAAGGAAAATCCTTTTTCTGGAGTTGAACTTGACATTTACATAAATTCTTCTTCTTTAGAAAAATTATGTGAGGAGTTTTTTTGAAGAAAAACCTCTGTCTAGATTTGAACCCGACATAAATTCGTCTAGAGAAAAACCTTGTGAATAATTATCTGAAATGAAACAAGATCAAAATATTAGGCAACTTCATAAGGTAGAAAAGCAGAAAAATAAAGATTAAAATAAAAGTACTCCTTGGGGTACTCTATATCTATCTTTCAACCGGAAAGGGGTACATTTTCCTTGAAAAAAGGTCTTGTCTTACATTGACCTTGGAAGAAAGGTCTTGTCTTACATTGACCTTGGAAGAAAGGCCCTGCCTTATATTTTTATTTTTGTACATATATTGTTTATTTTACTATTTGTTGCTTTTATAGGATGATATTTGATCTTGGAGGAAAAACATGAATCTAAATGATAATAAGGTTGTTGTCCTGAAAAAACAATGTAGATATGAGGACAAATCCTTCTCAAGAGAAAGTGGATGATGGAATTTGAAAACTTTCCACCCTTGTATAATTTTAAATGTTGAAGCATATCTTTGATTCAAGTGATTAATCATGATTGTTACTATTTTTGTCAAGGATTAAAATATTGAAGAGCTTAGAAATATTTTTCAAAACAAAAGAATTAAATTCAGAAAGTTCATCTATCGCGAAAATAAAGGCTAGAGTGTTTAAAACTTTTAGAATTGTGAGGCTGTCTATAGAGTTTAACATATAAGAGTATTTATCATGTTTAACACTTCTGAGATAGTCTAACACATTTAGTACAGTGAGAAAGTCTTAGACATTTAACATTTAGATCGTCTAACATGTTAATACGTACACCGTCTCATACATTTATCTTAGCACTGCATATATGAAAATAAAATTTGATTTTTTATTATCAGCAAAGAATTCATAAAATTAAAATGGGACACTTCAGGGTGTCCCATCCCCGTATACATCAAATTTGATTCTTGAATACCAGATAGCACATTCGAGGCTCACAAAACCTGCTGAACAATGCATGAACATATCCTAAAAAGCTACTATGAGAAAAAGCGCACTTTCCAACAAAGTGCCATTTAGCTAGACAAATGACCATTATCAAATAGTAAAGCACAATTCTGGTGGCCTCAAAACTGGATGGAAGAGAAAGCAATTCACCATAATCAGTTTCCAAGATACCAAAAGCAGAAAGTATTGATATTCTGACAGCAACACACCAAACCAGAATTTTTTGAAAAAGGTTGATAAAAGCATCCACTCTTCAAAACCACCTCTTCTATACTTCACATTGTACCGATCCTACCTCCACAACAACCTCCAACTGATAAGATATTCTCATTTAGACATGACAAACACATGATTTGTGTTTCAAAATTGCATCAGCTCCTTCCCAGAACACCATAGGGGTTTGAATCAGCACAAAGAATTTTTCATCTGAACTAAAACATGCCCCTAAGACACCCCTAAACCTGCACCCTGTAGTTACTAAACTCGTTCCTGCAAAACTGCTCCTCCAGACACCAAAAATACTAGCTGCTTGAGGCTTGACCTCTACCACTGGTATTTGTAGTTCATACTGAGCTTCACTTTTCCAAAGCATGACAGAAAGTAAAGTTAACAACCACAAAATTGCTCCAATCTTAAAACCTGCAGAGGTACAAAACATGATACAACATCATGTTTTTCTTATCAGATAACAAAGAAATGGGTTTCAAAAGTTCTATTCCACCCACTCCTACTTATCATCCACTTGGTCCAACATTTCTTGCCCAATAACCCATCATTTTAGAATGGCTGCCCACCAAACCAATGCAACAAAAAATATATGGATACTCTGATCCTTGGCTCAAGTTATTAAGTTATTATGTAGCTGAACCCACCCGTGCCTAGTCCCCGAGCCCCGGCAGCCCCCCAATTGGACTTCATATACCTGATACAACCCCCACTTAACCATCCAGCTTTACTCCTTATACCTGTTTTACTTACAATACAGGTTCAAACCAAAAAACTACCTGCATAAGCAGTATATAATATATACTTGTGTGACTATATCTACTTCTCCACCATGTGGCCATCCATCAACCTTACACAAGCTTGTGACGTTAGATTCTAGAGTTTGATGCTCATGACAATACTCTTTCCAGCTTCCTTCCAACTAACCACTGAGCCTTCACAAACTTTGCCATTTGATTTCACATCCAATTCGATATCAGCAGCAAGAGGCTCAGAGAAACATTGCAGCACTCCAGAAAATTGTCCGCCCTCTCTTCCAGATAATGCCTTAATTTGATAGAAACGTTTACTCATCTTACAAGTTTTGTTATTATCATAATTTCATAGACTTACTTATACGCATAAGACTGTTTAATGGGGTGTTTGACCGTTTAAAAGTCACTACCGTCTATTATCTTAACAATCTCCATTTTTTGTATGATGACAAGAATCATGTTTTAATAACATCATAAAAACATAAATAAGCAAGTAAGAGATTTTACACAACAACAAAGCAAATAAACATTCTAAAATGAAAAATTATATGTCAAAATTGAAAAGAGAAATACGAAGTTGTAGACTCAGCCCACATGTAGAATATAGAACATTGAATGAATTATGTCACTCTTTTAGTGGTTTACTGGTCCCTTTTTGTTTTTTTAAAGGAAAATAATGTTATCTACACATATTTAGACTCAAGCTACCTCATCTAAAATATTCTAGTTGGTGTTGCTCTCACTCAGATCTAAATAATGCACTTGGTGTTACCCACTTTTTTGCCCATTCCTTTTCTGAATTCTCAGTTTGACAATTATATATATGTGGTTGTGCTTTCCAGCCAGGTTTATGGGTTGATGTGAAAAGTGACTTGTAGGGCTGAAATAATTGGAGTTAAGTAAATTAATTTATAGAAGTTTTGTGAGATTGTATACATTATTATTAATTTTTAACGTTTATAAGAAACTCTTTTATAAAAAAGATATAATATGATGTTTTAAAAACTAAGGAAAATAAATGTAATACATAAAGAACATTAGTTTGATATTAAAAAGGCCGTGTGAAAATAGAATAAAAAAAAAGGAAAGATTTGTGCAGTATCAGGAAATGTCAAGAATGCCGATGAAAATCTTTAATAATGTACTTTTTACTTTTCAAAAGTTTGATTTTAAATACATATTTTAATTATGTTTAATAGATCTTTTAATAAACAGAAATTTATATATAAGTATGAAACTAACAAATTTGAAATAAATTTACGAGTATATGATTCCAAAATGGTTATCGATCTAACTTGTTCTTTAAAAAAAAAGGTACAACATGAGTCATGATTTATGTGATACTGTAAAAATTTTAATAGAGCATGAGAAGTGGAGTGATAGAAAAAGGAACAGGATCAACAAAGACATTTCTAAATTCTTCTTCAGATTTTTAGAGGCATTCAAAACTACTCGAAGATCTTTTACAGTGGAAGCAAGTTTGGAAGAGTTTTATCTCTAAGAGGAGGAAGAGAGTTGTTAGTTTTAAGGATGTAAAAGTTGAAGGGCATGAAATTAAGTTGACAAGATAGTCATTGTGAATAAAAATGTTTGTTAACATTCTTAAGCACAAGAGGGAGCAACGTTAACACTGTAAAAGAAAAGGATGGCAAAAGCACTAGTAAGAGTTGCTAAAACCTGCATTAGGTTTTCAAGGTAAACAACACACGTATAAAGTGTAGGGATATGGTGTGCGGAAGCGTAATAATTTCAGGCTAATAGATAAATAGCCCCAAAACAAATTCTCTCTATATGGGTTAAACACTTACACCCAAGTGAAGAAATAGAGAGTATAGGAAAAGAGGGAGGAAGCAAGAGTATGTTGCTGTTTGTTGTGTTATACATTGCTTGAAGGAAGTCACTATATATAGTGGTTCTAGGAGACAACAATAATAAAGACAATTAATGGTAATTAACCTCCCTTTGATGACAATTAATTGTAGTAAGAAACCTCCATTTGATTACAATTAATTGTGGCAAGTAACCTCCCAATTATGACAAGAAAATGGAAAGGTGAGTCATAACCCACAAATCTCCACCTTGACTTGCCTTTGACTGGAACACTCTCTCGCCATGAGACCTTGATTAAGTATGGATAATATCAGTTAAGTTCAGGCAATGATCGAACTTAGCCGATGGAAGTGGCTTGGTCAACATGTCTGCAGGATTTTCGGCCGTATAAATTTTTTCAACAATTATATCTCCTGTATCAACAATGTCTCGGATAAAATGGTGTTTAATTTCGATGTGCTTGGTCCTTGAGTGGTACTTGCTGTTCCTGGTTAAGTGGACATCACTCTGACTATCACAAAATATAACAAGAACATCTTGTTGAAAACCAAGTTCACTTACCAAGCCTCGAAGCCATATAGCCTCTTTCATACCTTCTGTAGCAGCGATATGTTCTGCTTCAGTGGTGGACAAAGCCGCAATGGCTTGAAATGAAGAATACCAACTGATAGCAGACCCACATAGGGTAAAAATGTAGGCTGAAAGTGACCTTCTCCACACACGTATAAAGCTATATCGTATGAAAATATAGTTAAGATCTACATGAAAATACTACAAAATATTTAATTTTGATGTATTTAAAACCTTTAATTGCAATGTATTATTTATATAACAATATATAAAACAATATATCTCAATATTATATAATATGGGACTAAAATCAAACTTCATATAACATTTTTGAAGAGGAAGGAAAGATCGGGAACATATTTAACAATTAGGATGCTGATGGATTCGATTTTTTTAAAATTCAAATTTTTTTAAAATCCAATTTATATCCAATCTAAATCTAAATAAATGGATTTGATTTAGAATTTGTATTATTTTAACTAAATCAAATTTATTTGGATTTTTTTAAGTCTATTTAAAATGAATTAAATTTAGATTAAATTTACTTTGTTAATTAGATTAAATCCATTTCGGGCTAACCTAACTCAACCTTGGTCTAAGCCAACTCGATCTGGATCTGGATCGACTTGGTTAGATTTATACTCGGGCCCACTTAGCTAGACCTGGACCTGAACCCACTTGGCTAGACGTGAACCCGGATAGAATCGGGTCGACCTGGACCTGTGCCGAATCTAGTCGACTTGGACTCGGGCGACTCGCATAGACTTGGACTCGGGCAGACTAGGCTCCACTTGGTACCAATAAAGCTTAGCTCGACATGGTCCTGAGTCGACTTGACTCAATATGGGTCTGGGCCAAATCAAATCAACATGGGTATGAACTGACTCAACTCGACATGGGTTTGGGCCGACTCAACTCTACTTCGACAGAGTCAACATGGGCCATGGTCCACTCAGTCTGACATTGGCTCGAGCCAACTCAATTTGACCTGGGCTCGGTGGCCATTCTTCTTGAGCCCGAGTCCAGTTAGCTTGACATGGGCATATGCCGATTCTGCTCAACATGTGCCCGACTTGGCTCAACCTGTGCCCGTCGACTTGACATGAGCCCGGGCAAACTCGGCTCTACATGGGCCAACTCGGCTTGACATCGGCTTAGACTGACTCAACTCGACATCAGCCAGAACCGACTCGACTTGACATCGGCCATGACAGACTCGACTCGACATAGGCCCAGGTCGACTCGGTTCAACATCGATCTGCCCAGGTCGATCTCGACTTGGCAGGACCTACTTAGCTCGACTTCGGCCTATATTGACTCAGCTCGACATCGGTCTGGACTGACTCGGCTCGACATTAGGTTGGGTCAATTCAGCTTGATATCGGCCTAAATGAGTTAGATTGACATCGGTCGATGGCGAACTCGGCTCGACATCAGCCAAGACTAACTTAGCTCGACATGGACACGGGCCGACTCAGCCTGACATGGGTCCGGATCGACTCGGCTCGACATGGGCCCAGGAGAACTCGGCTTGACATTGGACCAACTCGACTCGACATGGGCCCGGGCCAAATCGGCTCGCCATGGGCCCGACCCGACTTGGCTTGACTTTAGCCCTGACCAACTCGACTCGACATCGGCTAGAACTGACTCAGCTCGACAACGGCTTGACATCAGCCTAAACCGAATCGACTTAAGATGGGCCCGGGTCGACTCGACTTGTCATCGGCCCGAACTGACTCAGCTTGACACCAACGACTTAAGTCGACATCGGCCTAGGCAGACTTGACTAGAGAGGGAGGTAGGACAACTAGGTTCGACATGGCCTCGGTCGACTTGGCGTGACATGGTCCAGATGCCGACTTGACTTGGGCTTTGGCCCACTTAGCTCGACTTGGACTAGGGTTTACTCGGCTCAACTTTGGCTTGGGCCGACTCTGCTTGACTTTTACCTGAGCTGACTCGCTCGAGTTTGGCAGGGACTCAGACTAACTTTCCTTGACCCTCGACTCAACCTAGGCCGCGACCAAGTCAAATTCAACCCAAAATTTATTTTGGATAATCCAATATATATCTAATCCATAATCAATTAAATGGAGTGGACTTAAAATCCAAAAATATGGATTTGGATTTGAGATAAATTCATTTAAATGGATTAAAAGTAATATGGATTTGGATAATTATGGATTGGATTTGGCAATTTTGATTTTTTGCCCACCCTTATTACTAATATCTAGAAATGGAAACCCACTGATGTTTACAATAGAAATGGAACCTTCCACTCATGTCTAGTAACAAACAAAATGTTAAGGAGATCCTCTCTTCGGCAGAAATGCCAACTATCTCTAAAAAATGTTAGCACATATGGTACATTTATGGTTATGAAGGAATACACACACAACCCAAAAAGCTTACAACACTATTTGTTTTTTACAATTTATTGTGGCAACCAATAGAAGAATGATTAACTTGGTTGTTTGCTTCAGGGTGATAGTGGGTGAGTGAGAGCGCGAATTTGAGTGAGCTCCCCATTATCTTTCTCTCTCACATGCAATGATTTGAGACGAAAGTCACGTAGGCATGAACGAATTTACCTGAGTGTCTTTTCTTTATGCATTGTTCTTTCATAGTGTAAAGTTGTGGCTTGTAGTTTGCATGTGCTAAACCTACTGCCATGAAAGCATTTCAATTTTCATTGGGAAAGAAAAACATAAGTGTTGTGTTGGTGATAAGTGTCTAATTTAAGTAATATTTCATATTAAAATATAGACACTTATAAGTGTCTAATTTCAGTAATATTTCATATTAAAATATAGACACTTATAAGGATTTATTGCTAATTTACATATAAAATAATCCCTAATTTATGAATTTATACATTTTTACATTTTTATAATCTTTATTTGAATAAGAGTATTTTATTCCCAAATTTGGTGTTAATTGCAGATTTCTAGGGAGGATTGAAGATTTAGAGTAAAGGAGAATAATTTGAGCCAAAAAGAGAAAGCTGGAAGGTCCCAGAATGGAAAAGGATGCAAAGAAAGATTGAGCCTTTTTTATGTTTTATTATTTAGCCCATTAGCCCGACATAGGAAGCAACCTAACCCTAAAAAACTAGGATAAATAGAGGGCTAGAGGCTCAACCCTAGTGTGCCAGATTGAGAGGAAAACAAATTGTAACCAATTAGGAGAATGGAAGGTGCTAGAAGTATGCGTAGCTAATTCTACCCTTTGGGATTGAGAGTAATCTGCTCAAACTTTTATGTATTAAGGTGATATCTTATATATTAATATTCAGTTCTTGATTGATTATTGGTATTGTTGTTTTACTATTAACTTTCCGTGACAAATTGAGAATCTTAAATCTGACCGAGAGGTATTTTTATGGTTTGGACCTAAACATCAATACTTAGCATATTTGAGTGCTAGGGATAGACTTGAAATGTTAATTGCCATTAACGTCTGAGTGTGATTCTAATTTGTTTTTATAAATATGCAAGGGATCGATATTTAGGAAACATTCTTAAGGATTTTATATGCGAGAGATCGATATAAATGAATTTTCTACGGGCATCAATTTCAATCAAAGAACTAAATATTAACATGCTAATCAAAATACATAAGAGTGGGAGGAGATAAAACCTAATCCCTATTTTTCCAATTGAATCAACTAATTATTTGTTTGTTTTTTTATTGATCAGTGCCAACACAATCACTTCTAAACTCTTTTTATTGTTATGTTGTTATATTTGGTGAATATTGTATTTGATAATTTATTTACCGTTCTTTATGGATCGATATTCGTCCTTAGGGACAATTATTACTTTTGACAAACACGGTGCGCCGTAAGAAGTCATCAAGTTTTTGACGCCGTTGCCGATGAACAAATTTGATTTGTTGAGTATAAATTCCTAAATATTATAAATATTTTTTTTTTTGATTTTTTGATTTTATTAAAATTAAATTTGATTTGATTTTATTATAGATTTGCTCTTTTAAAAAAAGAAAGTTGTTGTTTTGATATTATTTTCTTTTCTTTTCTTTACGTTATTTATTTTATTTTATTTTTATTTTTATTTTTATTTTATTTTGTTTTGTTTTGATTTTGTTTTGTTTTATTATATTTTATTTTATTTTAGTGTTTTTTAGGATTAGTTTACGTAGTATTATGTAGGTAGTTTTATTTAGGTTTCCGTAACTGTTATTTATTTGTTTTAATTATATTTTATTATTAGTTTTAGTTTTTATTTCTACGTAAGCTAGTTAGTTAGAATATTAGTTAGTTGTTTACATTATAGTTTTCAGTTTTATTCTTTTTTTTAGCTTTATTTTATTTTATTTTTATTTTATTTTATTTTATTTCTAGTATTTATTTTTTATTTTTAAGTACGTTATTTCTTGTTTTTAGTGTTTTCTTTTATTTTGTTTTTAGTTTTTATTTTATCTATATTTTTTTTTTGAATATTTTTGTTATTTTTCTCTTAACGTCATTTTAGTGTTTTACTTTTGTTTTTGTTTTATTTTTATTTTATTTTGCATATTTGTTTTTATTTTTATCTTCAAATTTATTTTATTTTATTTTATTCGTTTTAAAGAAGAAAAATACTATGTTTTTTTTTCTCCACTAATATGTTTTAGGAAGGAAGCAACATGGCAAAAGAACAAGCACCACCTTAGGAGGACACTTGGAGATTATGTCATGTACCAAGGACCAAGACATTATCCTAGTATCGCAATACCTGCTACCGCTAAGGCCTTGAAAATAAATCCTAATTTTCTCACTCATCAGTACCCATCAATTCACAACAATGGAACATGAGGATCCATATTCACATTTGGACACATTTTATGAATTCATGGGAACAATAGGTTTTTAATCCGCTGATATTGAAATTGTTTATATGCGCTTGTTTCGTTTTTCATTAGCAGGAAATGCTAAAGATTGGCTTAGATCACATCCAAATCAGAGTCTCACTAGTTGGAAGGATGTAGAGGAAAAATTTCTGCAAAGAGTTTTTACAATCTTTCGCTACATCAAAGCAAAGTCTGAAATTTTTGTGTTCAGACAAGGAGCAGATGAATCATTATGTGAGACATGAGAAAGATTTAAAATGATGCTTAGAAAATGCCCAAATCATGGGTTTGAAGATATTGCTTAACTGAGCATATTCCTGAATGGTCTCAGATCTGACATAAAGATGCTCCTAGATGCTGCAGCTGGTGAGACAATCACTAGTGCAGAAATGTAAAACAAATGCGGCTATTTTACATTTACAAATGCGGTCATAGAACCGCATTTGATCAGCACGCATTCGTAAATCGGGCATTTACAAATGCGGTCATAAGACCGCATTCATAAATCACATTTACAAATGCGGTTACTTAAAATAACCGCATTTGTATATTATTCTGAATGAGGGATGAGGGTTAGGGGTTTAGGATTTATGAATGCGGTCTTGGTAAAAACCGCATTCATAAATCACATTTACAAATGCGGTCATTTACCAAGACCGCATTTGTAAATAGTGTTTTTTTTTAAAGTGCAGTTTGTATTATGCAGAAACCATATAATTTAATAACCTGCATAATGATCAAACCCAGCCAGACAAATACAGAAATATAGTAATCAATTGAAATCATCAAAATGTACATTTACAAGTGATCAAATTACATATAATAAAACCACTATTGTTTACCTATGCTAGAGTTATAAAAATTAATGAAATATGTGGACCAAGAATCTCTAACATATGAAATGCCTTCCTCATTCATTGGTGTTTCTTCTGTGAATAACTGCATTGCAAAGTTGACATAAATTAGTTTTTAGATATATATATGTTCAAGAATTATAAAAATGATTTAACATATATAGTACCTCTTTCCAACCAGTTTTAACACCTAGTCTTATAATGGTAATCATCCATTGCATAATGTAATAGCCACACTCATAGCTTCCTGGTTGTTTATTACACTATAATTCAATAAAAAGTAATATGTTAGTATATTGATAAACAATGATAATAGAGAAAGAAAAAAATTACAAACCTTTATTCTTATCCAGTTCAAATTATTTGAATTTAATCGACCTTTTAGGATGTTATATCCACGCCATGAATTGGTTAATACAAAAAACCTCGTTAGTAGATGGTTAATTAGTAACATATACAAAGTTCAGTTTATAATGTACTTACGTATCAATGATATCCTTAAATTTTCTGGGAATCTTCTTGTGTAGGGAACAGAACCACACAACAGTCTTATCAACCATTGATAAGACAAGTAACTGCCAATGATGCCTATATCATCAATGAAAAGAGTTAGTAAATATTTAAAACATGAAATAATAATAATTGATGACATATAATTAAACTTACTCATTAATATAAGGGCATAAATAAATTTGTTTTCCCTCTTTTTCCAGGGTGTTAGTGATGTATGCTTGAGTCTCATATGAGTTTGGTCCAACGGGATTAGTATATGCAGGATCTAAGAATCCATACATATTTTCCTTCCCCTCAGTGATACAGACTCTATGCAAAAACCTACAAGTTTTTAGTTAAAGAATAATCAATAATAATTTAACATAAAGTAAATTGAATAATAGGTAAAGATACTTACATCATAAAAAATTGAATTATACTTATATTGAGCTCCTGTTTCCCAGATATAAATTCTGATAAATCTGTGTTGTAAATCATCAGTGGCAGTTCAGTGTTTATTTGAAAAAATGTATTATCCCACGGAACTGGAAAAGGATCATTGCCAATCTGACTAGCAATGAGACGTAGGGAAGCTATAGGATCGTCAACTGGAACCTCACGCTTCTTTTCCGGACTTGGTGGCTGAAAAGGTTTCTACAAGATAAACAACATTTGTATTAAATTATATGTAATATATAAATATAAATAAAAAATAATATAATGAAATGAAATTATTACATGAGGTTCGGGCATAGATCGAATGAGCTCTCTGGGCCAGGCAACGAATGTCTGAAATGCATCGACCATAGTGGTTACCTCATCTGAAGGTAGTGGAACACGAGCATCAGGAAATCGTACTTTTTCAACTGTTACCTTCGCCACATCAGGGGAGAGAGGAACGTTATGTAAGGTGGTGGCGTTTTTATAGACTTTTCCAAGTGCCACCACCTGAGGAAGTTTGCCGCCCACTACCAGTAGCTCACAATCCTCCGTCTGCCCATTGATATCATCCCCTGATGTTGGAGGAGCCGCACAACTCCCTTTTGTTGTGCGATAGAAACTCTTGTCGCATTCGATCATTCTCCTTTTTCATCTCTAGCCACATCAAATCAGTCTCCTTTCTCATCTCCTCCATTATTTCTTCATGTAACTTAGTCTTCAGTTGAGTTTCGTTCTTGGAGGAGGAGGATGGCTGTCGTTCTGAAACTCCAAAATATAGTTTAATTCCGACCCCTTGTCCAGCTGCACGAACACGACCAGAGTGTTCAGGTCGTCCAATTGCTTCAACCAGGATATCGTGACGACCTTTAGCAACAAATTTACCGTTGGATTCCAAGGAATCCTGCAAGAGTACACAAAAATCATATTTTCAATCTTTAATATAATTAATGCTTTAAAAAAAAAGAAAATAACAAAAATAACTTACAATTTTTTCGATTATAACCCCGGATTGCTCAGAACTTGGTGCACCCGACTTTTTAATTCGAGCCCTCTTCCATTTTACATGACGAAAAAGTGGTGATGGAGGAGAAGTGACCCCTGTTTCCACATTCTCAGACAACGTCCCCTGTTGAGATTTCTCCTTTTCCACCATCAGTGTTTGCTCAAGTTTTCGATACCCCGAACGAGACATAACGTGCGGGGTAAGATTTTTCAAAGCTATCTCTTGAGCTTTCTTCCGAAGATCCTGTCATAATTGAAATAAACAAACTAAAGTAAATAAGATAAACTTATTAATGTTATATAAACAAAAAAGTTACTTCACTTACCATCCAAGCCTCATTTTCATGGCTTTCTCTAAAAAGATGCCATGTCTCTTCATCAATATGTTGGTACTTTAAACATGGATTTTTGTCTTTAAGGTCGCCAAAAATGTATCTCGAAGTCAGTCTTGACTTAAAGGTACGAAATTTGAGTCCGATATTGGATATAATCTTTGATCGAAGCGGTTCCACATCAGTGTTTGCTCAAGTTTTCGATACCCCGAACGAGACATAACGTGCGGGGTATGATTCTTCAAAGCTATCTCTTGAGCTTTCTTCCGACGATCCTGTCATAATTGAAATAAACAAACTGAAGTAAATAAGATAAACTTATTAATGTTATATAAACAAAAAAGTTACTTCACTTACCATCCAAGCCTCATTTTCACGACTTTCTCTAAAAAGACGCCATGTCTCTTCATCAATATGTTGGTACTTTAAACATGGATTTTTGTCTTTAAGGTCGCCAAAAATGTATCTCGAAGTCAGTCTTGACTTAAAGGTACGAAATTTGAGTCCGATATTGGATATAATCTTTGATCGAAGCGGTTCCACATCAGTGTTTGCTCAAGTTTTCGATACCCCGAACGAGACATAACGTGCGGGGTATGATTCTTCAAAGCTATCTCTTGAGCTTTCTTCCGACGATCCTGTCATAATTGAAATAAACAAACTGAAGTAAATAAGATAAACTTATTAATGTTATATAAACAAAAAAGTTACTTCACTTACCATCCAAGCCTCATTTTCACGACTTTCTCTAAAAAGACGCCATGTCTCTTCATCAATATGTTGGTACTTTAAACATGGATTTTTGTCTTTAAGGTCGCCAAAAATGTATCTCGAAGTCAGTCTTGACTTAAAGGTACGAAATTTGAGTCCGATATTGGATATAATCTTTGATCGAAGCGGTTCCACATCAGGAATTTCAAAGTTTGCCTGCAAAATAACATCAGCAAATTAAAATTAATCAATGAATATTAAAAAACATTATATCAAAATGTAAAGCTTACCAGAACATCCTCCCAGATCATGTTCCGATCGACCTCTAACACCTCATCCCATGAATTAATCAGAATGGAGAGCCTCTCACGAGAAACAACTCCAAGATAGCTCATAAACTCATCTGCCTTAGGACCAAAAGCCACTCCAATGTTGACGTCAATGTCAACACGTGTCTTCTCACCAGCAGCACGTCTCAATGTGAGACGCTTCAATCTAGTAGGTCCTCTACTGCCTCGTCCGTATCGAGGTTTGATTGGGGTCTGATCATCATCCATGTCTCTGTTAAAAAAATTAGGTAACAAACATTAGTTAATCTGCATCGAGTTAAAATCTTATAAAAATAATACATAAAAATGTAAATAAAAAATGCTTATTTACAGGTTGCATGGAGGTTGAAAGTTCATATGTAAATTCCTTCACTATGGTCTTTACGGGATGCATGTACATCATCAACTACATCGTCATCTTTATTAATTATCTTTGGTGTGAATGAACAGGGGTCACCATTTTCAATATCTTCTATGGTCTCCCCTTGTTTTTTGCCGTGTAAAACGACATACCAATGTTCTGACGTAGGATCTTTCACGTAGAAAACTTGAGATGCTTGTTGAACCATTATAAATGGCTCATCTCGATACCCTATCTTTCGAAAGTCCACTAGTGTGAATCCTGAATCATCAATTTTAACCCCACTTTTATTGTCAACCCATTTACACTTGAAAACTGGAACAGAAAACTTAGTGTAGTCAATCTCCCATATCTCTTCTATAAACCCATAGTATGCCATTGATCCAAGTACTGGATTTGTATCTTTCGAAGTCGAAAACTGCATTGACTCGGCTTCAAGAGTAACACCAGAATTTTGAATTGTACTCTTTTCATCCATGGACTTCGTGTAAAATATACAATTATTCACTTCGTACGTTGTACATGAGATGACATCAAACTTCAATCCAGCAGCCAACCAGGTCAAGGTCTCTGATGCCGTTGAATCCTTGAACACCTCGTCTTTAAACCAAGGCATGAAAGTTCTATTATGTTCCATCAAGACCCATTTCTCTGCTTGTCTTGGGTTATTTTCCTTCACAATGGCTTTATGAGCTTCTATGTATGGTACAACTTCATCTGTGTTATTCAATATGTACAAATGTGCTTGCAAGACTTCTGATCGAGATTTGCTTACAATATTCACACCACGTAAACATTTACTTGTAGAACACCTGTGGTGCCATGAATTAGCTGGAACACCTATTGGATTTGCTTTTGTCATGTACTCTGAACAAAATTCAATACTTTCTTCAGCTATGTACCTTTCAATCATTGAAGCCTCTGGACGATAATGATTTTTCACATAACCTTTCAAAATTTTCATATACCGCTCAACAGGATACATCCATCTTAAGTACACTGGTCCACACAATCTAACCTCTCTTACCAGATGCACAACTAGATGAACCATGATGTCAAAAAAAGACGGAGGAAAAAACATCTCCAATTCACACAAGATAACAACAATTTCATTTTGAAGTTCATCTAGTTTTGAGGGATCAATGACTTTACAACAGATGGAAGAGAAGAATGAGCACAAACGGGTTATGGTATGTCTAACATTTTTTGGTAAGATCCCACGGATAGCTACCGGCAACAACTGTTGCATCAAGATGTGACAATCATGAGACTTCAACCTAATTAACTTCAAATCTTGCATTGACACTAGGCTCTTCACATTTGAGGAATGTCCTTGTGGCACTTTCACACCTTTTAGACATTGACAAAAACTAATTTTTTCATCTTTTGACATTGTGTAACAGGCTGGGGGCAAATATGTACGCTTACCCATTTCTATGGGTGCCAACTCGTCGCGTATGTTCATCTCAATCAAATCTAAACGAGCATTTAGACCATCCTTCGTCTTCCCGTTAATGTTAAGAAGTGTACCAATTAAGCTATCACACACATTCTTCTCAACATGCATTACATCTATACAATGTCTGACTTCTAACCTCGACCAATATGGAAGATCAAAGAAGATTGATTTCTTCTTCCAAATATTTGTCACATATGACTTTTTTTTGACTTAGCGAAGGTGTGGTCTATGTTATTTACCTTTTCGTAAACCTCAACACCGGTTAATGGAGTTGGTGGACCACTACCCTCTTGGTGTCCATTAAAGGCTTTTTTCAACCTCCGGTAAGGATGATGACTTCTAAGAAACCTCCGATGCCGAAGATATACTGTTTTCCTTCCATGTTTCAATTGTTGAGAAGCAGTGTCTTCTTCGCATATTGGACACGCTTTGTGACCCTTAACACTATAACCTGATAAGTTACCATATGCCGGAAAGTCATTGATGGTGCAAAATAACATGGCATGAAGCTTGAAAGTTTCATTAGCAAATCCGTCAAATACTTCAACACCCTGGTCCCACATTAACTTCAAATCTTCAATTAGGGGACTTAGATAAACATCAATATCATTCCCTGGTTGTTTCGGACCAGATATCATCATAAACAACATCATGTATTTTCGCTTCATGCACAATCCAGGAGGTAAGTTGTAAATAACTAGTAATACAGGCCATGAACTGTGATTTGTACTCATATTACCAAACGGATTCATTCCGTCTGTAGTTAAACCAAGTCGAATATTTCTTGATTCTTTACCAAATTCTGGAAAGTCATCATCAAATTTCTTCCATTGAATAGAATCAGCTGGATGTCGGTACATGCCATCGCATTTCCTCTCATCTGCATGCCATATAAGATTCTTAGCATCGTCTGGGTTTGCAAACAAACGCTTCATCCTTGGAATGATGGGAAGATACCACATAACCTTCATTGGGGGTCCATGCTTTTCCATTTCATCAATAGAATCATCATCTTTTTGTTTCAACTTATAACGTGATAACCCACACCTCGGACAACTTTTCAACAATTCAAAATCTTTCCGGTATAATATATAATCATTAGGACATGCATGTATCTTTTTGTACTCCATACCCATTGGACAAAGAATCTTTTTGGCCTCGTAATTACGATTAGGTACACTATTTCCCTCTGGAAGCATATCCTTCAACAGCTGGAGCAATTCCGTGAAGCTTTTATCAGTCCATCCGTTTATTGCCTTCAAATTCATCAATCTTAACACCGCCGACAACTGTGTGAAGTTAATTGATCCAGGATACAAAGGAGTCTCTGCATCTTTTGACATACTTTCATATCCATGCGCTTTTGCAAAACACTCAGCTCCCACATCACGAATCATGTCCTCCAATCGATCATCATCTCCATCATCGTGTACTGCTTCATCCATGGTAGAACCCACATATTCTTCAGTTACGGAAACACGTGGTAAATTTAATAATTCACCATGCCATGTCCAAGTTTTATAAGATTGAAGAAACCCATCACATAGCAGGTGTTCCCTCATGATATTCACATCCAGTATCCTTCCATTCAAACAGTTAATACACGGACACCTGATCTTTGCTCCATCATGACCACTAATAATCGCGTTATGCTGTGGAAATTGTATAAATTCCTCTACTCCCCTTTCGTACTCATCACTTATACGAACAACATTAATCCAACCTCGATCCATTATATATTCTGGAATAGTTAGGATTTTCTAATAATTAGTATTCTATTCTATCTCACACATTTGCCGAGGGTCGAACACCCCCGGACTCAATCCAAACACGATAATTCTATTCTAAAAGTAACAATAACTAACATAACATAAAACTTTTATTCAAATGTAATTAACAACTAACTAAATATATATATAATATAAATTTAAGAAAGTACAAATTATATAATACAAATTTATATATAATAATATATAAATTAATTGTTTCCTTAACTAATTTATTAAATTATATATAAATTATAATAAACAAAAATTCAAAATACACAGAAATATATAAATAATTAGTTATTAGTTATAAATTCCAAGTTGTATTAGTTATTAATTAAATATATATTATAATACAAAAAAATAAAAATTCAAAATATTAAATAAAAATTCAAAATATTAAATAGAAATTCAAAATATTAAATATAAATTCAAAATATTAAATATAAATTCAAAATATTAAATAAATATTAAATACAAAACCAACCTTTCCGTCGTGAAGAAGCTTGATGGTGATCGGAGTGGAAGACAAAGGCAAAGGCGGCGGCGGAAGCTGTGGCGGTGGCGGAGCAGGAAAACAGCAGCGAACACCAATGGAACAGTAACCTAAGTGCCACAAACGAAGTTAGGAAACGAAAATGACAATGGCAACGAAGTGAATAATGAATGATGCGAAAACGAAAACGAAAACGAAAACGAAAACGAATGAGTGAAACTGAAACTTACAAAACGCAGAGAGAAGAAACTGAACTGAGCACAAAACGTTGAAACGAAGAGCGTAGAAGAGGAAAGTGAAAGTGAAAGTGAAACTAGTGGCGCGCTTCAATTTTTTAGGGTAAAATTGTTTTACAAATGCGGTTGTAGGGTAATATGACCGCATTTGTAAATCATTTTGAATTGATTTACAAATGCGGTCTTACTCTACAACCGCATTTGTAAAACAATTTAATTTCAAAAATGCCACCGCGTTTTTTACAAATGCGTTTAAGCGCAAAGCCGCACTAAATAAAGGGTCGTTGTTTTACATTTCTGCACTAGTGAATGATGGCTCTTGATGTAGAACAAGCGATAAGGATTATTGTTGCATTGGTGCTGATTATCAAGCCCAACATGATAGAAAAAATACTCAGAAGGATGGGTTGTTAGAAGATGCACTCTTGGCTCAAAATAAAATTCTGCAGATTGGGCAACTAACTGCACAAATGGCTAAATTGCCCCAATAGTTATATGTTGTGCATTCATCTCAAAGCTAGAGTCAATCAATCATGTGTGATTTTTATGGAGGTGATCATCCTAATGGTCATTGTTCTTATCTAAACAATTCACCTGAAGTTGAGGATCCATTTATGCTTGAAAGAATGAGTAAAGTTGAAGAAGCCCTAACAAAGCTTGTGATAATGGAAGAAAATAACATGGCAACGATCAAGAATATAGAGATCCAAATGGGAAAAGTGGCGAAACAATTTGAAGAAATACAAAGTGGTCAGTTTTCAGTTGACAACCAAACCAACCCAAAAGAGCATTGCAATAAGGTAATAGTTGAAAAAGAAGATGAGACTGAGGAGTTAGAGAGAGAAATGAAAAGAAGTGAGGAAGAAAAAAATTAAAAATAAGGAGAGAAGTGTTCTTGAAAAAGATTTATCATATCCTCATCCTCCTTCAAAAACAGAGAATGATAGAAAATTCTTTGACAAATTGCTCCCTAGGAATTATTTTGTAGGAAATCTGATGCAAGATTCAACATTTGAGAGATTTCTGAAGAATAAGAGCTATATTGAAGAGAGAAATAGAGAGCTGGAGGCTAGATGCAGTGTCATGACTCAAAGGGACTTGCTTCAAAATTCCAAGAACTTAGGAGGTTTTAATCTTCCTGTGTCTATAAGTGCTTTATCTGTGGACAAGGTTGCACTGTATTTAGGCGATTTGGAGGTTCAATCCACCAAGGTGCAGTTGGTAGACAGATCCATCAAAGATCCTTATGGTGTGGTTGAAGATGTTCTTGTAACAAGGAAGAATGCATACAACATGATGCAACAAAGAGAGTTGTCCATCTTGAAATAAACAGGCGTCAAGCTAGATGACGTTAAACGAGCGCTTACTGGGAGGCAACCCAATCCACATTTTAGTTTTATGTTGTTTTATTACCTTTGCTGATTTTATTTAAAAGAAGAAGAAGAAGAAGTAAATAATAAAAAAAATAAAAAATCCTATATGCCTCCTAATCATTTTGCAGGTTATGTATTTTTGACCTGAGGACAGGTTCTATTATTCAGGGGGCAAATCCAGCAAATGAGGCAAGACTGTAGATAAAAATGCTGGATGTCTTCTTAAGAAGAGAGGATTGAACAAAAATATGGTTTTATCTTTCTAATTCTCTTTTCTTTTCATTTATTTGAATTTTGTCTTATTTTATTTATTTTATTTTTTGGTTATTTTGTTCTCTGTTTATTTGCTTATTTGTTTAGTTTGTTTTTATTGCTTATTTTAAATAAATTTCCTGTTTTGTTAGTTTGGTAGTTTTAAGTCTTGAATTATCTTTCTTGACTAAATTTTAGTTTTAATTTGTTTGTTTTCTAGTTTATTTTTTTTTCAAATAAAAAAGAACTAGAATATTAATTTTGAATTGAGGAAAAAAGAATTTGTGTTTAAATATTAAATAGTGAGATGAATTAGACACAGGTTAGAAAAGAAAATTAGATTGAATTCCTATTCAAATGTAGTTAAAATTATGATACATGAAAATTTAACAGGATGATTGATTAAGACAGATAATGACAAGACAAAAAGGAATGATACCATTTAAACCAAGTGAGTGTGTGAACCTTAAACAGTTTTGAGAGTTTTACTGATGAATTGACAATTGTGGTTGCTTAATTTTTATTTTTGTTGCATCATAAAAGAGCATGAAGTTGATTGAGGCATTTGTTTGTGTTAATTAGGAGTTAGGGCCAAAAAGCCAACCTTTATATTAGAATTCCATTTTTTTTATATCCCCTTTGGGCCAAGAAATTTTTTGTTAATATTGCACCTTAACCTTTATTGATATAATTTCCTACCCTTTAGTATGTCTAAGGAAGGAGAACATAGATGCAATACATATAGAAAAAGGGAATGGTTGGTTCTAATTGTGAAAGTTCAAAAAGTTGAAAATAGGAAGAATTTTTTCCTATTATTGAAAACAAAAAAAAGAAAAAAAAAAGAAAGAGAAACAGAAGAAGAAAAAGTAATAGAAAAGAAAGATAGAAAAAATTTCATGAAAATCATGAAAAGAAAGAAAATGAGGAAAAAGGTGACATCGAAAGAAAGTGGTACTTAGATAACATATATGTTCTCTATAATTGAATTGTAGGTATGTTCTTCTTCTTTAAGATGTGCATTTTGTTATCTAAGAAAAACCAATATATTTTGGAAGCCCAGCCTCATTACAAGCCTGGAAAAGACCTCAAGATTCATGTTTCTAATATGTTTGTGATTTGAAGATGAAATGAAAAGCAACTGTGATTTGTTATGATTCAGTGAAAATAGAGAGAAACACTTACCTGTGAGCATATGAGAAGATATTCCGGGATGAATTGTCATTTGTTTGTTTTGATTTGATCCTGAAAGTTGATTGTCTCAATATTTTTCTATATTTGAATTTAGAAGCATCATAAGTTTCTAATTTGATCTGTTGTTTAGTGAATTGAGCTGTTTGATATTTAAATTCAAATATATTCATTTACTTTGCTTGAGGACAAGCAAGATTCTAAGTTGGTGAGAGTGATAAGTGTCTAATTTCAGTAATATTTCATATTAAAGTATAGACACCTATAAGGATTTATTGCTAATTTACATATAAAATAATCCCTAATTTATGAATTTATACCTTTTTACATTTTTTATAATATTTATTTGAATAAGAGTATTTTATTCCCAAATTTGGTGTTAATTGCAGATTTCTAGGGAGGATTGAAGATTTAGAGTAAAGGAGAATAATTTGAGCCAAAAAGAGAAAGCTGGAAGGTCCCAGAATGGAAAAGGATGCAAAGAAAGATTGATCCTTTTTTATGTTTTATTATTTAGCCCATTAGCCCGACATAGGAAGCAACCTAACCCTAAAAAACTAGGATAAATAGAGGGCTAGAGGCTCAACTCTAGTGTGCCAGATTGAGAGGAAAACAAATTGTAACCAATTGGGAGAATGGAAGGTGCTAGAAGTATGCGTAACTAATGCTACCCTTTGGGATTGAGAGTAATCTGCTCAAACTCTTATGTATTGAGGTCATATCTTATATATTAATATTTAGTTCTTGATTGATTATTGGTATTGTTGTTTTACTTTTAACTTTCCGTGACAAATTGAGAATCTTAAATCTGACCGAGAGGTATTTTTAGGGTTTGGACCTAAACATCAATACTTAGCATATTAGAGTGCTAGGGATAGACTTGAAATGTTAATTGCCATTAACGTCTGAGTTTGATTCTAAGTTATTTTTATAAATATTCGAGGGATCGATATTTAGGAAACATTCTTAAGGATTTTATATGTGAGAGATCGATATAAATGAATTTTCTACGAGCATCATTTTCAATCAAAGAACTCAATATTAACATGCTAATCAAAATACATGAGAGTGGGAGAGATGAAACCTAATCCCTATTTTTCCAATTGAAGCAACTAATTATTTGTTTGTTTTCTTATTGATCAGTGCCAACACAATCACTTCTAAACTCTTTTTATTGTTATGTTGTTATATTTAGCGAATATTGTACTTGATAATTTACTGTTCCTTGTGGGATCGATATCCGTCCTTAGGGACAATTATTACTTTTGACAAACACGGTGCACTTGTCATAAAAAGTCATCAGTTGGATGAGAGGAGAGCAAAGTATTGGAGGAAGAACGAGGGACATAGTTGTGGTGCATGGCGTAAAGTGTCCTTTGAAGTTAGCATAATCAATTACCTTCAATATTGAACTAAGCCAATAATCGATTAAGCAATATTTTTCTCAACATAATCGATTATCCAAACATTCTTCTGTAATACATAATCGATGTTGTAGTCTTTGTTTTGCCATAATAGATTATATATACCTATGTTTTTTTTACGATAATCAATGTTGAAAATCAATGTAAGCAAAACATAATTGATTATGTCTATGTTTTGAAAACATAAGTGATGTTGGACAACATTTTATTACTAGCATAATTGATTATCCAAATGTTTTTAAGCCATAATTGATTGTGGATACTCTTGTATGAGTAACATAATTGATTATCCAAACGTTAAAAAATTTATGTAATGAAAAAAAAGTCTTTTTCATAGTATACTTTTATGTTTCTATTCAATGTGTTTTTATGTTTATATGAAGAACATTTGTGTAATATAATTACATTTACATATGAATTTGTAATATTAGTTATACATTTCTTTTTACGTTTAGTTTTATTAGCCTTAAACCCTGATCCTAATTGTACACATACTTTTAACCCTAATCCAAACACTAATATTAATCATAGTCTTAACTCTAAACTCCAAGGCTTAAATCCTAACCATAATCTTAATGTACAAAGTTTTAATTAGCTAAATTTTACACAAAAATATTTCATATTTCAAATATTTTTAAAGACATGGGTAAATTTGTAAACTTAAAATTCTCCCACAACCATCACATCACTCAAAAACTTGAATAAACTTTTCTCACAAATTCACTCTACATACCTTAATCCAAACAACCTTACTTTCTTATTTTTTCTCTCAAATCACTTCAAATCCATTCCCTCAAATCTTCACACATTCACTGTCTAATCCAAACAAATCATTATAGTGAGTTCTAATTAGAACTTCAATCACACAATGAATTACCACTATTAAGCTTTGACGGCTTGGAAACCGTGTTTCCAAACTTCAGACACATTGTTGACATAAATAAGCAGTGTTTGCATCACTACAAGAAAATCATTAAATAACAACCAAATTTAAAGACAAAAAATAATTAGTCACTATATTGACTAAATTAGATACTATTTTAGAGACTAAAATCTTATTGGTATCTAAAGTGGTTTCTATTATTAATAAAATTTTGTAAAATATTTTTTAAATTAGTATCTAAATTAGCTACCAAGATTTTAACTACTAATAATTTATATCTTAAATTCATCTCTAAAAGACTAACATACTAATTTAGAATATAAAGTTGTTAGTAGCTAAAACCTTGATAGCTAATGGTTAGATACCAATATAAAAACTACTCTATAAATTTTTATTAGGGTTTAATTACCTTTTTCGTCCGTATATTTATAGCCAATAGTCAATTTGGTACAGTGGTTTTTAAAAAATTCAATTTGGTTCCTAAGTTTTTTAAAATGTATTCAAAATGGTCCTTTCTGTTAAATATCACCAAACGGCGTTAAGTGGTGCTTATGTGGCAGACACATGTAAGTTACGTGGATTGTGCTTACATTACTTTGGTGAATACTGAATTAGGGTTTAGGTTATTCAAATTGGGGATTTCGAATTTCTGATTTAGGGTTTCTGATACGAGGATTGCTCCCCTGGTTGGATTCTATGGTGCGCTTCCCTGCTTCGATTCCATTCGGAGGTGTGCTCCCCTCATTCGATTCTGTGATCCCCTACATCATAAACAACTCTGTATATGTTCTCTAAAAGTAATAAAAAACAGAACCACTCTGAAACTAAGTAAAAAATTACTAACCTTATAAAGGAGCAACCACAAAACGACACCACGGTCTGGATCGCAATCGCTGCCCCTTCACCAGCTCTGGACCGCACCACATAATTGCTCCTCCAAATCGACCATGGGAACGCATCTCACCATCGTAACTCACGATCGCACCACAAAATCGAATGAGGGGAGCACATGATGGAGATCAAGCTCAAGAGGACATGGAGGCCAATCAACAAGATCAAGACGAGGTGGAGGCACAAATGGAGGACGCCCATGGAGGTCAAAGTCCACCTCAAAGGATTACAAGAAGCATGTTCAAAGCTTTGGGAGCTAGAGGACATTTATTTTCTCTTTTTGTAATTTCTTTAGTTGAAGGTGCTTAGAGGGAAACATTAGAAACCTCTTTTGTTTTAGCATCTTTTAGGCTTTAGTTAGGAGCTTTAGGAGGGGGGGTGTATTAGTAGATAGGTGTAGGAGTAGAATAGGAGGTGCCAAAGTGAAGGAAAGAGTAACACCTTCCTCATGCATGGTTTAGGCGCCAGTTTTAGCTAGTTTTAGGAGGGAATTTTGAATTGTTTTAGCTTGCATTTTCAGCACCTTAGGCTATAAATAGAGGTGCCTTCCTTGTAAAATTCAGATTGGAATTAATCTAAGAAAACTCTACTCAAATTTTGAGTGAACTTTGGAGAGCTTTTGGAGCCTTCTTCTCTAGTCTTATCTTGATGGATCAATGGAGTCCTCAAGTGGCGGCATCACTCTTATCTAGGAGCATTCCACACTTCTAGTGGCGAGATCATCCAAAATTCTTCCATCTTCATGAGCACTCTCTTCTCCTTCCTTCCTTCTCTTTCAATTGTTCATGTTGTCTTGTGTTCTTGAGTTGTTTGGTTCGGCTTTTTCTATTTTTTCCAGCACCTATGTTCTGTTCTTGTCTTTTAATTACACTTTTGTTCGGTTCATATGTTTGCTTATTCAATTCTGTTCGGTCCTTTTAATTTTATCTCTCTTTGTTGATTCAATTTGACAATATGTGGAGCATCCAAACGAGTATGGGATTTGGTACTATTTTTTGGTGAGTTCTTGTCTTAGAACAATGATCCAACTCTAAGAAAAGTGCCTCTATAATGTCCAGCTCAAGGTGATTCCTAAGAATGTCAAGAATCATTCTCTATATGGCTAGTGGAATCACATCAGCACACCTCCGAATGGAATCGAAGCAGGGAAGCGCACCACAAAATCCAACCAGGGGAGCAATCCTTGTATTAGAAATCCTAAATCAGAAATTCAAAATCCCCAATTTGAATAACCTAAACCCTAATTCAGTATTCACTAAAGTAATGTAAGCACCATCCACGTAACTTACACGTGTCTGCCACATAAGCACCACTTAACGCCGTTTGGTGATATTTAACAGAAATGACCATTTTGAATACATTTTAAAAAACTTAGGGACCAAATTGAATTTTTTAAAAACCACTGTACCAAATTGACTATTAACTATAAATATAGGGACGAAAAATGTAATTAAACCTTTTTATTAGTAATAAATATTACTTTCGATATAAATAATATTTTTAGTTTATAAAATAATCTTTAATTTAATTAATATAATAACTAATTATTTTAATTATTAAATTAATTTCTATTTAATTATTATTTTTAGGACATAAATTATTGTTGGATATACTATTTTGAGTCGAGCATGGTCTGATTATTAAATATACCGAAGATGATACGATCCAACCTCTCTAAACATACGTATCTCAAACACAAATCATACACAAATTCATTTTAATTAAAAAGTAAAAATAAAGAAAGAAAAGATGAACAAATAATCTATTTATTATTTATCAATGATTTTGATGATTTTCGGGTATCTTGCTTTAAAAGAAAAAAAGAGACAGATATACTGTAGAAATTGCAGAAGTAAGAAGGAAAAAAAAGGAAATTTTGCAGCACAAGAAATAAAGTGTTGCTATTATATTAATTGATAATTTATTATTTTACTGAATTTCGATTACATTTATATTACAAATTTATTTAGATTATGTTTTTCTTATTTGCATTAGACGTTTGTTTTCCATTTAAATTTAAAATTTGAATCATATCTTTTTTAATTTAATTTATGTTTTTTTCAATTTAAATTTAAATGGAACTTGTTATATAATTATGATATATTGTGTTTTTTAATTTGAATCATATGTTTTTATTTTTTTTAAGCTACGAACATAAAATTATGTTTGTTTAATAATTTGAATTTATTATTTTAAGTGGTGAATTAAAATATTTTTAGAGATGAATAATACAAAAAAGATAAATTAAACTTAAGAAAAAAAATTAAATCTTATAGATAATATTTTTTACAATAATCATACTAAAATTAAAAATATAGCGTAATATTAAATAGAATAACAATTTAATATTATTTTTAAAATATATGATATATTATACTAAAATTAATTTTTAATTTGTGACATTTTTTTTATTGTTTATATTGAGTTAAATTAGTTTCTATCAAATAAATTTATTTGATTTTTATATTTAATTTTTGTATTGAAGTTATTTTTTATATTTAATTTATGTTGTGATTTAAAATTAAGAAGAATATTCCTAATCAAGCTACCAAATAAAAAATGAAACAAAATCTTCAGGAAGATATGTTTTAAAGTTAAGAAACACTCCTTGTAATGAAGATATGTTTTAAAGTTAAGAAACACTCCTGGTAGTAGAAATAATATTCAAGCTAGAGATACTCTTAATTGTGAAATTGCAAGAATGTTGTAGTTTTTAGAACTATCATTTCATTTAATTTAGTAAGAAGTACTTATTATAGTAGTGCATTTTCTTATGCTGCTAATACTTCTAATTTTAGTGGATATGTAATGTCGATGTATAATAAATTGAGAGGTCCTTTACTTTCAAAAGAAAGAAGTCACGTAGAAAAAATTCTACAACCTATAAGAAACCCATGGAATAAAAAAGGTTTGACAATTATTAGTGATGGGTGGAGTGATCCTCAAAGAAGACCACTTATAAATTTCATGGTTATCACTAAGAGTGGATCAATATTTTTAAAGTTAATAGATGGATCTGGTGAGATAAATGACAAAGATTTTATTGTTAAACACATGATGCAATTATGGAGGTTGGACATAAAATGTGGTACAAATTACAAATGATAATGTAGTTGTATGTAAGGTGATGGCAAATTTCATGAAGGTCTTCTTGAATCATGTAAGATATGGTGCGGAAGCTATGTATGAGTGTGTGCAAGATCCTCCTAAGAGTGGTGTTGATCTTGAAGGTGCATGATAGGTATGAATATAGGGAGGTTCGGCCAGCCCAAGGAAAGGTGAAGGATGTGAAGTTTAGAGCCTAGAGTTCTAGGGAGAAGCAAAGCTTGGCACAAAATGGCAGCATAACTTTACTCACAATAAACTTGCAAATACAAGGTGTAGGCCTTCCTATTTATAAGCTAGATGGCCGTATAAACTAAGCTAATATCTAATGAAATGAAAGACAAATGAGATGCAAATCACCAAGAACATGTGCCATGTGCTCATGACCGGCCAAAGCTAAAAAGATTCTAGAATGTTCACACAATTATGCTTTCTACACTACTCTAATTACTAAGCACCCCTAATGGGCCTCCATGTAACATGTACAAGGCTTTCTCTCTTCCATCCGTGGCTTCATTCAATTGGGCGTGAATGTGCTTAGCCATTGATCTTGTAATTGGGCCTAGACGGTCTAGGTCTCCCCCTAGACGCTCCATGTGTAGCCTTCCCTCTTCACGTCCTAGACGCTCCTTCCTTGAGTCTAGACGCTCATCATGGTCTAGCTTTGGGTCTTGGCTTTCATGGTGGGATGTGCTTGGCCCTCCTCCATCATCCCCTCCCCCTTGGAAAGGATTTGTCCTCAAATCCAGCTCGTCATCGTCATTGGTACCTACAAATGGAGAAAGATCAATTACATTAAAAGTGTCATGAACTCCATATTCAAGAGGTAGGTCCAATTTATATGCATTGTTGTTGACTCGCTTGAGGACTTGAAAGGGTCCATTACCTCGGGGACTTAGTTTGGACTTCCGTTGAGTTGGAAATCTATCTTTGCAAAGGTGAAGCCAAACTAAGTCTCCTTCCTCAAAAATTATTTCTTTCTTCCCTTTATTGTTGTATTTTGTGTACTTCTCATTTTGTTGTTGTATTTGGAGTTTAATCTTCTCATGCATTTTCTTTACAAAGTCGGCTTTGATTACTCCTTCCTTATGCACAAAATCTTGTGGATTAGGAAGAGGTATCAAATCCATGGGTGTGAGAGGATTAAAACCATATACTACTTCAAAAGGAGAAGCATTAGTAGTCTTGTGAACTACTCGATTGTAAGCAAATTCAATGTGGGGAAGATACTCATCCCAAGATTTATGGTTGCCCTTCATGATAGCCCTAAGCATAGTCCCAAGAGATCTATTGACTACTTCGGTTTGACCATCCGTTTGAGGATGACAAGAAGTTGAAAATTGTAGTCTTGTTCCAAGTTTGCCCCAAAGAGTTTTCCAAAAGTGGCTAATAAACTTGGGATCTCTATCGGATACTATACTCCTAGGGAGACCATGAAGTCTCACCACTTCTCTAAAGAAGAGTCTAGAAATATTTTGAGCATCATCTACCTTGTGGCATGGAATAAAATGGGACATTTTGCTAAAACGGTCCACTACCACAAAGATAGAGTCATGGCCTCTTGCAGTCCTAGGAAGTCCTAAAATGAAATCCATGCTAATGTCTTCCCAAGGAGCATTTGCAATCGGCAAAGGGGTGTAGAGTCCATGAGGCATTGTTCTAGACTTTGCTTTTAAACATGAGATGCATCTAGAATAATGTCTTTGGACATCTTTCCTCATGTGTGGCCAACAAAATTTTGCTTTTAAAAGGTCTAGAGTCTTATCAACTCCAAAATGGCCCATGAGTCCCCCCTCATGTGATTCTTTGACAAGGAGTTTCCTATGTGTTCCTTGGGGAATGCAAAGTTTTCCCTCTTTAAAAAGATATCCCTCGGACACATAGTAACCTCCTTGCGCTCTATGTAGACATTGGGCATAGATGGATGAGAGTTCTTGATCTTCTTGGTAAAGCTCTCTTATGTGGTCAAATCCAAGAATTTGGGCACCCAATTTTGAAAAGAGTGTATGCCGTCTTGAAAGAGCATCGGCCACTATATTGGTGCTTCCTTTCTTGTATTTGATTACATAAGGAAATTGTTCAAGAAATTCCATCCATTTAGCATGTCTCTTGTTGAGCTTGTGTTGGCCCTTTAAATATTTTAAAGACTCGTGATCACTATGGATGACAAATTCTTTGGACACAAGGTGATGTGATTCCAATAGCCACATAGAACAAGATTCTTGACACTTTGAGGAATCACCTTGAGCTGGAAAATGTAGAGGCACTTTCTTAGAAGTTGGATCATAGTTCTAAGATCAAGAACTCACCAAAACAAGTACCAAATCCCAAACTCATTTGGATGAACCAAATATTGTCAAATTGAATCAACAAGGGAGAAGGCAAAGAACAAACCGAACAGAAATTGAAACTTAAACAAAAGAACCGAACAGATTTAAGAACTAAACAGAATAAAGGTGCTGGAAAATTAAAGGAACCGAAACAAAAACAACTCAAAACTCAAGGCAACAAGAACAAATTGAAGAAGAAGAAAGGAAGGAGAAGAGAATGCTCATGAAGATGGAGGAATGGTTGGATGATCACGCCACTAGAAGAATGGATGCTCCTAGATGAGTGTGGAAGCCGCCACTTGAGGAAACCATGGTCCTTCAAGATAAGACTAGAGAAGAAGCTCAAAGCTCTCCAAATGCTCACTCCAATTTTGAGTATAGTTTCTTTAGATAAAATTCAAATCTGAAATTTACAAGGAAGGCACCTCTATTTATAGCCTAAGGTGCTGAAAAATGAAAGCTAAACAATTCAAAAATTCCCTCCAAAAGCTACTAGAACCGGCGCTAATTGCCTAAGCAAGGAAGGTGTGATCCCTTCCTTCACTTTGGCACCCCCTATTCTACTCCTACACCTATCTACTAATACACCCCCCTAAAGGTCCTATTTAAAACCTAAAAGATGCTATAACAAAAGAGGTTTCTAAGGTTTCCCTCTAAGCACCTTTAACTAAAGACACTACAAAAAGAGAAAATAAATGTCCTCTAGCTCCCAAGGCTTTGAACATGCTTCTTGTAAGCCTTTGAGGTGGACTTTGACCTCCATGGGCGTCCTCCATATGTGCCTCCACCTCTTCTTGAGCTTGATGAGTGGCCTCCATGTTCTCTTGGGCTTGATCTCCATCATACTCCCCGAGTTGGAGAGAATTCGACCACGAATTCTGGAGACATTTAGCAAGGTTAGCATACAAATGTTCCTTCCTAAGGGTTTCCAAAACTTGCCTAACATGCAACCTATGGTCATTCAAAGATAAGCTATAAATGAGAATGTCATCAAAGTAAACCACAACAAACTTACCAATGAAAGGTCTAAGAACATGATGCATGAGGCGCATGAAGGTACTTGGTGCATTAGTTAAACCAAAAGGCATAACTAACCACTCATATAAACCAAAGTTGGTCTTAAAAGCCGTCTTCCATTCATCACCCGGTTTGATACGAATTTGATTGTAGCCGCTTTTAAGATCAATCTTTGAAAAGATTTTAGAACCATGTAATTCATCCAACAAATCATCTAATCTAGGTATGGGATGCCTATACTTAATGGTTATGTTATTTATGGCCCTACAATCCGAACACATTCGCCATGTGCCATCCTTTTTTGGCACTAAGATGATAGGCATAGCACAAGGACTCATGCTATCTTGCACCCACCCTTTTTCAATCAAAGCCTCAACTTGTTGGCGAATTTCCTTGGTTTCACTTGGATTGGTCCTATATGCGGGACGATTTGGTAAAGAAGAGCCCGGTATCAAATCAATTTGGTGCTCAATCCCTCTCAAAGGTGGAAGGCCAATTGGAGGATCTTGAAACACATCTTTGAACTCTTCTACCAAATTTTCCAAGCAATGAGGACTATCAACAAATGTTTCTATGCTAAGAGTTCTAGGGATGGCTAAAAAAAGAGGATGATGAGCCACTATTTCCCTTTCAATGTCACGCCTAGACACAAGGAGTGTAGGCTTAGAACTCTTATCTTTTTTATCTTTTTTATCTTTTTCACTCTCCCTCTTTTTCTTCATGATAACTTGGTCCTCATGGACTTCTCTTGGAGAGAGAGATTTTAAAGTAACCTTGTGACCATGGAATTCAAAAGATAATTTGTTGGTAAAGCCATCATGTAAAACTTTTCTATCAAATTGCCAAGGCCTTCCCAAAAGAACATGAGTAGCTTCCATGGGCACAACATCACATAATACCTCATCTTTGTATTTTCCAATGGAGAAATGGATGAGGACTTGTTTATTAACAATTATTTCTCCTACTTCACTAAGCCATTGTAATTTGTAGGGCTTTGTATGAGAGATAGTAGGCAATCCAAGCTTATCTACTACTCTTGTACTAGCCACATTTGCACAACTACCCCCATCCACTATCAAGGAACAAATGTTGTTTTGAATAAGACATCTTGTATGAAAAATATTTTCCCTTTGACTTTCATCAAAAGGTTGTGAAACTTGTCCAAGAAGTCTTCTCACAACTAACAAGTCCCCTTCAAGTGGACATTCACTCTCTTCCTCACTAGATGCATGAGAATGCAATGAATGCTTTGAAGAATCCGAATCATGCTCACTAACTACAATGCCCTCATGCATGTACATACTTCGTTTTGAAGGACAATTTGCAGCAATATGACCATAACCCATACATTTAAAGCATTTAGTGTTAGATGTTCTAGTGGGAGACTTAGGTCTAGATGTTGATGGCTTAGATTCCTTGGGTTTGAAAGAAGAATCTTTGGAAGGATGTTTTGAAAAAGAAGTTTTGTTTCTCCAAGACTTGGAGTAGTATCCATTATTGGAAGCATTTTTAAAAGAGTTTTTCTTAGCAAGTTGGGCTTCCACCTTCATTGCAAGATGAACTAAAGAGCCCAATGATGAATACTCTTGTAACTCAACAATGTCTTGGATATCCTTCCTAAGACCACTCACAAACCTAGCAACCATGGCTTCTTCACTTTCTTCTAATTCAATTTTAAGCACAAGCGTCTCAAGCTCCTTATAATATTCATCCACATTTAGCGTGCCTTGTTGAAACCGTTGGAGTCTCAACATGAGGTCTTTCCTAAAATGTGGGGGCACAAACCTAGCGCGCATATGATCCTTTAAAGAGTTCCAAGAGTCCACGGGAGGACCCTTGTGATAGATAATGTCCTTTACAATCCCATGCCACCATTTCATGGCATAATCACTAAACTCTAGGGTGGCTAGCTTGAGCTTATGCTCATCTTGGATCTCATGGATCTCAAAAATTTGTTCACACTTAGCCTCCCAATCTAAATACACATTTGGATCACTAGAACCATTAAAACAAGGTAGTTTGACCGAAGGAAGCTTGGACTTTGCATCATGGTAGAAGCCATTGCCGTAGTGAATTCTTTCCCCTTGGTGATGATGTCTTTGTCCATGGACTTGGGGTGGAGGTCTCCTTCTCCTATACTCATCTTCACGGCCAACATCATTTGAAGAAGCTCTTGAAGATGGTCTATGAGAATGATGTCCATCATGGATAGAAGGAGATGGTCTAGTTTGTTTGACCTCCATCTTTTGCAATTTCTCTTCCAACCTTCTAATTGTTCTTTGAGCTTCATGTAATTCACCAAGAATTGAAGCTTTGGAAGGAGAATTCTGCTTGGAGGATGCATCACTTGAAGATCCAGCCATTTGTAATTAAAAAAAAAACAGCAAACACACAAAACAGCAAACAAGTTAAAAATTAGCAAAAACAGTGAGCTTTCCAATTGAAACTGCCGAAGTGAATTTAAGGCTGAAAAGATATCACTCTCAAAGAAATAATGTTCTTGCACCAATCTGATCTTGAGGCCTTGGAATCCTCAAATGAAATATGTCAAAGCAAGCACACCAATCTTAAGAGCAAACCACCACACAACCAAAGAAACAATAAAGACAAACAAGAAAAGGTATAAGCAAGGAAAGGTAATTGCAAAAGGAAAACTATATGTAAGACAAACTCAAAGAATAAGAATGAAAGACAATCAAGAAAATAAAGAACTCAATGAGAAAAGTAGGCACACAAAAGAATACCTAAGGAAAAGCACTAGAGGAGATGAAGAAAACAAAAAATATTAGCTACTGGAAATTTTTTTTTTATGCAAACTGTGTTTGATATTCACTGATTTAACTGGAACGTTGTAGAGCGAACTGGATTATGAAATTTATACCACAGAAACTTCAAGATGTTAACTCAATAATAGCACTGGAATCAATTAAAAACAGTAAGCCAATTGAGAGAAATAAATTTTTTAAAATCGCTGCCAGATTACCGTATTTTTTTCGGCAGGAATGTACACTTTTTTTTATTTTATTTATCATTTTTTGTGTACTTCATATTTTTGAATGATTCTTTTTTCTATTCTTTTCTAACACTTTGAATATCTCAAATCCAGAATTTCAGAATTTTACAGTACGTAAATCAGTTGCAATAAGGAAAAACAGTAAGCACTCTTTTCAGAAACAGAGGAATCCTAATAAGAATAAAAAACAGAATGATGAACTAGCAAAGACATAATAGAAAATGATGTATTGGAACTTGTATAGGTCTAGAATACAAGTATGAACTCAATTCTAAAAAGAAAATGCACAAAGGATCAACATCAATTCAGAAAATTATATGACACCAAAGCAAGAAACAATCAAAACAATAAAAGTACTACTAGAAGTAATGACATATATGGAATAACATGACTAAGACAAAACTTGACATGATTCAAAAATTAAAAGACACAACACAAATTGTAACAAGTGAAAGGAAGCTTAAGGTAAACTCTAGGAAGGATAATGCCATTCCAAAAGAGCAACCATACTCATAAGAATTATGAGTGCCATAAACCTTTCCACAAACACTTGGAGCAAAAGAAAAACAGCAAGAAAACTCAATTAAAATTCTAAAACAGAAACTTAAATTGCAAGAAATTAAAGAGGTCTTGAAATAAAGTGCACACAACTCAACAATTAAACAAGAATGAACCTAAGACTCATGATACCACATGATGTGATTCCAATAGCCACATAGAACAAGATTCTTGACACTTTGAGGAATCACCTTGAGCTGGAAAATGTAGAGGCACTTTCTTAGAAGTTGGATCATAGTTCTAAGATCAAGAACTCACCAAAACAAGTACCAAATCCCAAACTCATTTGGATGAACCAAATATTGTCAAATTGAATCAACAAGGGAGAAGGCAAAGAACAAACCGAACAGAAATTGAAACTTAAACAAAAGAACCGAACAGATTTAAGAACTAAACAGAATAAAGGTGCTGGAAAATTAAAGGAACCGAAACAAAAACAACTCAAAACTCAAGGCAACAAGAACAAATTGAAGAAGAAGAAAGGAAGGAGAAGAGAATGCTCATGAAGATGGAGGAATGGTTGGATGATCACGCCACTAGAAGAATGGATGCTCCTAGATGAGTGTGGAAGCCGCCACTTGAGGAAACCATGGTCCTTCAAGATAAGACTAGAGAAGAAGCTCAAAGCTCTCCAAATGCTCACTCCAATTTTGAGTATAGTTTCTTTAGATAAAATTCAAATCTGAAATTTACAAGGAAGGCACCTCTATTTATAGCCTAAGGTGCTGAAAAATGAAAGCTAAACAATTCAAAAATTCCCTCCAAAAGCTACTAGAACCGGCGCTAATTGCCTAATCAAGGAAGGTGTGATCCCTTCCTTCACTTTGGCACCCCCTATTCTACTCCTACACCTATCTACTAATACACCCCCCTAAAGGTCCTATTTAAAACCTAAAAGATGCTATAACAAAAGAGGTTTCTAAGGTTTCCCTCTAAGCACCTTTAACTAAAGACACTACAAAAAGAGAAAATAAATGTCCTATAGCTCCCAAGGCTTTGAACATGCTTCTTGTAAGCCTTTGAGGTGGACTTTGACCTCCATGGGCGTCCTCCATATGTGCCTCCACCTCTTCTTGAGCTTGATGAGTGGCCTCCATGTTCTCTTGGGCTTGATCTCCATCATACTCCCCGAGTTGGAGAGAATTCGACCACGAATTCTGGAGACATTTAGCAAGGTTAGCATACAAATGTTCCTTCCTAAGGGTTTCCAAAACTTGCCTAACATGCAACCTATGGTCATTCAAAGATAAGCTATAAATGAGAATGTCATCAAAGTAAACCACAACAAACTTACCAATGAAAGGTCTAAGAACATGATGCATGAGGCGCATGAAGGTACTTGGTGCATTAGTTAAACCAAAAGGCATAACTAACCACTCATATAAACCAAAGTTGGTCTTAAAAGCCGTCTTCCATTCATCACCCGGTTTGATACGGATTTGATTGTAGCCGCTTTTAAGATCAATCTTTGAAAAGATTTTAGAACCATGTAATTCATCCAACAAATCATCTAATCTAGGTATGGGATGCCTATACTTAATGGTTATGTTATTTATGGCCCTACAATCCGAACACATTCGCCATGTGCCATCCTTTTTTGGCACTAAGATGATAGGCATAGCACAAGGACTCATGCTATCTTGCACCCACCCTTTTTCAATCAAAGCCTCAACTTGTTGGCGAATTTCCTTGGTTTCACTTGGATTGGTCCTATATGCGGGACGATTTGGTAAAGAAGAGCCCGGTATCAAATCAATTTGGTGCTCAATCCCTCTCAAAGGTGGAAGGCCAATTGGAGGATCTTGAAACACATCTTTGAACTCTTCTACCAAATTTTCCAAGCAATGAGGACTATCAACAAATGTTTCTATGCTAAGAGTTCTAGGGATGGCTAAAAAAGAGGATGATGAGCCACTATTTCCCTTTCAATGTCACGCCTAGACACAAGGAGTGTAGGCTTAGAACTCTTATCTTTTTTATCTTTTTTATCTTTTTCACTCTCCCTCTTTTTCTTCATGATAACTTGGTCCTCATGGACTTCTCTTGGAGAGAGAGATTTTAAAGTAACCTTGTGACCATGGAATTCAAAAGATAATTTGTTGGTAAAGCCATCATGTAAAACTTTTCTATCAAATTGCCAAGGCCTTCCCAAAAGAACATGAGTAGCTTCCATGGGCACAACATCACATAATACCTCATCTTTGTATTTTCCAATGGAGAAATGGATGAGGACTTGTTTATTAACAATTATTTCTCCTACTTCACTAAGCCATTGTAATTTGTAGGGCTTTGTATGAGAGATAGTAGGCAATCCAAGCTTATCTACTACTCTTGTACTAGCCACATTTGCACAACTACCCCCATCCACTATCAAGGAACAAATGTTGTTTTGAATAAGACATCTTGTATGAAAAATATTTTCCCTTTGACTTTCATCAAAAGGTTGTGAAACTTGTCCAAGAAGTCTTCTCACAACTAACAAGTCCCCTTCAAGTGGACATTCACTCTCTTCCTCACTAGATGCATGAGAATGCAATGAATGCTTTGAAGAATCCGAATCATGCTCACTAACTACAATGCCCTCATGCATGTACATACTTCGTTTTGAAGGACAATTTGCAGCAATATGACCATAACCCATACATTTAAAGCATTTAGTGTTAGATGTTCTAGTGGGAGACTTAGGTCTAGATGTTGATGGCTTAGATTCCTTGGGTTTGAAAGAAGAATCTTTGGAAGGATGTTTTGAAAAAGAAGTTTTGTTTCTCCAAGACTTGGAGTAGTATCCATTATTGGAAGCATTTTTAAAAGAGTTTTTCTTAGCAAGTTGGGCTTCCACCTTCATTGCAAGATGAACTAAAGAGCCCAATGATGAATACTCTTGTAACTCAACAATGTCTTGGATATCCTTCCTAAGACCACTCACAAACCTAGCAACCATGGCTTCTTCACTTTCTTCTAATTCAATTTTAAGCACAAGCGTCTCAAGCTCCTTATAATATTCATCCACATTTAGCGTGCCTTGTTGAAACCGTTGGAGTCTCAACATGAGGTCTTTCCTAAAATGTGGGGGCACAAACCTAGCGCGCATATGATCCTTTAAAGAGTTCCAAGAGTCCACGGGAGGACCCTTGTGATAGATAATGTCCTTTACAATCCCATGCCACCATTTCATGGCATAATCACTAAACTCTAGGGTGGCTAGCTTGAGCTTATGCTCATCTTGGATCTCATGGATCTCAAAAATTTGTTCACACTTAGCCTCCCAATCTAAATACACATTTGGATCACTAGAACCATTAAAACAAGGTAGTTTGACCGAAGGAAGCTTGGACTTTGCATCATGGTAGAAGCCATTGCCGTAGTGAATTCTTTCCCCTTGGTGATGATGTCTTTGTCCATGGACTTGGGGTGGAGGTCTCCTTCTCCTATGCTCATCTTCACGGCCAACATCATTTGAAGAAGCTCTTGAAGATGGTCTATGAGAATGATGTCCATCATGGATAGAAGGAGATGGTCTAGTTTGTTTGACCTCCATCTTTTGCAATTTCTCTTCCAACCTTCTAATTGTTCTTTGAGCTTCATGTAATTCACCAAGAATTGAAGCTTTGGAAGGAGAATTCTGCTTGGAGGATGCATCACTTGAAGATCCAGCCATTTGTAATTAAAAAAAAAACAGCAAACACACAAAACAGCAAACAAGTTAAAAATTAGCAAAAACAGTGAGCTTTCCAATTGAAACTGCCGAAGTGAATTTAAGGCTGAAAAGATATCACTCTCAAAGAAATAATGTTCTTGCACCAATCTGATCTTGAGGCCTTGGAATCCTCAAATGAAATATGTCAAAGCAAGCACACCAATCTTAAGAGCAAACCACCACACAACCAAAGAAACAATAAAGACAAACAAGAAAAGGTATAAGCAAGGAAAGGTAATTGCAAAAGGAAAACTATATGTAAGACAAACTCAAAGAATAAGAATGAAAGACAATCAAGAAAATAAAGAACTCAATGAGAAAAGTAGGCACACAAAAGAATACCTAAGGAAAAGCACTAGAGGAGATGAAGAAAACAAAAAATATTAGCTACTGGAAATTTTTTTTTTATGCAAACTGTGTTTGATATTCACTGATTTAACTGGAACGTTGTAGAGCGAACTGGATTATGAAATTTATACCACAGAAACTTCAAGATGTTAACTCAATAATGGCACTGGAATCAATTAAAAACAGTAAGCCAATTGAGAGAAATAAATTTTTTAAAATCGCTGCCAGATTACCGTATTTTTTTCGGCAGGAATGTACACTTTTTTTTATTTTATTTATCATTTTTTGTGTACTTCATATTTTTGAATGATTCTTTTTTCTATTCTTTTCTAACACTTTGAATATCTCAAATCCAGAATTTCAGAATTTTACAGTACGTAAATCAGTTGCAATAAGGAAAAACAGTAAGCACTCTTTTCAGAAACAGAGGAATCCTAATAAGAATAAAAAACAGAATGATGAACTAGCAAAGACATAATAGAAAATGATGTATTGGAACTTGTATAGGTCTAGAATACAAGTATGAACTCAATTCTAAAAAGAAAATGCACAAAGGATCAACATCAATTCAGAAAATTATATGACACCAAAGCAAGAAACAATCAAAACAATAAAAGTACTACTAGAAGTAATGACATATATGGAATAACATGACTAAGACAAAACTTGACATGATTCAAAAATTAAAAGACACAACACAAATTGTAACAAGTGAAAGGAAGCTTAAGGTAAACTCTAGGAAGGATAATGCCATTCCAAAAGAGCAACCATACTCATAAGAATTATGAGTGCCATAAACCTTTCCACAAACACTTGGAGCAAAAGAAAAACAGCAAGAAAACTCAATTAAAATTCTAAAACAGAAACTTAAATTGCAAGAAATTAAAGAGGTCTTGAAATAAAGTGCACACAACTCAACAATTAAACAAGAATGAACCTAAGACTCATGATACCACATGATGTGATTCCAATAGCCACATAGAACAAGATTCTTGACACTTTGAGGAATCACCTTGAGCTGGAAAATGTAGAGGCACTTTCTTAGAAGTTGGATCATAGTTCTAAGATCAAGAACTCACCAAAACAAGTACCAAATCCCAAACTCATTTGGATGAACCAAATATTGTCAAATTGAATCAACAAGGGAGAAGGCAAAGAACAAACCGAACAGAAATTGAAACTTAAACAAAAGAACCGAACAGATTTAAGAACTAAACAGAATAAAGGTGCTGGAAAATTAAAGGAACCGAAACAAAAACAACTCAAAACTCAAGGCAACAAGAACAAATTGAAGAAGAAGAAAGGAAGGAGAAGAGAATGCTCATGAAGATGGAGGAATGGTTGGATGATCACGCCACTAGAAGAATGGATGCTCCTAGATGAGTGTGGAAGCCGCCACTTGAGGAAACCATGGTCCTTCAAGATAAGACTAGAGAAGAAGCTCAAAGCTCTCCAAATGCTCACTCCAATTTTGAGTATAGTTTCTTTAGATAAAATTCAAATCTGAAATTTACAAGGAAGGCACCTCTATTTATAGCCTAAGGTGCTGAAAAATGAAAGCTAAACAATTCAAAAATTCCCTCCAAAAGCTACTAGAACCGGCGCTAATTGCCTAATCAAGGAAGGTGTGATCCCTTCCTTCACTTTGGCACCCCCTATTCTACTCCTACACCTATCTACTAATACACCCCCCTAAAGGTCCTATTTAAAACCTAAAAGATGCTATAACAAAAGAGGTTTCTAAGGTTTCCCTCTAAGCACCTTTAACTAAAGACACTACAAAAAGAGAAAATAAATGTCCTATAGCTCCCAAGGCTTTGAACATGCTTCTTGTAAGCCTTTGAGGTGGACTTTGACCTCCATGGGCGTCCTCCATATGTGCCTCCACCTCTTCTTGAGCTTGATGAGTGGCCTCCATGTTCTCTTGGGCTTGATCTCCATCATACTCCCCGAGTTGGAGAGAATTCGACCACGAATTCTGGAGACATTTAGCAAGGTTAGCATACAAATGTTCCTTCCTAAGGGTTTCCAAAACTTGCCTAACATGCAACCTATGGTCATTCAAAGATAAGCTATAAATGAGAATGTCATCAAAGTAAACCACAACAAACTTACCAATGAAAGGTCTAAGAACATGATGCATGAGGCGCATGAAGGTACTTGGTGCATTAGTTAAACCAAAAGGCATAACTAACCACTCATATAAACCAAAGTTGGTCTTAAAAGCCGTCTTCCATTCATCACCCGGTTTGATACGGATTTGATTGTAGCCGCTTTTAAGATCAATCTTTGAAAAGATTTTAGAACCATGTAATTCATCCAACAAATCATCTAATCTAGGTATGGGATGCCTATACTTAATGGTTATGTTATTTATGGCCCTACAATCCGAACACATTCGCCATGTGCCATCCTTTTTTGGCACTAAGATGATAGGCATAGCACAAGGACTCATGCTATCTTGCACCCACCCTTTTTCAATCAAAGCCTCAACTTGTTGGCGAATTTCCTTGGTTTCACTTGGATTGGTCCTATATGCGGGACGATTTGGTAAAGAAGAGCCCGGTATCAAATCAATTTGGTGCTCAATCCCTCTCAAAGGTGGAAGGCCAATTGGAGGATCTTGAAACACATCTTTGAACTCTTCTACCAAATTTTCCAAGCAATGAGGACTATCAACAAATGTTTCTATGCTAAGAGTTCTAGGGATGGCTAAAAAAAGAGGATGATGAGCCACTATTTCCCTTTCAATGTCACGCCTAGACACAAGGAGTGTAGGCTTAGAACTCTTATCTTTTTTATCTTTTTTATCTTTTTCACTCTCCCTCTTTTTCTTCATGATAACTTGGTCCTCATGGACTTCTCTTGGAGAGAGAGATTTTAAAGTAACCTTGTGACCATGGAATTCAAAAGATAATTTGTTGGTAAAGCCATCATGTAAAACTTTTCTATCAAATTGCCAAGGCCTTCCCAAAAGAACATGAGTAGCTTCCATGGGCACAACATCACATAATACCTCATCTTTGTATTTTCCAATGGAGAAATGGATGAGGACTTGTTTATTAACAATTATTTCTCCTACTTCACTAAGCCATTGTAATTTGTAGGGCTTTGTATGAGAGATAGTAGGCAATCCAAGCTTATCTACTACTCTTGTACTAGCCACATTTGCACAACTACCCCCATCCACTATCAAGGAACAAATGTTGTTTTGAATAAGACATCTTGTATGAAAAATATTTTCCCTTTGACTTTCATCAAAAGGTTGTGAAACTTGTCCAAGAAGTCTTCTCACAACTAACAAGTCCCCTTCAAGTGGACATTCACTCTCTTCCTCACTAGATGCATGAGAATGCAATGAATGCTTTGAAGAATCCGAATCATGCTCACTAACTACAATGCCCTCATGCATGTACATACTTCGTTTTGAAGGACAATTTGCAGCAATATGACCATAACCCATACATTTAAAGCATTTAGTGTTAGATGTTCTAGTGGGAGACTTAGGTCTAGATGTTGATGGCTTAGATTCCTTGGGTTTGAAAGAAGAATCTTTGGAAGGATGTTTTGAAAAAGAAGTTTTGTTTCTCCAAGACTTGGAGTAGTATCCATTATTGGAAGCATTTTTAAAAGAGTTTTTCTTAGCAAGTTGGGCTTCCACCTTCATTGCAAGATGAACTAAAGAGCCCAATGATGAATACTCTTGTAACTCAACAATGTCTTGGATATCCTTCCTAAGACCACTCACAAACCTAGCAACCATGGCTTCTTCACTTTCTTCTAATTCAATTTTAAGCACAAGCGTCTCAAGCTCCTTATAATATTCATCCACATTTAGCGTGCCTTGTTGAAACCGTTGGAGTCTCAACATGAGGTCTTTCCTAAAATGTGGGGGCACAAACCTAGCGCGCATATGATCCTTTAAAGAGTTCCAAGAGTCCACGGGAGGACCCTTGTGATAGATAATGTCCTTTACAATCCCATGCCACCATTTCATGGCATAATCACTAAACTCTAGGGTGGCTAGCTTGAGCTTATGCTCATCTTGGATCTCATGGATCTCAAAAATTTGTTCACACTTAGCCTCCCAATCTAAATACACATTTGGATCACTAGAACCATTAAAACAAGGTAGTTTGACCGAAGGAAGCTTGGACTTTGCATCATGGTAGAAGCCATTGCCGTAGTGAATTCTTTCCCCTTGGTGATGATGTCTTTGTCCATGGACTTGGGGTGGAGGTCTCCTTCTCCTATGCTCATCTTCACGGCCAACATCATTTGAAGAAGCTCTTGAAGATGGTCTATGAGAATGATGTCCATCATGGATAGAAGGAGATGGTCTAGTTTGTTTGACCTCCATCTTTTGCAATTTCTCTTCCAACCTTCTAATTGTTCTTTGAGCTTCATGTAATTCACCAAGAATTGAAGCTTTGGAAGGAGAATTCTGCTTGGAGGATGCATCACTTGAAGATCCAGCCATTTGTAATTAAAAAAAAAACAGCAAACACACAAAACAGCAAACAAGTTAAAAATTAGCAAAAACAGTGAGCTTTCCAATTGAAACTGCCGAAGTGAATTTAAGGCTGAAAAGATATCACTCTCAAAGAAATAATGTTCTTGCACCAATCTGATCTTGAGGCCTTGGAATCCTCAAATGAAATATGTCAAAGCAAGCACACCAATCTTAAGAGCAAACCACCACACAACCAAAGAAACAATAAAGACAAACAAGAAAAGGTATAAGCAAGGAAAGGTAATTGCAAAAGGAAAACTATATGTAAGACAAACTCAAAGAATAAGAATGAAAGACAATCAAGAAAATAAAGAACTCAATGAGAAAAGTAGGCACACAAAAGAATACCTAAGGAAAAGCACTAGAGGAGATGAAGAAAACAAAAAATATTAGCTACTGGAAATTTTTTTTTTATGCAAACTGTGTTTGATATTCACTGATTTAACTGGAACGTTGTAGAGCGAACTGGATTATGAAATTTATACCACAGAAACTTCAAGATGTTAACTCAATAATGGCACTGGAATCAATTAAAAACAGTAAGCCAATTGAGAGAAATAAATTTTTTAAAATCGCTGCCAGATTACCGTATTTTTTTCGGCAGGAATGTACACTTTTTTTTATTTTATTTATCATTTTTTGTGTACTTCATATTTTTGAATGATTCTTTTTTCTATTCTTTTCTAACACTTTGAATATCTCAAATCCAGAATTTCAGAATTTTACAGTACGTAAATCAGTTGCAATAAGGAAAAACAGTAAGCACTCTTTTCAGAAACAGAGGAATCCTAATAAGAATAAAAAACAGAATGATGAACTAGCAAAGACATAATAGAAAATGATGTATTGGAACTTGTATAGGTCTAGAATACAAGTATGAACTCAATTCTAAAAAGAAAATGCACAAAGGATCAACATCAATTCAGAAAATTATATGACACCAAAGCAAGAAACAATCAAAACAATAAAAGTACTACTAGAAGTAATGACATATATGGAATAACATGACTAAGACAAAACTTGACATGATTCAAAAATTAAAAGACACAACACAAATTGTAACAAGTGAAAGGAAGCTTAAGGTAAACTCTAGGAAGGATAATGCCATTCCAAAAGAGCAACCATACTCATAAGAATTATGAGTGCCATAAACCTTTCCACAAACACTTGGAGCAAAAGAAAAACAGCAAGAAAACTCAATTAAAATTCTAAAACAGAAACTTAAATTGCAAGAAATTAAAGAGGTCTTGAAATAAAGTGCACACAACTCAACAATTAAACAAGAATGAACCTAAGACTCATGATACCACATGATGTGATTCCAATAGCCACATAGAACAAGATTCTTGACACTTTGAGGAATCACCTTGAGCTGGAAAATGTAGAGGCACTTTCTTAGAAGTTGGATCATAGTTCTAAGATCAAGAACTCACCAAAACAAGTACCAAATCCCAAACTCATTTGGATGAACCAAATATTGTCAAATTGAATCAACAAGGGAGAAGGCAAAGAACAAACCGAACAGAAATTGAAACTTAAACAAAAGAACCGAACAGATTTAAGAACTAAACAGAATAAAGGTGCTGGAAAATTAAAGGAACCGAAACAAAAACAACTCAAAACTCAAGGCAACAAGAACAAATTGAAGAAGAAGAAAGGAAGGAGAAGAGAATGCTCATGAAGATGGAGGAATGGTTGGATGATCACGCCACTAGAAGAATGGATGCTCCTAGATGAGTGTGGAAGCCGCCACTTGAGGAAACCATGGTCCTTCAAGATAAGACTAGAGAAGAAGCTCAAAGCTCTCCAAATGCTCACTCCAATTTTGAGTATAGTTTCTTTAGATAAAATTCAAATCTGAAATTTACAAGGAAGGCACCTCTATTTATAGCCTAAGGTGCTGAAAAATGAAAGCTAAACAATTCAAAAATTCCCTCCAAAAGCTACTAGAACCGGCGCTAATTGCCTAATCAAGGAAGGTGTGATCCCTTCCTTCACTTTGGCACCCCCTATTCTACTCCTACACCTATCTACTAATACACCCCCCTAAAGGTCCTATTTAAAACCTAAAAGATGCTATAACAAAAGAGGTTTCTAAGGTTTCCCTCTAAGCACCTTTAACTAAAGACACTACAAAAAGAGAAAATAAATGTCCTATAGCTCCCAAGGCTTTGAACATGCTTCTTGTAAGCCTTTGAGGTGGACTTTGACCTCCATGGGCGTCCTCCATATGTGCCTCCACCTCTTCTTGAGCTTGATGAGTGGCCTCCATGTTCTCTTGGGCTTGATCTCCATCACAAGGTAGTGTTCCCAAGTCTTTAGGGCTCGCACAAGAGCATAAAGCTCTTTGTCATAGGTGGGGTAGTTGAGGGTGGCACCATGGAGTTTTTCACTAAAATAAGCAATGGGGTGTCCACCTTGCAACAAAACCGCACCTATGCCTACCCCCGATGCATCACACTCTATCTCAAAAGTTTTGGAAAAATTTGGGAGAGATAGAATTGGTGCATTGGTGAGTTGAGCTTTTAGCCTTTGGAAGGCTTGCTCATGCTTTTCATTCCAACAAAATGCAACATCTTTTTTAACAAGTTCATTCAAAGGAGAAGCTAGACTAGAAAAATTAGGCACAAACCTTCTATAGAAGCTAGCTAACCCATGAAAACTTCTCACATCACTTACATTTTGTGGAGTGGGCCACTCGCGGATGGCTTTGATTTTCTCGGGATCTACATGCACCCCCTTTTTGTTTACTATGAAGCCTAAGAAAACTACACTATCTACACAAAAGGTACACTTATCCCTATTTGCAAAAAGACTATTTTTCCTAAGCACTAGAAGAACTTCCCTAAGGTGACTTAGATGGTCTTCTAGGGTTTTACTATATACTAAGATATCATCAAAATAAACTACTACATATTTACCTATACAATCCCTCAAGGTGTGATTCATAAGCCTCATGAATGTACTTGGGGCATTAGTAAGCCCAAAGGGCATCACCAACCACTCATATAATCCAAATTTGTTCTTAAAAGCGGTTTTCCACTCATCACCCTCCTTGATTCGAATTTGGTGATATCCACTTTTAAGGTCAATTTTGGAGAATAGAGTTGACCCATGCAATTCATCAAGCATATCGTCAAGCCTTGGGATTGGATGCCTATACTTGATGGTGATGTTGTTGATTGCTCGACAATCACAACACATGCGCCATTTTCCATCCTTTTTGGGCACCAACAAGACAGGTACAGCACAAGGGCTTAGGCTCTTTTGAACCCAACCCTTCTCCAACAAGTCTTGAACTTGTGATTCTATCTCCTTTGTTTCCTCGGGGTTGGTTCTATAAGCAGGCCTATTTGGTAGGCTTGCCCCCGGAATGAAGTCAATTTGATGTTCTATACCTCTAAAGGGAGGAAGCCCAATGGGACCCTCATTAGAGAATAGATCTTCAAATTCACTTAAAAGGTTTTCTATTTGAGGAGGTAAATTCACAAGTTCACTACTAGTGGCAGTGCATGTAAGTGCTCCTTTACAAAAGATAAGGCTTGGTTGTTCAACAAGAAGCAAATTTTCAAAAACGTTTTCAAGAGGCTTTTCTTGTTGACCAACCTTGTGGGAAGGAACACTCTTCTCCCACGCCTTCCTATCCCTAAGGATTTTCTCTTTTTCTAGCGCTCTTTTTTTTTTGTTTTCCTCATCCCTCTTTTGCTTCATTTGTATTTGGTCTTTTACCACTTGAGAATGTGGTAAAGGACTAAGTACAAACTTTTTATACTTGTGGGTGAAGGAAATCTCGTTAGTGAGACCATCATGCAAGGTTTTCTTATCAAATTGCCATGGTCTCCCTAATAAGATATGACAAGCTTCCATAGGTACTACATCACATAAAACCTTATCTTTGTAGTTCCCTATGGAAAACTTGATTTCCACTTGCTTGTCTACATGCAGTTCCCCATTTTCATTAAGCCATTGAAGTTTATAAGGTTTTGGGTGAGGAACTACTTGTAGCTTAAGCTTCTCCACCATCCTAGCACTACAACAATTGCAACTAGATCCACTATCCACAATGAGAGAGCATATGTTTTCTAAAACATTGCATCTTGTATGAAATATGTTCTCTCTTTGTGTTTCAATGGATGTGCTAGGGTGATTGTTGAGGGTTCTCCTAATCATAAGCAATTCTCCCTCTAGTGGAGCTACCCTCTCATCCTCTCCCCCTCCTCTCTCTCACTAGGCTCATCCTCGCCACTAGTGTACTCATCTACACCCTTAAGAAACAAAGTCCTTTGGTTTGGACATTGTGCTTGCACATGCCCTCTACCATAGCACTTGAAACACTTAACATCTCGAGCTCGGATGGGTGGGGTGGAGGTTTCTTTGGTGAAAGGTTTGGTAGGTTCTTTTGGTTTTTCTTTTGATGTACTACCCTCCCTTCTAAACTCTTTCTTGGGATAAAAGTTAGAGTAAGGGCTCACCTTTTGACTTGATGTTTTGCGTAAAATTTGTTGCTCAACTTTAATGCAAAGTTGAATCAAGTCATTCAAGTCTTGGTAAGGTAAGAGCTCCACTCTATCTCTTATCTCAAGTGATAGGCCACTAAGGAACCTAGCTATTGTGGTATCCTCCTCTTCTCTAATGGATGCTTTCTTCATGTAGAGCTCCATTTTTTGTCTATACTCTTCCACACTCATGTTTTTTTCTTGGAGTCTTTGGAGCTTGTCCATCAACTCCCTATGGTAGTAGGAAGGTATGTGTCGGAGTCTTAGGGCTCCCCTAAGGTCATTCCAATATGTAATGGGAGGTTCCCTATGAAGACGCCTTTCTCTTTCGAGGTCCACCAATACATGGCGTTCCCTTGGAAACTAAGGGCGGCTAAGGGTACCTTACGTTCGTCACTTACCCTATGGCAAGCAAAGAGTTGTTCTACCTTCATCTCCCAATCTAGATAGATTTCTACATTTTCCTTACCATGAAAATGAGGTAGGTCTACTCTAGTTTCCCTTGGCACCTCTTGCTCCCTTTGCCTATTTCTTCTAGGGGGTGGTTGGTAGTAGTCATTAATTCTAAGGCTTCCCTCCCCTAGAGACTCATTACTCGTAGATGCATGAGTATGAGTTTTCTTTGATTTTTGTGATTTTTGGGATTTCTCCTCTTGGGCTTTAGCCAATTCATTGATTTTTTTCTCATTCTCCAATTGTCTAAAGGAAATCATTTGTACAGCTTGTGAGACTTCTTTTAAAAGAGATTTTATAGATTTGACTTCACTTTCAATAGACTTTGGAGAGTGAGGAGTAGAAGACATGGCTAAAGTTTTTGTGTATATAAGTGTTTTACCTTGAGGAAATTTAGGAAAGTCAAAGAAGGTAGTTTTCCAGGTAAGGGAGGTGAGTCACAAAGGACTACTTAAGTACCAAGCCTTTGCCTTAGCCAAAAACTATCCCTCAATGTCTTCACACAAAACTTCCTCTTAGTAAACTACTTAGAACACAATTAAGTTGAGAAATCAAAACTTTTTTTTCAATGCAAGAAAACAATGTATGCTAACTAATTAACAAAGCTAGTCGGTTTAACACAAAATCAAAATAATCATGCAAAGCGTCACTAACTAAGCAAAAGAAAAGGCAATTACAAACAATTAACAATTGCTAATTAAGAATTCTATACTAGTCGGCCCTAGGTGAGGCTTCTTGGACACTTTGAGCCCTTGAAGACACACTCACCGTCTAAATCATAATTAAGAGGTAATTAACACAAATTAAGTTGCAAGGAAATTAAGAAAACTCCCTTTGTTGATCCTCTTTTTGCTAATTGCACTTCCTTGTTGTCTTTGCTTGTTGGCCCTCCAAGTGTTTGTAGTGTTTTTCAAGAAAGCTTGTTTCGGCCTTGACTTTGTTTCCCCTTAGAATGAAGGTTTTAATTCTCCAATTCCAGCACCTATCAAAAGACTAGACCTTACCCAAGTCAAGTTTCCATTCAATTAAGCACCAAAGGAGAAATAAATTCCAGCACCAAATTAGAGGTCAAAGAACAAAAGCAAGAAACAATTTAATTGAATAAAACAGTACCACCAAAAGGAGTTAGATTATGACAACTAGAAAGAGGTCCAAGAAATATTAAGCAAGCAAATAAAATGTACCAAAATAAAGGTAGGCACACAAAAGAATCCTAAGAATAGCACTAGAATTAGATGACCAAATAAAAAAACAGCACCACTGGAAAATGTTGTGGGCCAGAAACGTGTTTTTCCCCAATTTATGCTGAGCTGTGTTTTTAAGATATGATTCTTAAATTTGATATGCAAGATATTCAAGATCTTAGCTAAAATATGGCTTTGGAATTACTCAAAACGCATGCACCAATTTTGTTTTAATAAATTTTGCAATTTTGGTGTTCAGTTACGCCAGCTGTAGCGCCTCAGATTTGCACACTGATTTTAAAAGATTTATCATTTTTTTTCTGTTGATTCTTTTGGACTAATTCTTTTTTTGTACTTTCTATAACACTTCAAACTTGCATATTCCAGAGAATCAAAATTTTCCTATGAGTGAAAATATTTTTCTGGAGCAAAACAGCCAGCACAGAAAATTTGAAACAGGGGATTCTGGAAACTGGAAACAAAAACAGCAAGATACCAAAATTTAAACACAATGGAATTTGTGAAATAGAATTGTGTAGGATCTAAACACAATATGAACTCAAACTAAAATTAAAAAGGCACCAAAAGATCAAAGAACGGCAGATTCAAAGCAAATAAAGATACCCTAAATCAAGAAACAATCAAGCCAAATAAAGGACTACTAAGAATTGTTGACATTGTGGATGAACATGACTTGACAAAACATATATGGATTCAGAAATTAAAGACTCAAAAGCATAATATGAACCAAATTAAAAGTGCTATAAAGACTCAAAAGCCTAAAAGAAAACAACAACTCAAAGGTGTATGGAATCCTATCACAATTTGCACAAGAAATTGTTCAAGATCAATTGAACAAAAGTGCTTCGGTTGGATCTTCCAAATAGCACACCAAAACAAATTAAAATGCAAAAAACAGCAAGACAATTATGGAAATAAGATGAACAACATGAAATAAAGAAGATCTAGAAATGAAAAGACCAAAAGCAACTCATCTTGAATAACCTAAGCTCATGATACCTAATGATGGCAAATTTCATGAAGGTCTTGTTGAATCATGTAAGATATGGTGCGGAAGCTATGTATGAGTGTGTGCAAGATCCTCCTAAGAGTGGTGTTGATCTTGAAGGTGCATGATAGGTATGAATATAGGGAGGTTCGGCCAGCCCAAGGAAAGGTGAAGGATGTGAAGTTTAGAGCCTAGAGTTCTAGGGAGAAGCAAAGCTTGGCACAAAATGGCAGCATAACTTTACTCACAATAAACTTGCAAATACAAGGTGTAGGCCTTCCTATTTATAAGCTAGATGGCCGTATAAACTAAGCTAATATCTAATGAAATGAAAGACAAATGAGATGCAAATCACCAAGAACATGTGCCATGTGCTCATGACCGGCCAAAGCTAAAAAGATTCTAGAATGTTCACACAATTATGCTTTCTACACTACTCTAATTACTAAGCACCCCTAATGGGCCTCCATGTAACATGTACAAGGCTTTCTCTCTTCCATCCGTGGCTTCATTCAATTGGGTGTGAATGTGCTTAGCCATTGATCTTGTAATTGGGCCTAGACGGTCTAGGTCTCCCCCTAGACGCTCCATGTGTAGCCTTCCCTCTTCACGTCCTAGACGCTCCTTCCTTGAGTCTAGACGCTCATCATGGTCTAGTTTTGGGTCTTGGCTTTCATGGTGGGATGTGCTTGGCCCTCCTCCATCATAAGGCAGCAAGTACACTCATATAATTAGAATTTCGTTCAATTTGTTAGACTTCTTGTGTAGTGCACATTTGAATGTTGAATTGAAAGATATTTGTGCAACAAAATATACTAAAAGAAATAGTGATACTTACCAACAATATTTTTGGATCACACAAATAGTCGATTATGCTACCTTTATTATTTTTTTTTTGTGGGGTATTTTATGAGATTACCAATATTCAAGTTACTTTCTATTGCTTTGAAAAAAATTGCTTAAATCATAATCATGCTCAAGAGGTTTAGAAGTTTGAAAAAAGACTCCAAGAGATGGTTATTAGTGATTAATGGTCTCTTTACGAAGAGGCTAATATGGATAACACACAATTTGTGAAAATAACTTTGTTGGATGATGATTCGGGGGGTTAATACTGACTATACACTTGCTTTTACTACCCCTATTTATGATGTTCATTTGTACCGACCAGTCCTCGGACGTCGTTGACTGCCAGTAATGGTGGGCCATGTAAGCTGGATCCCACGAGCGGCATGGGCCAGTGTCTCGCGAGCGACGCGAGCCAAGGTGCCGAAGAGTGATCAGGCGTCGATCACCAGGATGTGCTGATGTGTCCTCGGCAATAGAGTGAGGGCGATGTGACATCGGACATCGGTGACTCAAACAGCAGAGCAGGGCCACGAGAGGTGGATCCCAGACAACACACCCGTTATCAGTAGGGAGAAGCCTAAATCACGAGGGGTCCAAGCGTGTGGTGTGAATAGCGCATTCAGGCGTAGCACAAGTAAAGAATCACTGGAAGCGCTAAGGCCCATGAGGGTTACGTTCCAGGGGTAGGCTGCATGCGTGGCACGTGAACAGCTAGGGCACTCCCAAGACGAATGGCCCCAGAGATTAGGTACACAAGTTGGTACCCAGGTGGTCATCCCGTCATAGGTTGCACTCTAGTAAGGGAGTCTTACACGCTAGATTGCCCTAAGATTGGTTGATAGTGGCGCTAAGGCATACCCTCAGAAACCCTAAATGCGGGTAGCGGAAACAACGGAAACCCTAGACTATATAAAGGGTAATAAGAAACCTAACAAGGTACGCAACATTTACGCGACACACACAGTTTGACACAGAGCTTTTACAGCTAAGAGCTTCGGTGTTTCCTAGCCCCAGTATTGACTTGAGCATCAGAGTGCAAACGGCCTCTAGGACGCCCCTTTGTCTTTGCAGGTACAGGGTGTTTGATCGAAGGAAAGCACAACCTAGGCAGAGAGAATTGGGCGTGTGATCGTCGTTGAAGTGCGAAGGCAATCGAGTCAACCGGCAGGAACATCATTAAAAAACAAAACAGATATGGCTACTCTTGACTTAATATATGAAATATGAGATTCAATGATTAAAGATGTGAGAAATGTGATATACCAACATGAAAGAAAGACAAAAGTTAAGCATCCATCATTTTTGTGTGGTAGTAAACTCAATATTAATTGATCATTAGACTACGAGTGACACATCTCTTCATTGTCTTACTCATTCTTTAAATCCAAGGTAATAATATTGTAAATTATTTCATGATTATGTTTTGTTGTGTACTTCTTATGTATAATATCATAAATTTATAATATTATGTTAATTTGTGTTTATATACTTTTAATGTTATTGATATTACAATCATGAATGGTTAAATGAAGATTCATAAAGACTTGTCCCAAATCAAGATGTGAAACTTACTCATGAAAGGAATAAATGTTTTAAGAGGCACTTTGGTGATGTGGATTTAAAGAGACAAGTAAATATAAAGTTTGCAAACTTTTGAGATGGGAGAATTTTTTTTGATGTTGACTCTTTAAGGGACAAAGGTAAAAAGGATGCAAAATCATGGTGAATTGTTCAAAATCTCTTGCACGAATACTTTAAAAGATATTAATCTACTTGGACACCATGTTCTTCTTCTTGTTCTTAAAGGAATTAGAGTACTTACTAATTTCTATTTGAAAATAAATAAGATGACACTTAAAATGACGAATAATCTAGTATTTGTTTAAAAGAAGGGGAAACTTAACTTATCTCTTGATGAACAAGACCTAGAAGTTGTATTTTTTAATTTAGGATGAACAAATGTGAAAGTCAAAGACTGTGGTTTACATAAGTTTTTCATTTGTTAAACTTTGTTTATAAATGTTTCTCTTAATTTGTTTACATTTTGAAGTATAATTAAACATATTTCAATTTAGCCATATCTTTGTGTCTGTGTTCATATTATGTTTGTGCTTCATATGCATAGTTAATATCTTGGTTTTAATAGAGGAAGAGGTCAACGGTGCATGCAAATCCAAGTGTCTCCTTTAATTTTATGGATCAATGATGTATGAAAAGTCATATATGGAAATCGAAATGGCATGGAATTAAGGTCAAAATTGTTAGAATATATGGCCTTAAACGAGAGGGGGTGAATTGTTTAAGGGGGATTTTCGCAAACTTTGAAGGTTTAATGAAATTTAATGCTAAATTACAGAGAAAAGAATCAAGGAAACAAATACCCAAAACTGTTTTAAGATGTTACCAGAAAAACAATCGGTTGTTTTGTCGAAACAATCGGTTGTTTTTATCAGCAGTTAATAAAAACAACTTAAAACAGATATATGTGAGATCAGGGAAAAAGAGAATCACACAACAAATTTATACTGGTTCACTCTTACACCAAGAGCTACATCCAGTCCCCAGAAACCACTGGGTAATCCACTATGCAATCAAAATCAGATTACACACACCAGACACCAAAGTAGTGACCTTGAACCCCTCAAGAAACACACTACCTCTGGCAAACCACACCAAGAGTGTTGATCTTGAACCCCTCAAGAACACACAACACTCCTTGGCAACACAAATACATAAATACAGTAATCAAGGAAGAAGGGAATAGAATACACATGGGTATTACAAAGCTTAAAGTTCAAAATTACAACCCAATCCTATTCCACACACTTTAGAATGATCCAAAGCTCTTTCAAATCTTGGAAAAACTGTTTTGATGAACTCTTTCTCTTACTCCAAGATTAGGAGCGTAAAACCACCATTATATAGACCCACAAAGTGGTCAAAAGCATTTAATAAAGGAGCCAAGTTAGTTAGGATCATTTAAAACATATTAAAACCGCTTAACAAAATTCTGTTAAGGTTTTCAGGAAAACAATCGGTTGTTTTGTCAAAACAATCAGTTGTTTTGTCAAAACAATTGATTGTTTTGGTTTGACAGCAAAGTCAACCAAGTTTTTCAAAACCTTTTCAAAAACTGCTAAGGTAAAACAACCTGTTGAAATTTTGACAGCTTTTTAGAAAACACATCTTTTCAAAAGGTTAAAGATTCAAATGAACTTGGATCATCTTAAGGAGTGAATTAACAAGTTTCAAACAACTAGACAACACACACACCCAACGACAAGGTCTTCAAGCTTTCCTCTTGGATTTGGAGACAACAAAGCATCTTGTTCAACAATCTCCCCCTATTTGATGAAGACAAATCCTTGGTTTGTTTGTGTTGTTGTTTTTGAACTTGAAAGATCCTGCAAAACAGAATTTGTGCATATACAAAGCAAGTATACCAGTAGGATACCAAGGCACACAAAAGTAGTTTTCTGCATAAGCCTTTAAGCAGAAAAACCAGTCAAATAGCCATAAAAACCAGTGCCAAAAGGAGACTTGTGTGCAGCAGAACTATGGTGAATAAAAGCATGGCAGCAGCAGAATTTAAACCATGATAAAACCAGATAACGCCATAGTGTATCAACAACTATACAACACATAAAACCACACCATTCTCCCCCTATTTGTCTTCTCAAATAGAATGAAAGAATGGATAAAATCAAGATTAAGAAAAACCATAATATCAGTATGTGTAGTAGCACCATTGCAGCAACAAACCTGTGATACCATATCAAAATTGTAGCAAAGATATATGGTGTATCAGAGATATGACAGCAGCAGAATCAAAGAACCATAGACCCCAAAAATTCAGCAAGGAGACCACAGTTTCTCCCCCTATCTTTTCTTCATCCAGCAGTTCAAGTTGGTCAAATGATTTCTCAAGAGGTGGATTTGGTAGAGATATTCTTTCTTCTGTTAAGAGCAAACCTTCCAGACGTTCCAAAGATACATTCACAAATATTCATCAACCCCATGACCACCAATGTGGTTCTTATTCATAAAAAGCTTTGAATTTCAAGGAAAACAAAGAATATAACTCTTTATGATCTAATTCAGAGGCACAAAGAATGCATATTTGACTCATAATGGGTTATGAAAGAAAACAAACAGTTGTAATCATGCATAAGAAATCATAAAAGCTTTACTCAAATGTGCTAGAGGTAAAACAATCGGTTGTTTCGTGAAAACAATCGGTTGTTTTTCTGAGACAACAAGAAAATGTTATTTTTCAAAGCAAATCATCTTTCAAAGTGATGGAAAATGCATAATGAAATACATTCATACCTTTGCATTACCTTAAGCATGTTTAGAATATCATTTGGTCTTATGAAGCCAAAAGCATAGGATGAACATATACAACTTACTTTACATAGGTCATGAATTTTGACTTGTCAAGAATTTGAGTAAGGTCATAAGCCAAAAGCCATAAGCATTACTTTGATCATTCTTCATCATAGCACCTGTACTTGAAAGGTCTTGTAACACATAGTTGATGCATATACAAAGCAAGAATAGCAGCAAGATAGCAAAACACACACAAACCATTTTTCTGCATATATGATAAGTGTCTAATTTCAGTAATATTTCATATTAAAATATAGGCACTTATGAGGATTTATTGCTAATTTACATATAAAATAATCCCTAATTTATGAATTTATACCTTTTTACATTTTTTATGATCTTTATTTGAATAAGAGTATTTTAGTCCCAAATTTGGTGTTAATTGCAGGTTTCTAAGGAAGATTGGAGATTTGGATTAAAGATGAATGATTTGAGCCAAAAAGATAAAGATAGAAGGTCCCAGAATGAAAGAAAAAAAAGAAAGAAAGAAAGATTTGGCCTTTTTATGTTTTATCATTTAGCCCATTAGCGCGACACAATAAACAACCTAACCCTAGAAAACTAGGATAAATAGAGGGCTAGAGGCTCAACCTTAGGGGGCCAGATTGAGAGGAAAACACCATAGAGTGAATTGTAACCCAATTGGGAGAATGGAAGGTGATAGAAGTATGCGTGGCTAATTCTACCCTTTAGGATTGGGAGTAATCTGCTCAAACTCTTATGTATTGAGGTGATATTTTATATATTAATATTCAGTTCTTGATTGATTATTGGTATTGTTGTTTTACTTTTAATTTTCCGTGACAAATTGAGAATCTTAAATCTGACCGGGAGGTATTTTTAGGGTTCGGACCTAAACAACAATACTTAACATATTTGAGTGCTAGGAATAGACTTGAAATGTTAATTGCTATTAAACGTCTGAGCTTCGTTCTTATAATTATGCGAGGGATCGATAGTTAGGGGACATTCTTAAGGATTTTATATGCGAGGAATCGATATAAATGATTTTTATACGGGCATCAATTTCAATTAAAGAACTTAATATTAACATGCTAATCAAAATACATGAGAGTGAGAGAGATGAAACTTAATCCCAATTTTTCCAATTGAAGCAACTAATTCTTTGTTTGTTTTCTTATTGATCAGTGCCAACATAATCACTTCAAACTCTTTTTTATTGTTCTGTTGTTATATTTAGCAAATATTGTACTCGATAATTCACTGTTCTTTGTGGGATCGATATCCGTCCTTAGGGACAATTATTACTTCTGACAAACGCGGTGCACTTGCCGTAAAAAGTCATCAATATACAACATTAGCATAAAAAACCAGAAAAGTGAAGTAATCAAGTGTTTTCAAGTGCAGAGAAACAACAACATAATGCATCAATTTTAATGCTATCTTATACAACCAAATCAAGCATAAACAGCTCCCCCTATTTGCTCTCACAAATAGAAAATGAGAAGGGTTGTACAAAGCAGAAATCAAAATGATAATATAGTAGACCAGCAGTACAAACAATGTTGACATTTCAAGAAATAGAAAATGATATAGAGCTTTCAAGAAAACAAGTGGATATAATCTTTTATTATCAGATTCTGAGGCACATTCAATGTATATTTGTCCAAAATCAAGATTTGAAAAAGAGAAATGGTTTAATCATGCATAAGCAAACTTGATAGCATTATACAGAGGTGCCAGAGGAAAAACAATCGGTTGTTTCGAAAAAACAATCGGTTGTTTTACTATGACAACAAAAGGAACATTTTTCATAACCATAAATTATCTTTTAAATGGATGAAAATGCAGTATGCAATTTGTTCATACCTTTGCACAGAGAACCCTAATAGATTCACTAAAAAAAAAAGACTTTGAGATGTTCATATGGTCACAAGGCACACATACATAAATTGAGAAATGAAAACACACATACTCTCTTTATTTTTGAAGTTTCTCTTTTAAGCACCCACTATGCATGTGCCAAGATGTCTCTTAACTTTCAAAGAACCTTCCAAGACATATACAATTGAAAGTGTAGGTACAAAGATTGTCCTTGCTCTTGATATACTTCCCTTTAGCAGTCACTCTTCAAGTCCAAAAGTGATTCTTGGCTGCCAAGGATACCTACAAGAAAAGATTAAGAAGCAAGATTTGGTCCCCTTATAAATTTGGATCCAATGATGTTAGTAGGAACCTTAGAAACCTTAGGAACACATTTCAAAATACCTTTAGGAATAAAAAACCTTCTTACTCTGCATAATCTAATAGTGTGGCCCCTTTTCATGCAGTAATGGCAAATTTCAACCGGTTGTTTCGATAAAACAACAGGTTGTTTTTCAAAGAAACTTGAAAAGGATTTTGAAACATAATTGTTCTTGCTGTTTGGATTAAACCCCAACCTAGCCTTGCCAAAAACACATTTTTGAGAAGCAAGAACAATTTCAAGATTAGATTGGCCTTTGGAAAACTTGTCCATGGTTTTTAAAAGATAGTGAACCTTCTTTTGAAGAGATTCACAATTTTCAAAAAAGCTAGAATCACACTTGCAAGAAGAGTTTTTGTAAATCATTTCCAAACTTTCAAAATCTGTTTTTGAATGGTTCAACTCTTCTTCCAATGTCTTGACTCGATTTTCCAACCAGTTGTTTAAACCTTTTGTTCAAAAGGGCCAACCTATTAGCTTCTTCATGAGTCTCATTGAAGGCCTCAAGAAGTTGGCTATAATTTTCAACATTAATAGAAGAGCTTTAACTTACACTGCTTGTGTCACTTTCTTGTCTTGTCATTTGACTTGAGTAATGACAGTTTTTGTTCCCAGCAACTTGACTTGATCCAAAATCTTCTTTTTTCATAAGACAAACCTCTTTTCTGGATTTTGAAGAGAAAGATTCAACAAAAGATTCTTTTTTGTCCATCAAGGCACTCCTTGGATTCTTGTGATACTCTGCAAGGGTATTCCACATTTCTTTGGCAAAACTACATTCTGAAACTTTGAGCAATTCATTAGAATTAAGTGCATATACAATGATGTTCATAGCTACACAATCAAGATTTTCTCTTTCAGAAGAAACATTTTCAGATATAGGCATGAGATAGCTATTTGTAATAACATTCCAGATTTTTCTATCTATAGATTCAACAAAGAAATTCATTCTTATGCACCACAATTCATATTTCACACCACAGAACAAAGGTGGTTTGCTTAAATAGGCACCTTCCCCAAAAGAAAACTTTTCAGCCATTTAAAAAAGATTTAGGATCAAAACTTGAATAACTTTCAAGAACCAAGCTCTGATACCAATTGTTAGAATATATGGCCTTAAACGAGGGGGGGGGGTGAATTGTTTAAGGGGGATTTTCGCAAGTATAATGAAATTTAATGCTGAATTACAGAGAAAAGAATCAAGGAAACAAATACCAAAAATTGTTTTAAGATGTTACCAGAAAAACAATTAGTTGTTTTGTCGAAACAATCGGTTGTTTTTATCAGCAGTTAATAAAAACAACTTAAAACAGATATATGTGAGATCAGGGAAAGAGAGAATCACACAAACAGATTTATACTGGTTCACTCTTACACCAAGAGCTACATCCAGTCCCCAAAAACCACTGGGTAATCCACTATTCAATCAAAACCAGCTTACACACACCACACACCAAAGTAGTGACCTTGAATCCATCAAGAAACACACTACCTTTGGCAAACCACACCAAAAGTGATGATCTTGAACCCCTCAAGAACACACAACACTCCTTGGCAACACAAATACATAAATACAGTAATCAAGGAAGAAGGGAATAGAATACACATGGGTATTACAAAGCTTAAAGTTCAAAATTACAACCCAATCCTATTCCACACACTTTAGAATGATCCAAAGCTCTTTCAAATCTTGGAAAAACTGTTTTGATGAACTCTTTCTCTTACTCCAAGATTAGGAGCGTAAAACCACCATTATATAGACCCACAAAGTGGTCAAAAGCATTTAATAAAGGAGCCAAGTTAGTTAGGATCATTTAAAACATATTAAAATCGCTTAACAGAATTCTGTTAAGGTTTTCAGGAAAACAATCGTTTGTTTTGTCAAAACAATCGTTTATTTTGGTTTGACAACAAAGTCAACCAAGTTTTTCAAAAACTGCTAAGGTAAAACAACCTGTTGAAATTTTGACAGCTTTTTAGAAAACACATCTTTTCAAAAGGTTAAAGATTCAAATGAACTTGGATCATCTTAAGGAGTGAATTAACAAGTTTCAAACAACTAGACAACACACACACGCTCAACAACAAGGTCTTCAAGCTTTCCTCTTGGATTTGGAGAGATCAAAGTATCTTGTTCAACAAAAATGGTGTGACATTAAGAATGAATTGGTCGAGGAGACCATGGTTGAGATAGTATTTCATTTACATCATAAGGGGAATAAAATAGGAAGGACATGTGAGTTGTGAAATATGTGACGATTCAAGGAAGGCTTGAGCATTGGTCAGATTGGGTTAGATTCAAGGCCTGCACTGTCCACTAGAATGTTTGTCATCTTTAGGATGAGTACATTGAGGCTCATATATTAGCCTACAATATACATGTAGACATGGTCGAGAGGTCAAAAGGCCTTAGTCAAACTTTGGTTTCGTATTGAACGCCTATATTCTCTAACTCGATCATGACCTGATACGGATGAGACCAATGTAAATATAGTCTTTCGGCCTTTGTAATATTCTTAATTGATATCCAGATGATGCAAAATACTCAATTTTAGCCCTACTATAATCAAATATGTAAATGTCAAAAGCAACAACCCTTATTGTGGAACCCCTTTTCGATGTGGTGCGAATATAGGACATAGAGCCCTAAATACACGCCACTGACCTACGTACCAAGGGTCACTACCCGTATGAGGGGAGGAAATGAAGATGGATGGTACTTTCCCTATTTTTATAGAATATTAAGAGAGAGAAAAACTAGGATAAGTGAGAATTTTCCAATATAACATACTAGAGTACTTCGAATAAAGGATACCTCCTATCTATGGCAAAAACATTTTGGTATCCACCATGGGGTCCAAGAATAGTGGTCACATGATCTCTTCAAAATCACATTTAGTAGCATTTGAGCTAGCATTATCATTTGAGGTTCACGTTCTGAAACTAGTGAGGAAGAAGTTTTATCAACCTTGCACCAAATAATGCACTTGGTCGATAAGTGGGGGATGCCAATTCCTTGGACCGTGTTTGATATCCTGGTCAAGCATGAAGCAAAACTTCATTGCTTTTTCTAAAATAGAAGTGAAGCATATGCCATGTGTATGTTTCTACTCTCAACTTCTACGGGTAAGATATCACTTACAAGATTACTCTAGTGTTCATAACAATATACCTATATATTGCGATAATACCAGTGCAATCAATCTTTCGAAAAACTCTACCCAACATTCTAAGGTTAACCATATAGAAGTAAGATATCATTTCATTCATGATTATGTAAAAAATAAATTACATTAAATTTTGTTAAGACTAATCACCAATGGTCTAATATAGTCACTAAGGATCTGTTCGCAAAATGTTTTAATTTTATTAAGTCAAATTTAAATTTATTTGAACATAATCTTGATTGATTAAAAGATAATATCGTTTTTACAATACTAATTTGTTTGTTGAATTTGTATAGAATAACAACATCTCAATGATCAATCATTTGAAAATATCAGACACATTAAAGGGCACTGATGAAGAAATCTCGAAGTAGTACAACATTCACGCACATTTAGTGCTACACGATGCCACCACTCCAACGTGCATGACGATAGGGAAGCATAACCATCATTCTATTTTCAAACCTCATTTCTAGAAATATGGCCTAAGCTTTTTCTAGTGTGCTAACCTTATTAAGAAAACATTTACACATCTTTTATTTCATAACTGTAAAGGCACCTAAGAAGACAACTTAGAAGATTCTGGCGATCACCAACCCTGGGGAGGCAACGCTACTATTTCCCTAATCTCAATGATGCCTAATCTCAATGTGTTTTTTTCTAGAGTGTTTATAAGGTTCTTTGTTAGATGTATTGCATTTTAATTATAATAAGTCAAAGTTACCTATTTGACTCATTAGTCTTCAAGCTTATGTTTAAGAAACAAAATTTGAGTTCAACAGCTACCACATGCAATGAACACAACTTTAACCGTTGAAAGAGCATCACATGCTCGCTTCTTGCTATGAAAAGATATCAAACTTGATCTAAGCAAATGGCATGTACCACTGGTACTCTTTCTGTCAAATTTACATCATGCAAAATTAGAGTAAAAAAGCATTAATAGGATACCATAGTCCAACGCTTTTGGTGCCTTTAAGGTATTTCATAATCCTCTTTGTTGTAGTAAAATATGATTCCTTTGGACATGACTTGATCTTCCACAAAGACAAACAAGAAACATTATATCCAATCTGCTAGTTGTGAGATACACCAGTGATCCAATCATCCTTCCAAACTTTGTCTAATTAACTAGTTTTCCCTCATCTTCATGAAGGTAGTAGTTGGTTGACATTGGTGTTGCAGCTTCCTTGCAATTCTCCATCTTAAATATTTTTTGGATGTCACAACGTATTTGGATTGACTCAGGAATGTTCCATTTCTATGTTTTTTTATTTGTAAACCAAGAAAGTAAGACAACTCTTCCATCATTGACATCTCAAATTCACCCTGCATTGCTCATACAAACTCCTTACAAAGAATATTATTAGTTGCTCTAAAAATTATGTTATCAACATACACTTGAACAAGAATGATATCAACATTTTCTTTCTTAATAAAAGGAGTCCAGTTAACTTTTCATCTCTCATAGTTTTGAGACAAGAGAAAGTTGTTACGCTTCATACCACTATCATGGAGCTTGTTTAAGACCATAAAGTGTCTTCTTGAGCTTGTAGACATGTTTAAGATGTGTTTGGTCTTCAAAACCAGGTGGTCATGAGACATAAAGTTCCTTATTAATGAATCCCTTGAGAAAAGTGCTTTTAAAATCCATTTGAAACAACTTAAAACTACTCATACAAACAAATGCAATGAGTAATATAACAGCTTTCAATCTAGATACAGGTGCAAAAGTTTCATCATAGTCAATGTCTTCTTCTTGATTATATCCTTTTGCAACTTGTCTAGCTTGATTTCTTGTAATCGCTCTTGATTCATCCATTTTATTCTTGAATACCTATTTAGTTTGAATAATATTCATATATTCAATTTTAGGAACTATAACCCATACATAATTTCTGAGAAATTGATTTAGTTTATCATGCATAACAACAATCCAATTTTTATCTTTTAATACATCAATAACAAATTTAGGTTTTAACTGAGACACAAATGTCATATGTTCACAAAAATTATTAAGAGAATGTCTAAAAGAAAATCCCTTTTCAATTTGCCCAATGATATTATCCAGAGATAAATCCTTATGTATTCTCTATTCCTTTGGTAGATATGTTAGTTTTACAAATTTAACAAGTTGATCCATAAATTCAACTGGTTTTCTAGATCAATTATGAACTTCTGAAATGAATCAACTATTTCATATTTGCTTGCATCATACTTTGAAGATTATTCTTTTTCATGGTTAGTCTAAAAAAACAACATGCACAAACTTCTCTACAGTCATAATTTTATTATTATAGACTCTATAAGCATGACTATTCAATGAGTATCCAATAAAAACACCTTCATCATATTTAACATAAAACTTTGTAAGGTTTTCTTTGCTATTATTAAGTATAAAACAATTGCAACTAAAAACTTTAAAATGACCAATGTTAGGTTTTCTACCTTTGTAAAGTTCATTAGGGGTTTTCTTAAGAATTGGTCTAATGAACACCACATTAAAGACATAGTTGCGTTGAGAACATCAACCCAAAAGTATTTTGGAAGAGATAATTCATTAAGCATTGTCCTAGCCAATTCTTCTAATTATCTATTTTTCCTTTTTACCATTCCATTTTGTTGTGGAGTCATAGTGCAGAAAAATTGTGTTGAATACCATTGTTTTCACAAAATGAGTTAAATTTTTCATTTTGAAACTCCCCACCATGATCACTTCTAATTCACAAATGTTGTTGCAATTTTCATTTTGTAATAACTCGGAAAAAAATTTGAAAAATGAGAAAGGTATTGGATGTAGATAAGTCCATGTGAAGCAACTCAAAAGGTTTAGAAGTTGAAACAAAAAAAATTCAATTTGAAAGATGCTTTTGTTTGTTTACCTTTTTTCCATGCTTCACATACCTTATCCTTCTCAAACTTCATTTTTGGAAGGCCTATGACTATATCTCATATATTAGCTTATTCAAGTGATGCATGTGTATGTGATCAATTCTTCTATGCCATAGCCTATATTCTCTAGTTTTAAATAGAAAACATTCAATTTTAGATGCAATATTTGTAATATTTAACTTGTATACATTATTTTTACCCTTTTACCTACAAACAAGATTTTCCTTGAACCTGCATCATAGATCAAGCATGAATATTGCTCAAAGATGACTTAATAATCTTTGTCACATTGCTGACTTATACTCAGTAAGATGTGCTTCAATCCTTCTACATACAACACATGTGATTGCCAATATCACCTTTTTCGAGAATCCTTCCCTAATTATTGTCACCATAAGTGTCATATCTCTCATGTTTCAGCTGCAGGTCAATAAATTTTGAAGTATCTATAGTAATGTGCTTTGAAAAAACTATTAAGATACCATAGATGCTTCATGACTGTTAAAGGCTCTTGCAAAACAAATTTACATTACAAGGTTTGATCCCTTTATAAATTTCGATTCCAAAATTGTTATAGGTACTTTTAGGTACACGTCTAACTAAGTCATTTGGTATGTCATACTTTTTAACTATAAAGTTTATAACACTATGACCTATTCTAAATCAATAGAATCAAGTAACAAATGGTGTGTGTTTCACTATATTTAAAAAACTTTGAACTACTTTGTTTTGATTTTTATTCAGATTTGTACTCCAAACCAGCTTTTCAAAAACACAATTTTGAGACTCAAGCAAGACTTCCATATTTGTTTTTCCCATAGAAAACTAAGTCAAAGTTTTTATAAGATAATGAACTTTTTTGTAAAACTTCACAGTTTTCAAAACTCTTCACCTAAATTACTGCAGAAACGTTCAAGTTTTGGAAATTCAGGGAAAACTTCTTCAATCAAGATATGTAATCGAACAAGTAAAAAAAAATGCTCAAAGAATTAAAAGAATTCGCTCAAATTAAAATTTCTCTAAAAAATCACTTAGTGGTCTCTTGAAAATTTTGAAAATATACAAAAAGATTCTCAAAAGATATTTTTATAAAACTCATAGAAAAACACTTTTTCAACTGATAAGTAAATTTTAATGATTTAAGAAGTCGATTCAAACAATTAATTTCACTTAAACCGAAAACAATTAATTATTTTGAGTCTTTAATATTTTAAAACCATAACAGATAACAACATCCTAAAACTCAAGAGATTTTAATATGTTAAATAACAAGTTTTTACAGATTAAATCCATATAAGTTTTTTAGGTTTTGACTAGTTTTCACGGAATAAAACAATATTTCAATACATTAAAATTTCCTTAATTCTAACTATAAAATTTCCTTAATTCTACATTAAAATTTTAAAAACACTTTTCTTGAATTCTTATGGATTATTTACCTTGATATAAAGAAACATACATACCATATAACACAAAACACTAATACACACAAGGTCATATTCTTTAAAAATTATCTTCAATTTATAAGTGGGTTGGATTCATTGAATACAAGCTTCAACTCCAACAAACTTCAACATCTCTTTCATTGTTTTTGGACTTTGACATAACAAGCTTGAAGGTTGACATTTGTACTTTGAAAAGTAGAAAAAGTTTACTTTTAACAAGTTAAAATCTATAGAACCTTTACTATACGGTCAAAGGCCTTAGTTAACTAGCATTAAATGCTCGATAAAACACTTAAAGAGGAAGTTGAAGTTAGTTGATATAATTTTAAAATTGATTTTGTGGGCCCAATTCAAGCCCACCCATTTCTGAAACTTCAAAACTTTTATAAACAGAGATTATATATGGCATAATAAGACAAAAGGATATAATGAGAGATGCTTAGATATTAGACATGTATGTGCAACAGTAATTTAGTTTAGTTTTCTATTTTTTGTCAACAGTTTCTTGTCGTTTTGACTTCTATAGATATTCTTCATTTTTCTTCAATTTCTCTTGCTATTCTTCTTATCTATACTATATACATTTTGTACTTTATCTTTCAAGTTGAATTTAAGTATAGAACTGGGTAATAGTTTAAGTGTTTTCTTCTTCAAAATCTTTTTGGGACTTTTTTTTTTATCGAAAGTAGTTTTATAAAAACATACAAACCAATTTGTTATATTTTCTTTAGTAACAAGGAATCCATATTTGGGTCTCTTGCAATTGAAGTTGAAGATTACTAAACCATGATTTTTATTCCCTATTTTTCATTCCAGTATTGAATTTAGCTTTTCTCATTTGTAATTCATTTCAATTCCCGTTTGTTTATATTTCTTCACTTTTATTTTTCAATTTGTGTGTTTAATTAATTTTTGTTTTAGTTTAATTCAATAGAAATTTATATTTCCCGCAATGCTCTGTTTTACATTTCTGCACTTTATTTTTCCTTCCATTTATATTCCTTGCAATTTAATTTTCCTGCACTTTACATTTTAGTCATGTACATTTTCTGAAATTTAAGATTTTATCATTTATTTTTTATGCAATTTAGTTTTAACGTTTTCACTCTCTTTTTCTCTTTCTCTTTATAGAACCATTAGACAATCTAGTAAGCGATTGCTGACTAGATAATCTAACTATTTTATGCATACCTTTTTGCATAAGCCATTTTTCTTTCTACACAAATCATTTTAATTTTTTCATAACAAAAGTTAGATGATCTAGCAAGCGATTGCATACTAGATAGTCTAATAGCAAGCGATTGCATACTTTCATGTTTTTAATATTCTATCATTTACGTTTTTATCTTTATATTCTCAAGTGTGGCTAGATGATTCATTAGACGATAATCTATAGATGGTCTAGCCTTCACTCTGTTTTACGTTTTGTTTCATTTTACATTCCATCTTTAATTCATTTCTTCCCTCCTCTTAGTTATAATTTGTTAAGGAGAATATGAAGCCATAAAAATATAACACACGAGATATATCTTTGGAGATTCGATCAAGGTTAGCCCTATATCACATTTTTATTTTGAAAAATGGACGCGACTAATAGTTCATATGACCTCTTGTGATTTTCCCTTTCAAAGAATAATGAAGGCCTAAGTTTTAAATCCCGACTATGTCCTTGTACACGAGTCTTTGTGGCACAAAATTCAATTGTTCTTTCCTGATAGGTTGGTTTCAATTGTGCCTACAACAAGTGTGATCGCAAGTTCAGAAGGCATCATCACAATCCTTGGAGGACTCCAAGTGATAGGCACACACCATTTTCAATGATATGCTCAAACATTGACTACAATATGTCAAATGTAGATGTTATAAATTTTACTTGTAGAGACATTAAAGGTTTAATCCTTCGTCTAGTTGATGAAGAAGATGTCGAAGATGAAGTTTTAAGAAAACAAGAAAAACAAAAAAAAATGGATGGTTGAATTTTGTTTTTAAAATTATTTTAAAACATTTCTGAAAAATATCATCTGATACTTGGTAGTCAAGTGATAATTTTTATGGTAGATTATTTGTCAATGAGTTTTCGAAAATCCTTTTGAACTTCTTCTTTAAATATCACAAACAAAATAACATGCAACATAATATATTAAGGAAAGAAAGATTACTCAATATTTGTATAATGGTTTGTCTGATAGCACAAACTATGTCTAGTTCTTTGACATCTAGTCAAGTTTCCCTAAGCAAACTAAGGTTGTAAATTACAAAGTGAGTGTTATTTGAACCCATCAAGTCCTGGCTAAATCCCAAGTATTCTTTGACATTCAACCAATATTGGCTGAAACTTGAGTATTCTTTGGAACTCAGCCACTCATGACTAAAACTAAGTATTATTTGGAACACAACAAAGAACAATATATATGATTTAAAATATAATTAACACTTATAAGTACATGTTTTTGGATTGGTACTATTTACGATTATTAAAAAGCTTGGTTTATAAAATAATTTTTATATAAATTTTTTTTTGTTAGACATTATTATGCTATTTAACATCTCAATTAGGCTGACACCTCAAGTAACAACAATCATCTACCATATAAAAAAAAAACTACTTAAATGATATATTTCAACTAAACTACCCATCCCTCAACAAATTTTCATGATATATTTTATTTTCTTAATTAATATAATTGTACAATTCTCTAATATTTCAACTGTATCAATAATGTTCTCCTATATTATAATTAGATTCTTCTACTTTAATTATTTAATATGTAAGTCATTAATTTAGTTAGAGTGATTTCCTTTTATATTTCTTTATTGTCATAAATAACCATAATTCATTAAGTAGATTAGTCACAAATTTATTTATTAAGTAAATTATTCATTAAAAATATTATTAAATACAAATTAATTTTAGAGACAATAAATAATTATAAATTATAATGAATAAATTAAATACTAATTTAAAAACTAAAAAAAATATTAGTATATAAAGTAATTTTAAAATTTATAAACTACTTTTTAAATTAATATTTAATTAGTTACCATTGTTTTAGCTACTAATTAATTTAGATTCTAAAATTGGTAGCTAATACATTCACAGTCAATTAAATACCAATTTAGAAACTAGTTTATAAATTTAAAAATTATTTTAGATACTAGTAATTTTTTTTAGTCTCTAAAATAATATCTAGTCTTATTAATATAGTAATTAATTATATTTTAACTCTATAATTAATTTATATTTAATGATTTTTAGTTGTGATTATACCTAAATATATTTAATCAATGTGAAAAATATTAGTGTATTCGATCACTACAAGAACATTATGAAATAGAAACCAATTTTAGAAATAAAAAAAATTAGTTGCTATAGTGACTAGATTAAGACTATTTTAAAAACTTAAAAAATTTTGGTTTCTAAATTAGTTTCTATTATTGTTAAACGGTTTTTAAATTGATATCTAATTAACTACCAAAGTTTTTTCTACCAAATTTAGAATCTAAATAATTGGTAGTTAAAACATTGGTAGCTAATTAGATACCAATTTAGAAATTATTTCACAATAATAGAAACTAATTTAGAAAACCAAAATTGTTTTTAGTCTATAAAATGGTCTCTAATTTAATCACTATAGCAACTAATTATTCTTGATATCTAAAATTGGTTTTTATTTAATGATTTTCTGGTAGTGAATTATTATGTGATTATCCAAAGACCATACTTCCAATATTAATATCTATTATTTCATTACTCATTTATATAAGTCAAAATTAAGATAATGTATATATTTTAAAGTATAGTTTTAATTAATATTAAATTTTAATAAAATGTAATACGAATAATGAAGATCATATAAAGTTATAATTTAATAATTGGATTAATAAAATTAATTTTTTATTATAAAATACTAACCATATAACATTCAGTAAATATAATTTTGTTTTACTAGATCATATACTTATTTCGTTGTTTGTATTATGATTTTTTTGTTTGTCTACAAGTTTTACGTTGAAGATTAAATACTGATATCTTATTATATGATTCCTTTGAACATATATGAGTAACGATTAAACTATGCATATAAATAGTTTTACATTCGTTTGCATTGAATTTGAAAATCTTAAAAACCATAACAAAAATATGATCATATTTTGAAATAAAATTATTCAATGAAAAAACAATTCAATATTAAATAAATTATTAAAAAATAAACTTTAAATCAACTTAACTTTATCAAATTAACTCATAAAATCATTATTATATACTTTGAAATCCATTTGTATATATAAAATATATTTATTTTTAATTAATATCGGATCCCCATAAGAAATAAATGAATGAGTATGAGAGATATTAGAGGGGAGCGTTGGTTAGAATGGTGGAGGTCATTATCCTTTTTTGCCATGAAAAGGAAGAAAAGGAAACTGGAGAATCCAATCATGAGATGCATCACTGTCACTAAAAGCAGACACAAAGTCCACTACATGCATCTTTTTGGAATGCAGCAATAATGGTTAAAGCTGCATTTCACATGTGTGATTCCAACTCCCTAGAGCAATCACTGGTTGGTTGGGGCTCATTTTCAAACCTAATAAGCACCTAACCATATATAACCCCTCACCAGAATCTTTACATCTACCCTTTTGTTTTGCTTAGCGAGCATTGATTGGGAACTAAGCAAAGCATGGTGAGTGAACTCTTCTTTCAACTACGTAATGCATTACCACTACGAATCAACCCACGTGACTCAACCCGTACTGCTCAAGTGGGTAGGTCACTAATGTCTCATCCCAGAGTTTGGGGAACGAAAATTATTATACCCTTGGCATTTTTTTAGCTCTTAATGTTGTGATATTGTCTATTTATTTAAACTGGATTATAGACTATTACAAATGATAATAAGAAATAAAGAAGAATTAAAAAAAGTCCATATTGCAAATAACGATGTTAAGTAAACAGTAAAATAAGAAAATAACATAAATTATAAAAATGAGTACAAATTTTTCAATAGATATCTTATAGAGATATTTTTATATAGATTTTCATGATCATATTAACTCTTATCTTATTGTTGTAATCAAATATAAAATATTACATTAGAAATATACTTAAATATATACATGAAAATTAACTCTTATCTTATCATTGTAATCAAAATATGAAATATGACATGTTATCTTTAAGTTATCACCAATATATAGATTTGCTCATAATAATTGATTTTATCTTTGAATATTTCGAGACTATATTGAATATGAGTAAACATCATGAAAAAAAAGTAAAATATAAAAAAAAAAAAAAAAAAAAATTGGATGATTTGTATATATTTTTTTAAAATTATTACTAGATTAATGTATAGGATGCCAATGAGAGACAATTTAAAATAATAAAGACATTATCAATATATTTTTGTAAATCTAATTCAAAGACTTTTTTCTTTAATGTTATATAACAAATCAATAATATACGATCTAATAGAGTTGAGAGTAAGAAAGATTTACGATTTATGCTTTTACACTAGTTCGTCTATAAACCAAGATTATCTTTAGTTCTTGGTCAACTTGATCGTTGTTCTAAACATGTTCCCACCGGTTGACTTGAACACCTTTGTGCGTGTCTACGAGCTGCGCTTCAAGAACTCCTTTGCTTCTGTTCCAACGTTCTCCTTCCTCCGCCATGAACACTTGAAACAGAGAGACAAATGGCGCCTTCGCGGCCGTTTGCACTCCGACGGTCAAGTCAGCTATTGGACAGGAAACACCAAACACTTCTCGTCGCAGAACACCGTAAGGTCAATGTTCAAAGAAATGTGTAACTGAAAATGCTTACTTCTGCTCAAAATGTCTTAGAATGTGTAAAATGTACCTTATTCTGTTTATCGTAAAACCTTATATACTTTCCCGGTGTTCCTATCCACGTGTCAACCTGAGACTTGCGTATTCTGTGGGCACTCCTTAGCAACACTGTTCCCAGCCTTAAGGCCTTCTCAACGTGTAAGATTGCCCTGTCAAAGTGCAACTCGTGCGAGGGTGACTGCATAGCTAACTCATGCGCCCATTCTCTGAGTCATCTGCCCTGGGAGTTCCCTACCTTCCTCACGTGCCATGCATTTAGATTACCTTCTAGGACGTGACCCTTTCATGGGTCGTCTCTGCCCTAGTGGCTTTCCAACGGTGGTGCGTACTGTCGCGTCCCTACACCTCATGCAAAAATCCTTCGTGAGCTGGGTCTCTCCCTTCTAGTACTGGGGGTGTGGCTTGAAAACCACCTTTCTTTATCTATTATTACAGTCTGAGATGCCGAGACTCGAGGCTCGAGGCCTCCACGCCCCTACTGTGCCGCCTCCTATTGTGCTGCCTCCTCCACGGTTATCCCTACCCGTGGGTATCAGGAGGGGACACCTCCCTGGCCTGCCAAACTCTCCGAGGGCCTTTATTATGCTGAGCCTGGGCGACGCCCGAGGCCGGTCAACGCCCGAGGCCGTGGACCTCAAAGACACTCCTTCTTGCCCTGGAGTACTTTCTAGTGGATTCCTCTCTTGGGGTCCTACTATGTTGACTTTGGTCAACGCCCGAGGACCGTACGATACAAAACATTATTCTTTGAAGACATGTTCTATATATTTCTAAAAGAGTTGTTGCAAATCCTTAGCCAATCGTTGTGAGATTGTTGGAGATCCCACATCGACTAGAGATGAGGATATTTCATTGTATATAAGTGGGTGTGAACCTCACCTCATGAGCTGGTTTTATGGGGTTGAGTTAGGCTTAAAGTCCACTTTGTAATATGGTATCAGAGTCATTTATAGCCTATCCTAACGAGTGTTTGTTGGGCCTATCGTTCCACCCGCTATCGGGCCGTTATCAGACCATCCATAATATGTTGTCCCACGCACAAGTTGTCACTCTCGGCGTGACGGGGGTGTGTTGGAGATCCCACATTGACTAGAGATAAGAATATTTCATTGTATATAAGTGGGTGCAAACCTCACCTCATGAGCGGGTTTTATGGGGTTAAGTTAGGCTTAAAGTCCACTTCTTAATATGGTATCAAAGTCATTTAAAGCCTATCCTAGCGAGTGTTTGGTGGGCTTATCAGGCCACCCTCTATCGGGTTGTTATCAGACCACCCATAATATGTTATCCCACGCACGAGCTGTCACTCTCGGCCTGAGGGGTGTATGTTGGAGATCCCACATCGACTAGAGATGAGGACATTTCATTGTATATAAGTGGGTGCAAACCTCACCTCATGAGCCGATTTTATGGGGTTGAGTTAGGCTTAAAGTCCACTTTATAATAGAGATGAAGAGGAAGTCCTTCATTATTCATGTTGTGTTTGTCCTTGTAGACTTGAAGGTTGCATTAAAAGTTATCCATGTAGCATTGAATGCATACTTCTATTTGAAGGAATGTTCTGATACATACCATAACTTATCTAGCCTAGGTTAGAGTACTTTTATCTTAACTAGAGTAAAAGTTAGGACTATAAAAGGAAAAGGGCCATGGAGCAATGAAAAATGGTCCTTTTAACAAAGATGTTGGTGTAGAAAAACTTTGACACACTTCTAAAAAGATCAGTGATGTTGACATTCTTTGTGAGATCCATTTTGTAGTCAAACGAGAGAACATTCTCTACAACCATAGTAAAAAAATGTATAAGTTAATAAATATACTATGTAAGCTTTAAAACATCATATCTTATCATTTATCTCAAACATAAGCTTATTAGATACTAATATCTACACAAGGTGATTTACGTCTATTGCATTTAATCAAACCATATGCATTTACCATCATCAGACAAAACATTGTTTATGTCATGATCTAATACTAAGACATATTCATGTTTTAACACTTTATTATAAGCACTAAATCAAAATAATTTGGGTATGTTGGTCTTTTCTATAACAATACAAGCCCCTAAGCTTGGAGTTCAAGTACAATATGGTGATGAGTTGGGCTAAGTTTCTAATATATAAAAATTGTTCATATTTTCATTTTACTTTTTTTTTTGTTAAGTATTATAGTAACAACATAATAACTCACAAATAAAATAAAATATAAAAATGAATAAAACTCACAATATAAATAATGTACTTTCACAAGAGAAAAGTGTTATAGAAAAGACCAACAAATCCTAATTAATTTTGATTAAGTACTTATAACAAAAGTACATAAACATGAATATCTTTATATTAGATCTTAAAATATGTACACTGGTGCAGAAATATTAAAAGACAATGACAATTTTTTATTTAAAACGACGGCTTTATAGTCGCATTTGTTGTACACGTAGTCGTAAATACAAGAGATAAGAACTCGACTATTTAACTGCATTCTTAAATGCCATTTATAAATGCGGCTAAGGTAAATAACCGCATTCTTATTTAATTTTTTTTAAAAAAATTAAAAATCTAAACTCTAAACCCTAAGGCAGTAATGGGGGAGGCAACAACGACGAAGCAGTGATGACCTTCGCCAATACAAGAAAACAAACAAATAAGAGAAACAAAACAAATATATAAATCAATGGTGAAAAAGAAAGAGAGCTCGAAACGAACTTACAATGGCACGAAGAATACAATGAAGGGTCACAGAAGACGAGAGGAAGCACAAGAGCAAAAACATAAGAGAAAACGAAGCGCCAGAGAACCCTTCGCCAATGCAATAAAACAAACAAATAAATGAAACGAAAAACATTTATAAACCATTGGTGAAGAAGAAAGAGAATTGATCGAAACGAACTTACAATGGCACGAGAACACAATGAAGCCCGCAAAAGAAGATAGGAACACCAGAGCAGAAACAGAGAGAAAACGCGAAGCGTCAAGAAGAAAGAAACTACGAAAGCGTAAGTGGCACGTTTCAAAATTAGGGTAAAAAATGATTTAAGAAGACGGCTATTTGTAATAGCCGCATTCTTAAATCAAGCGCTTTGATTTAAGAATGCGGCTATTACAAATAGCCACCCTCTTAAATTAAGTTAATTTAAAAAATGCCACCGCGTTTTGAAAGACAACGTCTAACCCTAAAACTGCATTGAATAATGGGTCGTTGTTTTAAACTTTTGTGCTAGTTGTATTTTCTTTGTCTAATGTCAATATTAATATTAATATCTTGATTAGATAAGCTCGCATTTCATAGTACAATATTAATATATAAATGCTTATACTATGTTTGGAAAAGAATGTTTCTTCATTTGACAACCAAAAGGATCTTACAAGAATCATCGACATTTGAAGGTCTCTTAAAGAGTGTGTCAAAGTTTCTTTACGACAACAACCTCTCAAGCCTCTACGATCCTGGCTTTTTCTCAAGCCTCTACAATGGCCTGATAATTTAGAAGATGTTTCTTCGGATAGAAGTTTGCATTGAATGTTTCATGAAAAAATATTAACATAGCCCCAAACATTTACGAGGAAAAACACAACATGAAGAACGAAGAACGTCTCCAAGTCTCACAACGACTAGAAAAGGAATTACAATGGATATCTTCTGAAGCTCTATATATAAGAGTAGTTTTAAAGATGGATAAGCTTTTGCACGAAAATATTTTTGCCTACGATTAATCCCATGAGTGATTAAGCAAAATCCTATAAACCTAGTTCATTGATAAAACATTGTTTTGATCTTTAGCAATCTATAAAAGTGAATTGTATTCATCTTAGAATGTTATACTTTTTTAGAGAGCAACCATGTGATTTTTTTATCACATATGCTTGAAACCAAGTGTTTTAGCAAATAGTGGTTACATTCCAAATAATACCCAATTATCTAAGAAGCAGTTGTGTTCCAAATAATACCTGGTTGTGTAGTCAAGAGAAGTTGAGTTTGATTTTTAATGCCAATTTCAAATCAAATATGCCAACTCTTTCTCTAAAATTTGCAATATAGAGGATGACCTAAGTCGATTCTCAAAGGACACATATAGATTAAATTCAATTTTTAATAAAATTTGAAATTTTAGAGATTGAAAAATGAAAAATAGAAAATGAAAAATGCAAAAAATTGGAAAGAATTAAAATAGAAGAAGATGAAAGATCAATTCACAAATTTAAGAACCAAATAATTCTTCTTATCGTATTTCTCTAAAGATTCAAATCCAAGTCTAAACAATAAATTAATTTGGTTAATCAATTAAACTGGTAATGTAAATCAAATCAAAATATTATTCAATCTAACTGGTATCTAATTATCAAATCAAGATTCAATAATTTACTAATTTGATTTCTAAAATCATATACGAAAATTAATATCATAAAGTTCAAATCCAAAAATTAAAGAGAAGAAGAATACACTCGAAACATTAACTGATTTGTTGAAGCAAAGTCCAACAAGCCCATAATTCTGATTTAGTGTTTGCCTTAACAAAGTGTAAAATACGAAGATGCTTCGTCCATATATGGTGAATTATGAAGAAAATTCTATAAGATACAAGTGTTTCGTCTAATAAATGATACAAAAGCTTACAATCTTCGCTTTATTTGATAAGTGAAACCTCTAACAAATGATAAACACAACAACCTTTAAGTTTATGTTGTACCTAATGATGGAAATTCATCTAGTCACAACATCCACAAAATAAGAAGGATGAAGACCTGGAGTTTTGTTCAAAAACTTATTTGCACATTTGGGCCTAATTGGGCTTTTATCTATCTTTTGTAGACCCAATAAAGAGGACAACTCTAGAATGAAGGATTGTATATAGCATCTCAAAGAAGATCTTCATATCACGAAAGAATACTATAGCCTTGGTCAGAGACTACAAAGAAGACTAGAACTCAGTTGGCTTTAGTAGGGACAAGTCATCATCATTTTGGGTCAGACTTTAGTTCAAATTAATTGTATAAAGTAGTTTAGGATTTTTCATGGGCCATGTATTGAGCCTAATAGCATATAATAATTGGGTCATGTATCTAATTAGGTCATTGATAAGTGTCATATTTTAGTAATATTCCATATTGAAATACATGCATTTATGGATATTAATTGATAAAATAAACATAAAATAACCCCTAATTTATTAGTTTATACATTTTTACATATTTTGTGACTTTAATTTGAATAAGAATGATTTATTCCCAAATTTGTGTTAATTTCAGGATTATAGAGAATAATGGAGATGATTGGGCAAAAGGATAATATAGAAAGCTAAAAAAGGAAAGCTGGAACACCCAAGCACTCACCAAAGCTCACCCAAACTCGCCTAAGCCAGACGCCCTAGAGGATCTCGCCCAAGCGAGATTACTCTAGTGACGTGGACCTTTTTTTGTGCAACTCGCCCAAGCGAGAAGACACTTAGCCCAAGCCATTGAGTGAATTGTAATCTAATTGGGAGAATATGTGAGGTGTTAGAAACCCTAGAAGAGGTAGCCGAGGAGAAACATCATGGATCTTCTTTTCTTACTCTCCCTATTTGTAATAGCCATCATGTGTGGCAAATTCTATGCTTTGGGATTAGGAGTAATTTGTTCAAACTCTTATGTATTCAGGTGATATCTAAACATAATATTATGTTATTGATTGATGGTTGGTATTTTTGTTTTGTTTGTAATGCTTGGTTTACCATGATCTCGAAATTTAGATTTGACTGAAAGTACATCTAAATTTCTTACCCAAATGATAATGCTTAACATATTTGAATGCTAAGAATAGATTTGAAATGTTATATGCTATTTATGTCTAATCTTAATGATAAGAAGTTTTATAAATATTTGAGGAATCGATATTTAGGAGATCTCTTAATAATTTTATATGCAAGGAATCAATATAAATAATTTTTATACGGGCATCAATATCAATCAAAGGACACAATATTTTCATGTTAATCAAAATACAAAAGAGTGAGAAAGATGAATCTGAATCCCAATTTTTTTAATTGAAGCAACAAACTCTTTGACTTGTTTTCTTATTAATCATTGCAATCATAATAAACTCCAACAAATTTATTATTCTGTTTTCTATTTAGTGAATCTTTTATTTGATTATTCAACTGTTCCTTGTCAGTTCGATATACGTCCTTATGGACAAATTACTACTTTTGACAACTTGGTGCACTTGTCGTAGAAAAGTCATCAGTCATGTATATGGGCCAAGTAGAACATGATTTTCTGAAATCTAGTTAGGGTTTCAATTAGGCCTCAAATGGCCCAAGAGAAACCATGGGAAGGATATGCAAGGTAGGGCATGCCAGGTTTGAGCTCCAAGTTAGTGTTAGAAGCTTGTCTTTCGAGTTTCACTCAAACTTGGGCTTTACGCTTAGGTTAGAAGCTTCCCTCACACCTTTCCTCATTTTTTAAGACTAAGCCTCTTATAAATAGGAATGTTCCTCTATTGTAATTTTAAACTTGGAATGTAATGAGATGCTACCCATTTTTGGTAATTTTACTTGTTCCAAAGTTCTCTCTAGGTTAGTCTCCTTCAAGACTTAGCCTAGAATATTTGTTAGGGAGTTAGTCTCACCTTTCACTCTCACAAATTCCTAATTTCACTTCAAACCATCGAAACTCCTTTTGAGTTTCGAAGAAGGCTCCCGCTCCTCAACTATCTTTCATTTTCCATCTAAAGAAGAAATCACAAATAACTCTATTAGAAGAAGAGCGTTTTCCACCACCTAATAAAAATATTTTTGAAGCTTATTTCTATGTAGTAGGGAATCTCTTCGTCTTTTTCAGGCCAAATGGTCCGAAAGCACAAGTCTACAACAAGAGCACTTGAGATACAAGCTAAAGTTGTTTTGTTTCAACAACCATTTTGAGACAAGTTTATGTCAACTCTAGTCCAGTTATTTGCCTTGTATGATCTTTTAGGGTTTACTTCGTCTTGAGTAAAAAGCTCTCAGACCTAGTGCTGATAAGTACTAACAACTATTAGGATGTTGCTTGAAAAGTAGATTGACATTTCTTATTACATTGAGCATATTTAATGCATCTCCATGTCAATGCTCGTCAGATGCTAGAAGATGAAGTTATCTTAGATCAATAACTCTTAACAACTAGAAAGGGATTTGCAACAACTCCTTCTTCCAAGCCCTATATAAAGTTATCATTCAAAGAAGAAGAAAAAGGAGAAATGATTGATAATTTCCAAATTGATGCTAGAATCTTTTTGTGCTTTCAAAAGCTTTTTATAGAACATTGTTGTGTTCGTATATCTAACTAGAAGAGAGTTCGTATATTTGTATATGTCATAAGATGCTAACACTCTCTAGTGAGCAAAGCCCTTTGATTTGTTTGATCACATCTTTATAAGAACCTGTTTAGTCAAAACTGGTTGCGTTCCATCAAATTTTTAGTGTCTCATAAATGACTATTGTCCAAACAATACTATATATTAGATAGGAGTGACTACATTCCAAATAATACTCGATCGGTTATCTAAGAGTGGTTGGGTTCTAAAAAAAATACTCATATTGTTTAGCTATGAGTAGTTGTATTCCAAAAAAAAAACTTGGGTTTTTAGCCAAGAATGGCTGAGTGTCCAAATAATACTTGGGTTATTAACAAAGAATGATTTCATTTCAAATAAAACTCGGTTTATAACTTGTAGTAGTAGTAGTCTACATAGTGAAACACAATCAGTTGATTGAAAATTGGATGTAATTTGTGTTATCAAACGAACTAATATAAAAATCATTAAGTAAATCCTTCTTGTGTGGTAGCCTGATAGGTGCCTTCAACCAAATTCATGTTTTTTTGAATTTTGGAGTGAACATATATCACTTGGAGAGGTGAAGAAGAAGACCAAAGATGTCTATCCTAGAGAGGTTCAGACAAAGGAGTGCATAGGCTATCAATTTGTAGCATAACACTCATAAAATTGATTTTACTTTTCATGAGCCAAGCACCTCAATTTATAGGACAGAGGGTTGAACATTTTGGAGCCAAAATTTGAAAATTCAAAATAAAATTATTCAATGAGAAGGAGCCATGTGGACTCATACTTTCCATGTTTAACTCACACCTTCCATGCTAAATCCTCTCCACTCATAGGCTGCATGTGGATGTCCATGTGCTCCATGCCAAGGTAATTTTTGTCCTCTAACATACCCTAGACATTTTAGGGTTACACTGGGCTCAAAGAAGTCCAATTGTTACCCTAACTAGTCATTGTTAAGCCTAACTAGACCTATTTTACTATGGGCCCAAATACAAGCCCAAAAACCTATGCTACTTGGCCCAAATATTTCTTCCAATTATTTGATGCCACTAATCCCAATATATGACCCATAAAATCCTAAACAACTTTATACAATTTATTTAAGCTAAAGCTTGGCCCAAAAATAATGTTGATTAGTCAGCGAAAACTCAGTCTTCTTATATTCTTCTGACTAAAGTTGTAGTTTATGTTTTGATGAGTTAGAGGTCTTCTTGGATATGTTTGTACGTTCCTTCATCCTAGAGTTTTCCTCTTGATTGGGCCTACAAAATTAAACAAAAGCCCTATTTGACCCATATTTGCAAATAAATCCATAAATAGACTCTAGGTCTTCATCCTCCTTATTCTGTGGTTGTGTGTGGCTGGGGGCTCTGCCATCATAGCCTGTTTTTCATAGTTTGTATTAGAGCTTAATCTTTAAAAGGTTGAGCACTTAATAGTTTCTAGCAGAAAATATCCAACATCAATGGCAATAATCAAATCTCTTGTACTAACACTTGGGCACTTGTTTTAAATCATATAGAGATTTGGTTAACTTGCAAACCAATTTTTATTTTTTTAAAAGGAATTTTGGTTAGAACATTTATATCTCCTTTTCAAGTTCTCCATGAAGAAAATCAGTCTTTATATAAAATTGTTCAAGATGTAAATAAAATGCAACACACATAATTTGAACAACTGATTATGATTAATGTAGTAACAGGAAGAAATATTTCCTTAAGGTCAACTAATTATTTCTTAGCATGTCCCTTTACTACCAATCTAGCATGACATTGTTCTACTTGATCGTTTCCTTCTCTTTATAAAAATCCTATATTTCTTCTTATATTGTCATCATCCATAAAAGAAACATTTGAACCACTCATAACCTCTTGAAAAGTTTGTTAGAGAAATTATCAACATACATATCTTTACCATTTGTAATTTTGATTAAATTTTTTTACAACAAAGTATTAATAATGTGAAAATATTTTTTAGCATTAGATCTCAAAGGAAAAAAATGTTTTGTCTAATAATAACAAACATTACAACACCTTATAATCTTATCTTCGTAATCTTATCTTCGTCTATTAAGCTCACACTTAAGATAAATTATAAGATAATGATTTTAGTATTTCATAGTACGTACTAACTTATGAATATGTATACTATGTTTTATAGAGAATATTTTTTCATTTGACCACCAAAAGGATCTCAAAAAAATGTCAATATTAAAAAAGTATGTCAACAACTTGTTAGGAAGGATAATCCGTCACATTACATAATAATCAACCTTGTATGGTCCTGATTTTATCTTAGGAAAAGTTAAAAGATATTTGACCAAAGCCTTAAAAGTTATGCTAAGTATAAAAATGTTTCTTAAATTAGAAGTTTGCATTAAATTTTGCAAGACGAGAATTTAATGCAACCTTCAATGTTTATGAGGACAGACGTACCTGAAGAAAGAAGAACTTTTGGTTCAGGATTTGGAACGACTGTCTTTCCAAGCTATCTATAAGTAGAAGTAGCCATTGAAGAAAGAAGAACTTTTGGCTTACGAATAATCCTACACACACTTAGTTAAAACTTTTGTAAATTTAACATGTTCATAAAACACTAGAGTGTTCTTTAACAAAATTAAAGATTGAACCTCAAATTGTATCTAAAATTCATCAACATCAGATGTAAGTAGGTTTTGTTTAGGACATCCGTCTAATAAATATTTTTATCATATGATAGGTGAATCCATTCTATTAGATAATCAACACTAGATGATTCATTCTATTGGAAAATTATAAAAAGGATTAACATGAGTCGTATTTGCTGAAATGGTGAAGGTGATAGTAATTGCTCCCGCAATAGAGATGTGGGTGGTTTTGTTTGGTAGTGTTATCAAAGATGATCATTGTCCTCTTATGGTCACTATATCGTTCTATGAATCTTTGTTCCACTGTAGTCTTGGGAATGTAGTATTTACTACTATAGAATGCTTCTAAAGTACGAGGGTGCCATGCGTACATATTAAAAAAATTCTATCATTTTCATAAAGAATAAGAGACAAGAAATATAAAAAAGAAGAGGAAGTGAATGTTGAACAAGATGCTTTGATATCTCCAAATTCATGTGGACAACTTGAAGATTCTGCTGATGTGTGTGTGTTGTCTAGTAGTTTTTAATTTGTTAATTCACTTATTGAAATGATCCAAGCTTATTTGATATTTATCTATTTTGAAAGAAGTGTTTTCTTAAAAGCTGAGAAATTTTTATTCAGTTGTTTTCCAAATCAACTAGTTGAAAAATTTGTTACTCAAGGGTTTAAGGCTAAGGCAGGTTTTTCAACCTGTTGAACTGTCGAAACAACTTGTTGTTTGACACTTAGTGGTTTTCAAAATTATTTGGAAAAGCTTTGCTTATTTTGTCTTTGTTTTCAAATAGAAACAATCGGTTATTTCAATAAAACAACTGGTTGTTTTTATGGAAACCTTAACAGAGAAATTATTTCAATCGATTGTTTTGGAAAATGACCTGTTGTTTTCATAACAGAATTCTATTATATGTTTTAAACTGTTTTAAATGCTTCCAACTACTTTTGGTGTTTAATCTAACAGCTTTGAGCACTTGATTGAGTCTATGTAAAGGTTGTTTGATATTCTTTCCAAGACTCTAAGAAAGAGAGATTACTTAAAACGTTTTTCAAGAACTAAAAACCTTTGGGTCATCTCAAATGTGTGGAAGAGGATTGAGTTTTGTATACTTATGAACTATAGTTTTGTAATAATCAGGTGTATTATTTTCTCTTCTTCTTTTCTCTTCTTCTTGAACATTGTATTTTTGTGTGTTCTTGTGTAAGGTAGTTTTAGAAAAGTGTTTCTGGAAACTATGGTATTGTCAAAGAGTTGTGTGTATTCTTGAGGGGTTCAAGGTCATCACTCTTGGTGTGTGGTTTGTAATCTAGGTTTGATTACATAGTGAATTCTTAGTGGTTAGCTGCGAACTGGATGTAGCTCTTGCTTAAGAGTGAACCAACATAAACTTCTTGATTGATTCTCTTTATCTCTACTCTCATAAACTGTTTTAACTTTGTTTTAAATTCTACTGGTATAAACAACTGGTTGTTTCGTGAAAACAATAGGTTGATTTTCTGAAAAGAACCTTAAAACTGATATTTTATTTTGTTGAACACAAAATCAATTGGTTGATTTCAGAGCTTTTTATTCTAAATCCAAACTTTGAGAAAACCTTTTGAATACAATTCAACCCCCTCTTGTTTAGGCCACTAATTCTAACAATGAGAACAAGTATGAGATAATAATTTCTATGATACAAATGGTGCAGTTATATGTTGTTGAAATGGTAAAGGTGATAGTAATTGGCCTGCAATAGAGATGTGTTTTGTTTTGTTTGGTAGTATTATCAAGAATGACCATTGTCCTCTTATGGTCCTTGTATCATTCTATGCATCCATGTTCCACTCTAGTCTTGGGAATGTAGTATTTACTACAGTAGAATGCTTGTCAAGTACGAGGGTGTCATGCATACGTATTAAAAAAAGTTATATCATTTGTATAAAGAATAAGAGACGGGAAATAATAAAAAGAAGTGAGAAAAAGTACGAGATAATAATTTGTATAATACAAATGGTGCAATTATATGTTGTTGAAATGGTGAAGGTGATAGTAATTACCCCTACAATAGAGATGTTTGTGGTTTTGTTTGGAAGTGTTATCAAGAATGACCATTGTCCTCTTATTGTCATTGTATCATTCTATGCATTTGTGTTCCACTTTGGTCTTGTGAATGTAGTATTTACTACTATAGAATGTTTCTCAAGTACAAGGGTGTCATGCGTACGTATTAAAAAGTTTCTATTATTTTCATAAAGAAGAAGAGGCAGGAAATATGAAAAAGAAGAGGAAGTGAGAAAAAGTATGAGATAATAATTTGTATGATACAAATGATGCAATTACATATATAATCGTATTGCTGATAAAAAAAAAAAACATATATAATCGTATTCATAAAAATAGATTTAAATTATCTTTGTAGTGGCTAGTCAAGATAAATAAGCTTCAATATGAAAGACCATTTAATCTGTTTCAAATACTACGAGATTAAATCCTCGAGGCTAAACCTCCAACTACATATAATTTAAATTCTCACTTCTCAAATAATATTCAAAATTATAATAGAATAACAATACCTTATTTAGGTCAAACAATACCAATCAAAACATAATAATGAAGTTAGGGACACCTTACTTGACAAAGAAAAATATAATTTGAAGAATATACATACACATATACAAAACAATAATAACTTTCTTCCCTTACTTGAACAAATAAAGATTGAGTTTTAATTTAGTGGTTGTGACTTTTTCTCCCCTCTCTAGGTTGTTGTTCTCTTCTTTCAAGAGTGTAAATACCTATCTTACTCTAATATTTTTATTTATAGTAGTATTTGTAATTATTTCATTCCCCTAAATTTGAACTCTAATTTTCAATTTTGAAGGAATTGGAGTTTAATGACTACTTTGTAAGAGATAACTAATGCATAAATTTTCCAGGTAATTTATAAAAATGTAATTTAGTAATTTACACTTGGATGGTTTATAATGGAGTAGAAGTTAAAAATCTAATTTATCTTATCTCTTACATTAAAGTTTTGATGGTATGAATAGTAGCTTAGTGTAAAAGAATCTGTTTGTACTTATCCAAGTAAAGAAATCTTGTAAGAAATAACCTAAGTCTGTAGTTTTGTTAAAGGGTTGAGACCTCGAATAGTGTTACATTTTTGTAATTGATTTGAGATTTGTTACAACTTCTGATGAATACTTAGTTAAAATAAACTTAAACTCAAACCACAATCCTTATGTGTGTTTCATGCAAGTCTCATGTCCTCAATGTACATCATTTGTCCTCATCATAAATCTCCCAAGCAAGAGTTATTTCCTCAAATCTAGTTTGTCTTTCTCCAAGGTTTCTCCACAACATGTTAGATGAAAGTATTTTGATTTTTTGTCTTGTAAATTTTGTTACAACTCTTGTAAATTTTTTGGTTTGTCAATTTTGTACGATTTCATGAAATGAAAGGTGAGACAAAGACTCATGTTCATATATTTGTTTAATTCATCTGCCTTGAGGCCAAGTTCATAGCTCAACTTCAAAATTAAATTTCTCTTGATTCCATCTTAGAAATAATATCATGTAGCATATGAAAATAAAACCCCATATCTTAACTTTCCAATGCCAATGCCACTGGAATTACTAAAAGAGTTGACCTGCAACTCTAGATATGAACAAACCAAGACATGTAGTTCAATAGACTTAAAATTAGAAAGTAAACAAAAATTACAATTAAATCCCAATTAGGTGATTTTTAATTAAAATAGTGGATTTAATCATGAAGGCAATCCAAGAAAACAAAGATTAAAAGTGCTAAATGTGAATAAAAATATGTTGAATAATGATGTCCATGAGTCTTCATCCAATTGCTTCTACGTAATTGTCTTTTCTCAAAATTATTTTCTTCTTCAATTTCTATAACGAGAAATTATTCTCACTAAATTTATTTCTGTTGTATTTTGATACCAATTTAAAACCAAATTATGTAACTTCCACTATGAATAATATTGCCTACTAATGATGGTTAACCATGAACTAGTACATTAGTTAAGTTCCCTTGAAAAATGGTGGGTCACTAATAAGCACACTTAAAAACCAATTTTTTTCTTTGTCTATGTTTTCCTAGACATGCACTTTCACACTACTATTGATTTCGAATAAGTGTTGTTAAACAACAAAGTGAAAACATGATTATGTTCTGTTTGTAGGAAGATAATTTTTAATAGATCATGTAAAACACATACTACTTTGTTTGACTAATGATGTAGAACATGTATTCTCTTGCTTTGTTGGATAAATAAAGCTTTCATTATCCGATGTGCACAAAATTTCTATGCTAACATTGTACCTAACGAAAATCTTTATAATGTTATTTTTGTTATAAAGAATGTTGTCATCTTCACATCTACCAAGAAGATCTGGCAAAAAACATGTCAACATCAAAAACCTCTTGAAAGATGCATTAAAGCTGTTTAACACATTTTTTTGACAAAAATCCTTAGCTATGAGTGATTGTTTTCCAAAAAATACTCTCAAACTAGGAGTGGTCGAGTTCCAAAGAATATTTTGGGTTGTTTAGCTAAGAGTTGTTGTATTCCAAATAATATTCGAGTTTTAGCAAGAACTAATTGCACTCCAAATAATACTTAGATATTTGGTTAGAAGTGGTTGCATGTTCAAATAATACTTGGGATTGTTTTAGTTAGGAATGATTGAGGTTCAAACAACACTCGCTTGAATCTTAGCAGTGTTAGTCTTTTAGAGGAACTTGATCAAGTTGATCAATGCAACTTTCTCTAAATTTAATAAGAAAACAATAACACTAATACTTGTAAATAAAAAAAAAAATACAACTACTAAGATAACCTTAACCTGATAGAGAAATTTACAATTTCTCACATTAGAATATATGAATTTGAATTGTTCATATTTCAAATTATTTCATTTTTCAAATATTTTGTTTGGATGAGATGATACAAATTTTATTAAATTTTAATTTTCTTATTTAGATAAAGTATTTTAATATCCACCAAAAATATAAAAATATGTTTAAATATTAAATAGCTTTTAATAATTAAGAATATAATGTCGATGATATTTTTTAGTTCAAATTGGTTGATGTTAGTTTTCAATTAAAGTTTACCATTTTTTTCTATTGAGATTGATAAGGTTTTTTTCTGAATTGATCGATATTGTTTTAAAATAATGTTGATTACAATTCTTCCGAAAAATCTATCAAGGTTATTTTTAATCATTTTTCTCTCATATTTTATCCCTTTAAAAATATTAATATTTTGTTATATTTTAGGATTTTCAAACATTCGTATATAAGTACAAAATCTTAATTCAAATTTAATTTATTTATTAAATACTTTTTTTCAAATTTAATTGTCCATGACTTTATTTTGGTTTCGAAATATTATTTTGTAGTTTTTTTTTAATGCGTAACATTTTTCATGACGCTTAAAAAGTTGCATGAATTTTAAAACTCTACTTTCTAATTTTTCCATATTTTAATCATTTACTCCTTCATATATTTTTCATTTCATTTCAGTATTGAATTTTATGTAGACTAATGATTTTTTTGAAAAACCACAATGTTGATCAATGTTAAGTAAAACGTTTTCCAACTACTATCGGTAAAAAACAATATTATTCAATACTAATTTTTTCCTAATTAATATTAAAAAATCCTAACAATGAAAAAGGTTGATGTCGTTGATAAGAAAATCCAAACAAACATCAAGAAAAAATAACTAACCCAATGGAAAAAAAATCTAATTCACATATAAAAAAATAGTCTTCTCATCAAGAAAATTTGTCGAGTGAGAAATAAAAGGAATCATGACAAATTTAAATCAAAACACAACTCAACATGGATTAAGAAATAACCTCAACCTACATTCTTCAAACAATAAAAGTAACTGAGGTTTGATGAAAAACAATTTTGAATGATATCAAAATTAAAAAAAGATGTATGATATTTGTTAAAAAAAACGTTAATATTGATCAAGAAAACTCTCATGATTACAAAATAACTTTTGACTTATTTTAGCAATAAAATAATCTCAATAATACCGACAAAAAGATAAATATGATTAATTTTAGCTCAAAAAAATCTTTGTCAATATTTGGCTAAGCACACAATATCTTGATCTTACTTAAACTGATCACTCCCTAACTAAAATTTAGTTAAGAAAAAAATATAAGAAAATTTATTTAGTTAAGAAAAAACTATAATTTGAAAGTACGGAAATCTTGAAATTCTTACTTTTTTTTTTCTATGTCCAATTTGAAAGTCTCTACTTTTTGAGAAATCCAATTATTATTGTAAAATTTTAGAATTTTAATTTCTTTTAAAATTATTTGACCAAGCAACATCGTTTATTATAAAACATATCGAACTCTTTGTAAAAGTAAATTATCTTTTAAAAGAACAGAAAATAATTTTAATATTTTTTATTAAGAAAACATTATAAATTTTCGTGGCGTGGAACTTAGTTTAAGGAGACTTTCTCATCAACATGATATTCATCATATTTAATTAAGCATGTTGTAAAGGGAATATTCAGAAAGTTAAGTGCTTACTTTAGTAGTTACTTCTCCCGTCTTCTTCAGTCACTCTCTAAATTTCTGGCATGTGGGCTTCTGCTCCCCTTTTACTCTCTTTCATACACGGTTGTCAATTATCATATTTCCCTCTGAGCTTTCTTTAGTTGCTCCATCACCCTCACACAGATCCAGCTTCTTCTTTTCAGAAAAACCCATCTTAATTATTATCACTGTATTCTCCTGCTACTCTTGGCCTAAACTAAGTTAAATGGTTTCCCTTTCACTGTGAGATTCAGCTGATTTGGTTTCTTCTTCCCAGCTACTTTTGTTGAGGTTGTTACTTTTGAGAAGTGCTTTAAATTTCCACAATGGCAACTACATATTTCCCCCTCAGGTGGGAGAGCACTGGGGATCAATGGTGGTATGCATCCCCAATAGATTGTGCTGCTGCAAATGGACACTATGACTTGGTTCGTGAGCTTCTTAAAATTGACAACAACCACCTTTTCAAGCTCACCTCATTGCGCAGAATTCGCCGCCTTGAAGTTGTGTGGGACGATGAAGAACAGTTCAACGATGTTGCAAAGTGCCGTTCACAGGTGGCACAGAAGTTGCTTCTTGAGTGTGAGTCAAGGAAAGGGAAGAACAAGAACTCTCTCATCCGTGCAGGGTATGGAGGGTGGCTATTGTACACTGCTGCATCAGCTGGGGACTTGAGTTTTGTGCAACAACTTCTTGAGAGGAACCCTTTGTTGGTGTTCGGAGAGGGGGAGTATAATGTCACTGATATCTTTTATGCTGCTTCCAGGGGCAAGAATTGTGAGGTTTTTAGGCAGGTTTTTGATTTTGCAGTTTCTCCAAGGTTTGTCACAGGAAAAGGTGGGGTTTTGGAGGAGCATGTTGGGGATATTCCTCCTGTTTACAAGTGGGAGATGAGCAATAGGGCTGTCCATGCCGCTGCTAGAGGGGGCAGTGTGGAGATTTTGGAGGAGTTTCTTGCTAATTGCTCTGATGTGTTGGCTTATAGAGATGCTCAGGGCTCTACTATATTGCATTCTGCTGCAGGCAGAGGGCAGGTTGAGGTGAGATTCTCAGATTTTATTCTCTTCAAAGTTGATATTTTTAATTAATGCTCCATTTCTATGCATCAAAACGGTACTACTTGTCTAGAGTGCTGTTTTCTTTAACTTCCTTTCAAGAATTTCAGCATAGTTTTGTTGCCAAATAGGGAAACATAGAGCTTTAGTCCTTAAAATTATGTATACATTGAATGTTTTATTCCCTAAAATTTGTCAATAGTCACTTCCATGACTTTGTCATTTGTTAGTACTTTTCTTCTTCGTTTTTGACTAATGTCAAGGACTAGTGAATGATGTTTTCTAATACTTTTACATTTTAATCGTATCATTTGTTGTGTTGGTTTTACATTATATCAAACTCTTCATGGCACTTATGCAGGTGGTTAAATATCTCACATCATCCTTTGACATAATAAACTCCACAGACCATCAGGGAAACGCTGCTCTGCATGTGGCTGCTTACAGGGGCCAATTAGCTGCATTTGAGGCTCTAGTTTCCGCATCTCCTGCATTGGTTTATCAGAGAAACAATGCGGGAGACACTTTCCTTCATAAAGCTGTGTCTGGTTTTCAGTCTACCTCATTCAGAAGGTTGGACAGACAGGTTGAACTTTTGAGGCAGTTAGTAAGTTGCAAAAAATTTCACATAGAGGAAGTCATCAATGTAAAGAACACTGATGGAAGAACTGCACTACATATTGCCACAATGGGTAAAATCCACACTGATCTTGTTATGCTCCTGATGACTGCTCCATCAATCAATGTGAATGTGAGTGATATTAATGGCATGACCCCACTTGATTACCTTAAGCAAAGTCCAAACACAGCAGCATCAAATGTACTGATCAGGAAGCTGGTTGCAGCTGGGGGAATGTTCCACAATCAAGGCTATAATTCAAGAAAAGCCATAGCTTCACACATGAAAATGCATAGTATTGGAGGCAGTCCTGGAACATCATTTAGAATCTCAGACACTCAGATGTTTTTGTACACAGGAATTGAGAATGCATCAGATGCTAGTACGGATCAGGGAAGTGCAGGAATGAGTTCATCTTCATCGGACCATACTGCATATGAATCAGCAGCAGAGAACAGACCCTCAACAACAAGCATAAGGCCATCGGTGGCTGCCGGGTTGAAACGAGTCCTTCAGTGGCCACTGGTGAAGGACAAGAAAGGTGAGGAGATCAGAAAATCAATGGATGAGGGTTCAGTGGACTCATGCAGAAAATGGGACATCACAGATCAAATTCCAACTCCACTAAGACAAAAGTTCTTTAGGCATTCAGCGCTTCAAAACAACAAAAGGAACCTATCTGTAAGGAGTTACCAGTCAAGTCCAAATGCTAAGAAGAGATTTGCTTCAGAACTAGTACATGTGAAGGTTTCAAGAAGATCAAGATCTAGCTCATTTTCTATATCATCATTGTCATCACCTAGATCCATAGATAAGCAAAAGGGTTTTTGTGTTGACAATGATGTTGCTGGACCATCTCGCACAAGTCACCAAAATGACAAATCAACAAATTCAGGGAAAAAAGCTTCTGTTAGCAAAAAGCTAAGGGGCCATTATTTCTGTTTTTCAAAAGCCTCAGTAGACAGGGAACAAGAAAGCCATTGTTACAAGGACCATGATGTTTTTGTGGGTGGCCTAATTGGATGAAATAAGCTTATTTCTGAACTGCTTATTGTCAAATACATAAGAGCAAAAGGTCCTTCTGTTTGATACGAGGGCTTCTAGTGCAATAATTGTTTGCAAGTTTTATAGATAGTAGTATGTGATGAATTAAGTTCCGTTCATCCTCAGCTCTACTTGTTATCGAATTACTCCTTTGTTAAAATGTGATTTTTCTCATATTGGCATCAAATCAACCATGTTCCGTGTGTACAGTGAGAATTTCTGTTGCACATACAATGTGCTTATTTTGCACGTTCGAAAACAAGGTGAAGGTTTATGAGAATAACTATTAATCACGTCAGAATAGATAGACAGGAGTAAGAGTGAGTAGATTTAACGTGATCGTATGACGTTTAAGCTGCACTCTATAAAATACTAATATTTGAATGCGTATGTTTTTAATGTTCTAATTCAATATCATAACCATAGGTTAGTAGATAAATTTTGTCTGAATATCCTGTAGAAAAACATGTTTAATCTATTTAAGGTTACGTTTTGTGTTTAATATGTAAACTAAGGAATACACGATGCAAGCAAACATCTACATATGTGTAATAGCACTCCTTTTAAGGTGAATACTCATTTTTTTCCTTAAACTTAAAAACAGAAGGTTAGAGGAATGCAGTAACTTCCTTTTGCTTCTCAAAATGTTAACTTTATCATTGGGTATTTCCTAAATATGATGCCTCTGTCAGAGCATATCCTATACTAACAAAGGAATTGATAATAAAAAATTTCATTTAGGTAACTTTTAGTCAGAAAATGCATTCCTTATTTCCCCAAGTTATGCTAAAATTCATGTGGTTTGCATTTTTTTTTATGGTGGTTGATTTGTTTGATTGAGATCACTTTCATTAAATTCCACTTAAAAAAAAATCAGTATTATCTATGGATTTTTACCCACGGATCTGAATTCGTAGGTAAATTCAGCATTACCTATGGATATTACCTATGAACAACATTACCTACGGACATTACCCACAAATTTTGAATTCATAGATAAATTCAACATTATCCAATAACTATTACCTACGGATCTTATTACCTACCCATTTTTACTTACGGATCTCTATTACCTACCAACTATTACCACAAATCTATATTACCTACGAACTATCACCTACGGATCTCTATTACCTACCAACTATTATCATAATAATTATATACATAATATTAAAAAATATTAATATAATATGAAAAATTATAAAATCATAATTAATATTCATAAATAATAATAACCATAACTAATTTATACATATTAATAATATTATAAAATTAGTAATATTAATATAATAATTTACATAATATAATTAGTATTATATTAATAATATGAATAATTTTAATAATAATAATAATAATATTTAATCATATTTAATAATATTAATAATATTTATTAATATTTAATAATATTAATAATATTAATAATATTTAATAATATTAATAATATTTAATAATATTAATAATATTAATAATATTTAATAATATTTAATAATATTAATAATATTAATAATATTTAATAATATTAATAATATTTAATAATATTAATAATATTAATAATATTTAACAATATTAATTCTATACCTATATATAAAGGGGATTCCCCTCTTTAACTACTCTTAATTCTTTCCCTATTTTATTCCTATATAAATATTTAATTATATTATTATATTATGGACATTGTTGTCATTTCTTATTTTTTTCTAAAATATTTAGTATATGTGGAGGAACAGTTTTAAATTGAAATAGAGGTTGGGGGCAGTTTTGAATTGAAAGAGTGGTTACTTTTAAAAAATAGTTGCATAGAAAGAGGAATGTCTCTTCAAATTTGAGAGAAAGAAAAATATTAGTGGAAATACTAGAGAAGATGGACGGTTTTGAATTGAGAGAGTGGTTAATTTTAAAAAACAGTTGCATAGAAAGAGGGAATGTCTCTTCAAATTTGAGAGAGAGAAAAATATTAGGGGAAATATTGTAGAAGATACGCAAGGGAGAGCTGCTAAAAATATATTATAGGTTCAATTTCCCTTTCTTGATTTCTGTTTAGTTTTAGATTTTCCTTCATATCTTCATCTTCACCCCTTTAAAGGAAATTGTTAGGGGTTGTTTGCCATGTCTACGACGAATGCTCACATTTTTTAATCGGAGGCCTTTGCTATTTGTCGTTACTGTCTTTTTATGGTGAAAACTGACCTTTGTCTGGTTTTGGTATCTCTTTCAGTGTATTTATCAATAGTTCAATGTTTGGTAAGCATCACCAGGTTTCTCTCAAGGATGATGCCAACTCGACTGATGAATCAGTGTTTTGTCCACTACCAACACTGTTTCGGTTGTTGGGTTTAAACCCTTTTAAAAAGGTGATTGTTGTTACTCAAATACTAACTTCCATTACTTGATTTCTAGGCAGAGTTAACTCCAGACGATTTCTATTCCAACAAGCGTCCTCTCAGTGAAAGGCTCTCAGTGAAAGGGTATAAAATGACAAATGTAATTGGTTTGTGACTATTTCTGTGACCATTTTTGCATGGTACCTTTCTTTAACCAAAGATATTCTCTTCAGGTAACATAACCACGATCCAAGATTGAGCACCCTTCTAAAAAAGATGACAGGTTCCACTAGTACTCTTCCTGTCTAGCTTGCAACCTGCAAAGTCAGAATCAAAATACCCAACAAGTTGTATAGAGGAATGAGAGGGATACCATAACCCAACAGTAGATGTCCCCTTCAAATATTTTAGAATCCTTTTAGCATCTTTGAGATGTGATTCCTTTGGATTTGACTAGAATCTAGCGCAAAGGCACGCAACAAACATTATGTCTGGCCTGCTAGCTGTAAGGTAAAGCAAGGATCCTATTAACCCCCTATATGTTGTTTGATCCACAACAACCCCAGCTGCATCATCATCCATATAGCAGTTGTGATATGATTCCAATAACATGATAGGGATATTCTAAGGAAATGTTATGGATTCAACTTGAGTTGGAATATGATTAGGCACTTTTTAAGAATTGGATCAATGTTCTTAACATTCAAGAACTCACCAAAACACAAGTAACCAAGCCAAACTCACATAGAAACTCATTTTGAACAACAAACCCATGGATAGAAACTCAAGAACACAACATATAGCAATTATACCCATGGAGGATGTGACAAAAACAACAAGAACAACCAATTTGCACCGATTAAAATTGAATATAAGTGCAGCAAATGAAAGAGGACATCATAAGGAAGAGATTGCACCGATTGAAAGTGAAAACAAACAAGTAGAACAAAAATGGGTAATTTGGAATGAAGGGAAATCGGATGAAGAAGATGAAATGAAATAGTGAACTTATGTGGTTGGAGTTCTTGGAGATGAACACGCCACTTGAAGGATGTAAGGCTCCAAGATGAGTGTAGATGCCGCCACTTGAGGTTCGAAGATGCACTCAAGATGAGACTAGAAGAAGAGAAGACACAAGTCTCTCAATCACTCACCAATTTGGGAGAATTTCTTTACTCAAAATATCAAATCTGTATTTAGAAGGACTCAAGCCCTCCTTACATAGGAGAAGGACCGGTCAAGTAAGTACAAGAAGCTTACACAAGAAGCTAACTAAAGGTCCCTTGAAATTCTCCCACTTCTAGCGCCTAAAGTGAAGGAGGAAGGGATATCTACTAGAATGTTCTAAAACTAATATCTAAAGATGCTTTACATAAGAGGTATCTTTAGGTTTCCCTCTTAGCACCTACCTAAACACTATTCTATATTATTTACAAATTTAGACAAAAGAAACTATAAAGAGAGATATTAATTGAAGCCCATTCCTGAGTCTTCTTTTGGCTTTAGGCTTGGTCCTCTCTTTATTTTAATTTTTCTTTAATTTTTGAGAAGACTAGAAGGAAGAACTTCAAATGTTTGGGTGAATGACCTCTTCCTCCATTAGTAAAATCCTCCCTTATTTGATCTCTATCATACTCCTCGAGTTGGAGAGAATTCAACCACGAATTCTGAATCCCTGCATATAACAAAGTCAGTTTACTTGTACAATTAATAGTGGAATAAGAAAAAGGCAAACATGACTTGGAATTTGGAAGCAGTGGGAGTTCAGAAAAGGAGGTCCTATAAACAGACCAAGTTGGAAAAAATTGTTTGGGAATGATGATATTTTTTGAAAAAAGTCCTCTTAAATGGTGAAAACCATTAGGAGGTATGAAAAAATCATCCCTAACATTCTTTAACCAAGTTGGTGTTGAAATAGGAACCTTGGGTAATGAAAAAGATAAAGAAGAAGAATACCTTTGAGGTTCAACTTGAGGCATAACACGAGCCAACATGATTGATTTAGGGGATAAAGTGGTGTGACTCGGTTTAATACTTACTTCTTTTGCTTTCTCATTTTCTCTTTTAGTTTTCATTTTTATTTGGTCCTCATGAACCTCTTTGGGAGAGAGGGGTTTTAAGATAACCTTGCACCCTTGGAAGGAAAAAGACATTGTATTGGATAGTCCATCATGTAAAACATGTCTATCATATTGCCAAGGCCTTCCTAAAAGAAGATGAGTTGCTTCCATGGGCACAACATCACATAAAACCTCATCTTTATACTTTCCTATTGCAAAGTTAATAAGGACTTGTTTGTTAACCATGATTTCACCTTCGGTACTTAACCATTGCAATTTATAAGGCTTGGTATGAGAGATAGTGGGTAAGGCTAACTTCTCCACAACTCTTGTACTAGCCACATTAGTGCAACTACCCCCATCAATAATCAAGGAACATAACTTGTTGTTGATAAGACAGCGGGTGTGAAAAATATTTTCTCTTTGAGTATCATCCAAATATTTTGGAATTGTTCCCAACATTCGCCTTATCATCAATAAGTCACCTTCACAAGGACTTTCGCTCTCAATATCACTTGATGGCTTAGAAGGTGAAGAATGCCTAGATGAATTGGAATCATGCTCACTAACTACTACCCCATTATGCACAAACATATTCCTTTTAGAAGGGCAATTAGAAGTTATGTGACCATATCCCAAACATTTAAAACATTTCGTACTAGATGATTTGATTGGTGATATATGAGTAGAAATAGACGACTTAGACTCTTTATGTGTGAAAGAAGAATCTTGAGAAGGAAGGTTTGAAAAAGTATTTTTATTTTTCCAAGAATTGTTGTAGTAGCCATCATTAGGAGAAGTTTTAAAAGCATTTTTCTTTGCAAGTTGGGATTCAACCTTCATTGCAAGGTGAACCAAAGATCGCAAAGATGAATACTCTTGAAGTTCAACAATATCTTGAATATCCCTTCTTAGACCACTCACAAACTTAGCTATCATAGCTTCCTCACTTTCTTTCATGTGTACTTTAAGTAAAAGCGTTTCTAACTCCTTAAAATAAGCATCCACACTTAGCGTGCCTTGTTGAAACCGTTGGAGCTTCAACATTAGGTCTTTCCTAAAGTGTGGTGGCACGAATCTAAGGCGCATACACTCTATCAAATCGTTCCAAGAGACCACGGGAGGTCTCTTGTTATAACAAACGTCCGCTACTTAGCTATGCCACCATTTCATGGCATAATCTACAAATTTTAGGGCGGCTATCTTCACATTTTGATCTTCCTCAACCTCATAGGTGTTAAAAATTTGTTCACATTTAGCCTCCCAATCTAGATACACATTAGGATCACTATCACCATTAAAACTAGGAACTTTCACAAAAGGAACTTGTGGCTTGGTCTCTTTTTGATGTCTTTGTTCACGGTGGTGGCTTCCCTCATTGGGAGGATGACGGTGCCTCCTTCTTCTAGTATCCTCTCTATTGTCGTGAGCATTTGAAGAGCTCTTGGAAGAATGTCGAGGAGAAGGTTGTCTATCATGCAAAGAATGGGTAACACCTTCTTGCTTCAATTCAATCTTGGCCATACGTTCTTCCAATCTTTGCAATGCTTCATCTTTTTGAGCAAGGGCCTTCGTTGCTTCTTTCAACTCATTATGAACATAAGCCCTATGAGTAGAGCGTGGTTTTGAAGATTCAACACTTGAATATGTATCCATGATAAAAGAAAACAACAAACACAAGAGCAACCAAAGTTAAGAAAACAATGTTAGCAACAACAAATATAACAAAAACTTAAATTGCAAGAAAAAAATAAAGAGCTCTTGAAATTAAAATGCACCGAACCAAAACAGAAAAGAATAAGAACAGCCGCTGGAAAATGAAAAATAACTAAACCAAAACTCAAGAACACAAGCTAAACATGAACAATTGAAAGAGTAGGAAGAAAGGAGAAGAGAAAAGCTTATGGAGATGGAAGAGAAGGTGAGTGATCACGCCACTAGAAGGATGGTTGCTCCTAGATGAGTGTGCTGCCGCCACTTGAGGACACCATGGATCCTTCAAGATAAGACTAGAGAAGAAGGCTCAAAAGCTCTCCAATGCTCACTCAAAAATTGAGTATAGTTTCTTTACTCTCATTTCAATTCTGAAAAATACAATAGAGGTTTCTAATGTTTCCCTCTAAGCACCTTCAACAATATTCTTTATTATTTAATACTTGGCCTTGCCCTTCATGAGATGAACTTGGGCTTTTTGGGCTTTGGCCTTCTTGGGCTTGGGCTTGGGCTTTGGGCCTCATCTTTTACAAAGAATAATAAGAAGAACATTAAATGTGAGGGCGAATGATCTTGTCCTTCATTATTAAAAGTCTTCTTTATTTGATTCGCATCAGTAAGAGTCACTCAAATCACTCCAAGAAAGAATACTTCCCTTAACCAATCTGTTCTTGAGGCCTCAGTAACCTCAAATGAAAGATGTCAAAGCAAAAACACTCAATCTCAAAGCCAAGCACCACAAAACCAAAGAACAAAGAAAGACAAACAAGAAAAGGTGTAAACAAGAAAATGCAACACAAAAGGAATACAAGAGTTATGACAAACACAAAGAATAGTGAATAAAGGACAATCAAGAAAATAAGGTACTCAATGAAAAGGATGGTACACAAAAGAAACCTAGAGAAAAGCACTAAAATAGATGAAGAAAACAAAAATAGAACTACAGAAAAATTTTGTGCAAACTGTGCGTGACGTCAAAGATTTATCTGGAATTGTATAAAGCGAACTGAATTATGAAATTGTAACCACAGAAAGTTCAAGATCTTATCTCAACAATGGCACTGGAATTACACAAAAACAGTAAGCCAATTAATTGCGATAAATTTTGCAAAATCACTGCCATATTACTGTATTTTTTTCGGCAGAATTACACACTAAACGTATTTCATTTATCATTTTTTTTTGTACTTGGAATTTTGATGTACTTCTTTTTTCTACTTTTTTATAACACTTTGAAGAACTCAAATCCAGAATTTCAGAAATTTCCAGTGAGTAAATCAATTGCAATAAAGAGAAACAGTCAGCACGTTTTCAAGAAAGCAGAGGAAACCTAACAGAAATGAAAAACAGAATTAAGAACTAGCAAAGACATAATGGAAATGATGTTTAAGAACTTGTATAGGTCTATTACACAAGTATGAACTCAATACTAGAAAGAAAGTGCACCAAAGGATCAAGAAAACAAACACATAAAACTGTATTCAACACAAAATCAAGAAACAAAAATTACAACAAAAGAACCACATAGAATTGATAACATTTTTTGGAGAAACATGACTTTGACAAAACTTACAAGGATTCAAAAATGAAAATAACACAAACACAATGTAATAACAACAAGAAAACAGCAAGCAATACTAAAAAATAAACCTAAAACAGAAAGGTAACAACAAGAATGTAAAGTTCTTGAATTAAAAGTGCCAAAACAACTCAAACACAAACAAGAACAAACCTAAGACTCCTGATACCACATGATATGATTCCAATAACATGATAGGGATATTCTAAGGACATGTTATGGATTCAACCTGAGTTGGAATATGATTAGGAACTTTTTAAGAATTGGATCAATGTTATTAACATTCAAGAACTCACCAAAACACAAGTAACCAAGCCAAACTCACATAGAAACTCATTTTGAACAACAAACCCATGGATAGAAACTCAAAGAACACAACATATAGCAATTATACCTATGGAGGACGTGACAAAAACAACAAGAACAACCAATTTGCACCGATTAAAATTGAATATAAGTGCAGCAAATGAAAGAGGACATCATAAGGAAGAGATTGCACCGATTGAAAGTGAAAACAAACAAGTAGAACAAAAATGGGTAATTTGGAATGAAGGGAAAATGGATGAAGAAGATGAAATGAAATAGGGAACTTATGTGGTTGGTGTTCTTGGAGATGAACACGCCACTTGAAGGATGTAAGGCTCGAAGGTGAGTGTAGATGCCGCCACTTGAGGTTCGAAGATGCACTCAAGATGAGACTAGAAGAAGAGAAGACACAAGTCTCTCAATCACTCACCAATTTGGGAGAATTTCTTTACTCAAAATATCAAATCTGTATTTAGAAGGACTCAAGCCCTCCTTACATAGGAGAAGGACCGGTCAAGTAAGTACAAGAAGCTTACACAAGAAGCTAACTAAAGGTCCCTTGAAATTCTCCCACTTCTAGCGCCTAAAGTGAAGGATGAAGGGATATCTACTAGAATGTTCTAAAACTAATATCTAAAGATGCTTTACATAAGAGGTATCTTTAGGTTTCCCTCTTAGCACCTACCTAAACACTATTCTATATTATTTACAAATTTAGACAAAAGAAACTATAAAGAGAGATATTAATTGAAGCCCATTCCCGAGTCTTCTTTTGGCTTTAGGCTTGGTCCTCTCTTTATTTTAATTCTTCTTTAATTTTTGAGAAGACTAGAAGGAAGAACTTCAAATGTTTGGGTGAATGACCTCTTCCTCCATTAGTAAAATCCTCCCTTATTTGATCTCTATCAAGTTGGTAGGCATTGGTTTTGAGGCTTCTTTGCAATTCTCCATTTCAAATCGTTTGAGTATCTCCTTAAAATACTTTGATTGATTTAAGAAGTGCCCTCTTTGGATTGCTTGACCTGCAGTCCAAGAAAGAATGAGAGTTCCCCCATCATTGACATCTAAAACTCCCATTGCATTGCTGTCACAAATTCTTCACACAACCTATCATTAGTTGATCCAAAAATAATATCATTAACATATATTTGTTCTATGATGACAGTTGAATTTGACTTTTTAATAAAAATGGTTTTGTCAGTCTTCCCTCTTTCATAGTTGTGAGATAGAAGAAAGTTACTTAACCTTTCATACCACTGCCTAGGCGCTTGCTTGAGACCATACAAAGCTTTTTTCAATTTGTATACATGATTGGGATATAGATGGTCTTCAAACCCGGATAGTTGTGATACAAAGATTTCCTCATTTACAATCCCATTTAGGAAAATACTCTTCATGCCCATTTGGAACAACTTGAAACCATTCATGTAGGCAAAGGCCACCAATAATCTCACAGCTTCTAATCATGCCACTGGTGCGAATGTTTCATCAGAGTCTATTCCTTCTTCTTGATTGTACCCTTTTGCAACAAGTCTTGCCTTGTTCCTGGTGATTACCCCTGTATCATCTGACTTGTTTCTGAATACCCACTTTGTTCCTATGACATTCATCTGATTTGTCCTAGGAACCAGAAGCCACACATCATTCCTTACGAATTGATTAAGTTCCTCATGCATAGCAGCTATCGAATGTTCATCATTGAGTGCTTCATTGATTGACTTGGGTTCAACTTTGGAGACAAAAGCCATATGGTTACAGAAGTTTGATATTGTTGTAGATACACCCTTTTTAATTTGCCCAATGATGTTTTCTACTTTGAAATCTCTGAGAATCCTCCACTCTTTAGAAAGTTCACATTGTTGTAGATTTTCAATCGGTTGTTTCGTAGAATAACCGGTTGATTTTCTGGACAGTTTTCTAGATTCTTCAAAAACTTCACTCGACGTTGTTCTACATTATTAGTTTGATAAAAAACAACATGTACAAATTCCTCTATAGTCACAAGTCTCTTATTATAAACTCTATAGGCATGACTAGTTAAGGAGTAACGAAGAAAAATACCATTATCGACTTTTTCATCAAACTTACCAAGTTTGTCTTTACCATTGTTCAGAATGTAGCATTTACACCCAAATACCTTTAGATGTCCTATGTGAGGCTTCTTTCCATTGAGCAGTTCATATGGAGTCTTTTTCAGAATGGGCCTAATAAGAACACGGTTCATTACATAGCATGTTGTACTTACTGCATCTGCCCAAAAATACTTTGGTAAAAAGGATTCATTCAAGATTGTTCTTGCCAGCTCTTCAAGCGATCTGTTCTTCCTTTCCACCACACCATTCTGTTGAGGTGTCGGTGGTACAGAGAAATTATGAAAGATGCCCACCTTATCACATAAAGTGTTGATGGCACCAATGTTGCTGCAACAGGAGTTTTGTAGCCTTTTGGCTAGCTTTTTAAATGCAGAGTATGCCTCACTTTTTGAATGCAGAAACATTGTCCGTGTAAACCTGAAAAAATCATCAACCACAACAAGAGTATAATAATTCCCTCCAAGGCTCATAGTTCTTAAAGAACCAAACAAATCCATATGTAACAGCTCAAGGGGTTTTGAGATGGAAACTATGTTTTTCAGTTTAAAAGACTGTTTTGTTTGTTTCCCCTTTGGACAAGCTTGACACACATGATCCTTCTCAAACTTAATTTGGGTAAGCCAATAAGAAGATCATTTGAAATTAATTTGTTGAGGTGATGCATATGAATGTGTGCAATTCTTCTGTGCCAAAGCCTTGATTCTTCATGCTTGGTCAAAAGACTACCAATAGATGTGGAATTTGAAATATCAAGTAGATAGACATTATTAATTCTTTTACCAACCAACATCACTTCCTTTGAATTTGGTAGACAGATCTCACAGGAGTTAGTTTTGAATATGACTTGATATCCTCTATCACAAAGCTGACTTATGTCAAGAAGGTTGTGCTTGAGACCTTCCACATAGAAGACATCATGAATCATAAAACTGTTTTGATTACCAATAGTACCTTTTCCAAGGATCTTTCCTTTGTTATTATCCCCATAGATCACATAGCCTTCCTGCTTAAGAGTGATGTTGACAAACTTGGATGCATCTCTAGTCATGTGCTAGGAGCAGCCACTGTCCAAGTACCATAAGTGCTGGTTTTTCATCAAGAAATTATGCAAAATTTAAAATCAGGTGTTAAGATCTAATCCCCTAATAAATTTGGGTCCATGGATGTTAATTTGATTGTGAGGAACCTTAGGATTCTTGGGAACCCACTTTAGGATACCTTTAGGAATCGAAAATTTGCAAATTTTGCAAAACCTGACAAAATGACCCTTTCTCGTACAGTAGAATCAAGAAACCACAGGTTGTTTCGACTTTTCAATTGGTTTATTTTCCGTAATGGTTGAAAAAGGTTTTGAAAGGCCACTGTTCTTGCTTTGTGTGTTAAACCCAATCCAGATTTTCCAAAAATGCAATTTTGAGATGCTAAGACATTCTCAAAGTTGGATTTTCCTTTAAAAATTCTATCCACAGTTTTCACAAGATAAAAAAAAAACTTCTTTTGAAGAGATTCACAGTTTTTGCAAGAACCAGATTTACACTTGGAAGAAGAATTTTGATAAATCATTTCTAAGTCTGAAAAAATAGTTTTTGAGTTGTTCAAATCTTCTTCAAAGACCTTGACTCTATTTTTCAACCAGTTGTTTTTACTTTTCAACCGATTGTTTGAAAGGGTTAATCTATGACCTTCTTCATGAGTCTCTTTAAAAGCCTCAAAAAGTTTAGAATAACTATCATATTTGGTAGAGGAGGATGTAATTACACTGTTTGATGCAGAATCTTCTTTTGCCATCAGACATACGTTTATTTTGGAAGTTGCAAAGGATGATCAAGAAGAGAACTTGTCACTGTCCAACTAAGCATTTCTTGAATCTTTATGAATTCTTTCAAGAATGTCCCGCATATCTGTTGATGAAACACACTTTGAAACTCTAAGATGTTGAACCAAGTGGTGTTCAAGTTTTGAAGAATCCAAACCCTTTGAAGGATGTTGAAGCCTTGGCTGTGCTGGTTTAGCTTAGTTCTGGGGTAGTTTATATGTTGTAATCCACCCTTTGATTAAATCTAAAGTATTAGCATTCTCAATCTTTGTGAAAGTAAAATGTTTTCAAACTAAGTTAAAACAACCGATTATTTTATCGAAACAACCGATTGTTTATACTTAGGTGTTTTGAGGAAAAGATTGAAAACTGTTTTTTAAATGGCTGAACTGTTAAGTACCAAAACAACCGATTGATTCGAGGAAACAACCGATTGTTTGTTTTGGAACCATAACAGAAAAACTGTTTTATCTTTGACTGAGCTTTAAATGATTTAACTGCTTACGCTCCAGTCATTAAATACTTTGACCAATCTTTTAATGCAATTTAAGAGTTTGTTAAGATTTGATAACAAACTACATCTTTGAATATATTCAGAAAAACAGATTTGATATTTAAGAATCTTTGACAAAGTTTTTCCTAAGAGTTTGTTTTTTAGTTTTTCAAAGAGCTGAGATTGCTAAGAGTTTGTGATTGATCAAAGTGTATGGAATAGGATTCTGCTAGTATTGATTTCAGATTATCTTCTATAACAAGTGTAATCCTTGTACTCTGTTGAACAAGTATTCGTTTATGTGTTTGCTGAGATTGGCTGTGTGTTCTTGAGGGGATCAAGATCAACAATCTTAGTGTTGGTGTGTTGACCAAGGAGTGTGTGTTTCTTGAGGTGTTCAAGGTCATTCTCTTGGTTGTTGTGTAAGTGATCAACGTGTGATTGCTTAGTGGATTTCCTCAGGGTTTCTGAGAAGACTGGATGTAGCTCTGGTTTGGAGTGAACCAGTATAAACAACTGTGTACAATTTCTCTATCCCTATCTCTTTAAATTCAGTTTTGTGAATTAATAACTGGTATAAACAACCAATTGTTTCGGTAAAACAACCGATTGTTTTTCCAGTATTGTGCTTTTGCTTTATGTTTTGAAAAACTGAATTCTTAATCAAGGTATTTGTGAAGTATTTTTCATTCTAAGCTTAAAAGTTTACGAAAATCTTTCTTAAACAATTCACCCCCCCTCTCGTTTAAGGCCATATGTTCTAACATAAGAAACTCATTAGAATCAAGAGAAGAAACAATGATATTTTTAGCAACACAGTTAAGATGATCTTTTTCACTTTCAGAGAAAACAGTATTAGTTTCAAGCAAAAGTATGAAATTTTTTTTTGTAATGACATCCCAAATTTTTCTATCTATAGAATCAACAAAAAAATTTCATTCTTATACACTTTAGCTGATACCTCACACCACAGAGTGAAGATGGTCTACTGATAGAAGCTCCCTCCCCAAAAGGTAACTTGTCAGCCATTAAAACAAATTTTTAAAAAACAGAACTTAAGAAAATTTCAAGGACCTAGCTCTTGATGCCAATTGTAAGAATTAATGGCCTTAACAAGAGGGAGGTGAATTGTTTAAGGGAATATTTTTGCAAATACTGGTTAAGAATGAAGATTGATATTGATTTACATATCAAAGAATCAGTTCAGTGAAGAAAACAGAATTGTTAAACCTGTTATTAGAAAAACAACCGGTTAAAAATAGGTTTTAACCAATTGTTTTTCACTTAGCTTTGAAAAAACATTTTTCTTCTTAAAACCAGATTGATTCAGTTGTGAATTGATTAGGAATGGATCAAGAAAATTTTAAACTACCTAGAACTAAAACCTAAACATAACAACAAGGTCTTCAAGCTGTCTTCATGGATTTGGAGGCATCAAAGCGTCATTTTCAAGAGTAAGGTTGTTGCTAGTTTTTGCTTGCATGAGCGGGTTCATATTGTTCTAAATGGATGTGAAGAGTGCCTTCCTTAACGGAGTTGTCAATGAAGAGGTCTTCGTCTCACAACCACCTAGGTTTGTAGATCATCAATATCCCAAGCATGTATACAAGCTGAAAAATGCCTTGTATGGTCTTAAGCAAGCTCGAAGGCAGTGGTATGAGAGATTAAGTAACTTCCTCTTGTCTCATGACAGGAAAGAGGGAAGGTTGAGAAAACTCTTTTTATCAAAAATCAAATTCTGCCATTATTTTATTTCAAATATATGTTAATGACATTAGTTTTGGTGCTACTAATGATAACTTGTGTAAAGAATTTATGGCAGCCATGCAGATAGTATTTGAAATGTCAATGATGGGGGAGTTGTCCTTCTTCTTGGGATTGCAGGTTCAACAATCAAAGGATGACATCTTTCTAAGTCAATCTAAGTATTGCAAGGAAATCCTCAAAAAGTTTGAAATGGTGCAGTGTAAATAGGCAACTACACCAATGTCCACAAGCTGCTACCTGGATGCTGATGCAACTGGAATTGCAGTAGATCAATCCAAATATAGGGGTTTGAATGGCTCTTTGCTCTTCCTTACAGCCAGCAGACCAGATATTATGTTTGCACTATGCCTCTGTGCTAGATTCCAATCCAATCCGAAAGAATGACACCTTAAAGCTGCCAAAAGAATTCTGAAGTATCTAAAAGGCACATTCACTGTTGAGTTATGGTATCCCTCTCATTCTCCTGTACATTCAGTGGGATACTCTGATTTGGATTTTGCAGGATGCAAACTGGATAGGTAAAGCACAAGTGGAACTTGTCATTTACTTGGCTTCAGCCTTATCTCTTGGCATAGCAAGAAGCAAGCCTGCGTAGCACTCTCCATTGTTGAAGCATAATACATTGTTGCAGGAAGCTGTTGTGCTCAGATTTTGTGGATGAAACAAAAGCTTGAAGACTTTGGGTTAAAAGTCAGCAAAATACCCTACTATGTAACAACACAAGTGCCATCAATCTCACAAAAAACTAAGTTCAGCACTCTAGGACAAAACATACTGAGATCCAACACCATTTCATAAGAGATCATGTGAGTAATGAAGACTGTGAGGTGAAGTTCATTGCAACCAAAAGACAACTACATATTTTTTCACTAGACCTTTTCCAAAGGACAAATTCTTCTTTCTTAGAAATGAATTAAGAACCCTTGACTCACAAATTCTATTTTAAGTGTAGTTCTTATTTCTCCTTTGAGTTTATTTGTGAAGAACAATAGGGGGAGAAGTCTATGTGGTTTGTATGTTTGTATTGTGTGCTTAAATTCTGTTTTAACTTGGTTTATATACTCCTCACTTTGATTAAAACTACTGCATAATATTTTGATTTGCACCTCTCTTTTTTCACATTGATTTTGTTGTTTTTCCTTATGGAAATCACTAAGTGAAAATTGGTTTTTTGGTGCTGATGAAATCTGAAAAGGATTACCTCTAGTATTTGCAATTTTTGTGTTTTGCAGGTACTGTCAAATTCAAACAAATCATCCCAAGCAAACCAGGGATTTGTCTTCATCAAATAGGGGGAGATTGTTGAACTTGAAGCTTTAATGTCTCCAAATCTGTGATGTTTGCTTGAAGCCTAGGTTGTTGCTTACATGGGGTCTGGGTAGATTAGAATTTGTCAATCCACTCTTAGCTTGATCCAAAACTAAATCAATCATGTTCTTTAAAAGAAAAAGTGTTTTTCAAAGTAAGTGAAAAACAACCTGTTGATTTGTTGTTTCAATCGATTGTTTTACACTTAGTGATGGAGGAGGGCCAAGCTCACCACCCTATGGAAAACAAGAGCCAAGTCTAGACCGTCTAGAGCCAAGTGGGGAGTGTCTACAGCCAAGTGGGGAGCGCCTACTCCAAGATGAAGAGCGTCTACCCCAAGATGAAGGGCGTCTAGCAAGGGAGCGTCTAGGAGGAAGACTAGAGCATCTAGGACCTATCACTAGGTCCATGGCCAAGCATCTCCACGCATATTTGGGTCAAGCTACGGATGGTAGAGAAAGGAACTTGTACATGTTGCATAAAGGCCCACTCCGTGTAGCTTAGTATTTTTGTGGTGTAATTAGTCTAGCTTTATGAACCTTTTGATTATTTTTCTGCACATTAGAATTAAGGAAGAGTTAACCTTGATTAGCTAAAGGTTTCTAGAAGCCTTCACTAATCAAGTTCGGCCATGTGAAGGTTGGAGGACCATGTGCACCCATGTGCTCCATGTGGCCCATGTGCTTCACATTTACATTACATTTAGCTAGCATTTCATCTTCTATTAGCTTAACATTTACGGCCTCCTTAGCCTATAAAAGGAGAAGCCTATCACCTGTATTTGCAAGATTAAATTGAGTAATGTTATGCTGCCCATTTAGTGCCATACTTTGCTCCTTGCCTAGCTTCTAGGTTTTAATCTTCCTTTCTCCATCTACCAAGGGGTTGGTCGAACCTCCCCTCTTTCCACACTCTTCATGCACCTTCAAGGTCACCACAACTCCTGGGAGGACCTTGTCCATCTCCTACATTGAGCTTCCGCACCATACTCACCAAACATCCAAGAAGAGCTCCTAGAGAATGCCATCATTTGGTATCATGAGCAAAGGTTCTTCAAAGATGAGTATTTCTTGGTCATTTCCTTTTTGAGTTCTTCTTTAATCCGTGTTGTTCTTCATATTCCATATTGTCTTGCTGTTTTTTAATTTTTGCTTTGAATTGGTGTGCTGTTTGGAAATTCCAATCGGTGCATCTTGTTCAATTGTTCTTGAGCAATCTTTGTGCAATTTTTGGTAGGATTCCATATAGTTTGTGTTGCTGTTTTATTTTAGGTATTTGAGTCCTTTTTGCAATTTTATTTGGTTCATTTTATGTTCATTTGAGTCTTTTAATTTCTGAATCTATATGTGTTTTGTCTAGTCATGTTCTTCCAAAATGTCATCAAATCATAGTAGTACTTTGTTTGGCTTATTTGTTTCTTGTTTTTGGTATAAATGCTTGATCTGAATCTGCTGTGTTCTTGATCCTTTGGTGCTTTTTATTTTTTAGCTTGAGTTCGTATTTGTGTTTAGATCTACACAAATTCCTTTTCACCAATTCCATTGTGTTTTTCTTTTGGTATATCTTGCTGTTTTTTCCAGATTTACAGAATCCCCTGTTTTGCATAACTCTGTGCTGGCTGTTTTGCTTAAGAAAATTATTTTCCCACAAAGGAAATTTCTGATCCTCTGGATTTTGCAAGATTGAGGTGTTAAGGAAAAGACAAAAAAGGAATCAGTTCAAAAAAACAAATAGAAAAAAAATGATAAATATTATAAAAATAGTGTGCAAATCTGGCGTTACAACTGGCGTAACTGAACACTGATTTTAGAAAATTTATTAAACAAAATATGGTTCATGCGTTTGGAGTGAAACCAACGCCAAACATTAGTTAAGAGCTTGAATTGTTTGCATATAAATTTACAGAAGCAAATCTTAAAAGGGCAGCTCAGCATAAATCAGGGAAAATCACGCTCTCTGGCCCACAACAATTATTTCAGTGGTGCGGTTTTTGATTTTGAAATCAAATCTAGTGCTATTCCTAGGATCCATTTTGTGTGCCTACCTTTCTTTGAGTACCTTTTATTTGCTTGTCTAATATTTCTTTGGAACTCTTTCTAGTTGTCACATTTTAACTCCATTTGTGTGGTACTGTTTTTCCAATTAATTTGTTTCTTGCTTTAATTCTTTGGCCTCTAAACTTGGTGGTCGATTGATTATCAATTGGTGCTTATTTGAGTGGAAATTGACTTGAGTGAGGTCTAGTTTCCTTGATAGGTGCTGGATTGGAGAATTAATTCCTTAATTCCAAGAGGAACAAAGGAAAGGGCAGAAACAAACACCTACCAAAAACACCACATACATTGGAAGGCCCAACAAAGAGGAGACAACCAAGGAAGTGCCAATAGAAAAAAAAAAAAGATCAACAAAGGGAGTTTCATTTATTTTCTTTGCAACTTAACTTTTATTAATTACTTCTTTAATTACGTAATTTGTACCGTCCCGTACCCGGGCGTTGACAAAGTCAAGGTCAAAGTCAGCGTCAAGGTCAAAGTCAACATAAGGCGTCGCCTAGGTGAGGCGACGCCAAGTGCAAGCATCACCAAGGCGAGGCGTCGCCAAGAGGAAGCGTCGCCCAGATAAGACGTTGCCAAGAGAAGGCGTCGCCAAGTCAAGGCTTCGCCAAGGTAGGGCGTCGCCAAGGTAAAATGTCACCAGAGCAAGGCATACACAGTGTTGCTCCCGATACCCATGGGTAGGAAAGACCATGGAGGGAGTGACGCCATGGCAAGGCCTCAAACCCCGATAACCCGGGGTAGCAATAAAGGGAAGAGAAAGGTGGCTTTAAGGCCATAGTACTAGCGCCAGTGGAGAGCAATCTGACTCGCGAAGTGCCCATGTCACCCAGAGAGACCCTTGGGATAGATACGACTCATGAGGAGGGTCATGCCCAGGGTAGCCAGGTGTAGGGTACGAGAGGAAGGTAGATACGCTCTCAAAGCGAGTGACTAGATGTTTGAGGGCATGAGATGGCACCCAAAAAGTCACCCCTTGCGCCAGATGCACTCCAAGGAAGGAGGACTCACACGACGAAATACCCCCAAGTTGGGTCACGATGCTGTGAGGCCCTCCACGTGTAATAACAGCCAGGTCAGAACAGAAACATCCACTTGTCAGGTATAAGGTAATTAAAGCTATTTAAAGGTAATTAAAGTTTACGTTTCGAGCGTTTTAAGGTACTTTAAATGCTTCAGGCGATTTAAACGTCTTAAAGGCGCTGAACGTTTCATAATTAAATGCGCTTTTAGACGCTTTAAATGCTAGAGGCGTGTAAATAGAACCTTGGATGTTTGAAACAGGGTTGGAACTTTTGGCAAATTTTCCCAGAATACACTCTAGTTGCTTGCTCGAGTCTTGAGGCTACGCACAAGGGACTAGAGAAAGGTTGTTTGCCAGAAGGAGAAAAGATACACAATACACAGTTTCGTTTACCACCTTCAGAGTGCCATTCACGATGCTCCGATACGGAGGTGCAGAGTTTTTGGTGTTTCTTGCTAGCTGACTTGAGCGTCGGAGTGCAAACGGCCGCTAGGGCGCCCTTTTGTCCTTCTTTGCAGGTATCCACATGTAGCCAGAGGGAAGGTGTCCCTAGCTGACGGGCAAGGTTGTGCACAAAGACGTCCCAGGTCAACCGGCCGGAACATTTGACGCCCACCGTGGGGCCGATTTAAAACATCAGTCCCATCGCAAGTTTCAGGCAATTTATCAGAGCTACCATAACGACTGGGGAAGTTTCAGAGGAAAACAATGAAGAATGAGGGGCACGAGACAAGGTTCCGCACGCACAGCAGGCGAGGAAATGTCCATGCAGCAGGTCATGGACATGATGCGGGGGCTGCAAGATGAAATGGCGGAATCAAGGGCGGAGCAAGAGCGTGTGCAGGCGGATCTCGCGGCTTCCCACGTGATAAACGATGAGCTCCCTCGTATCAATGAAGAGTTGCGTCGTGGTTTGGGCGATAACCAAGGGCAGCGTGACCAAAATGAGACCAAGCCTCTCACCCCACCAAGGGAGTTTTCCACACCCTTCTCGCAGGAGATTCTGGAAGCTGTGATCCCCAACACGTTCGCGGGACCCAAGGTGATCTTCACCGGGATGGAGGATCCTGAGGCGCACCTCACTGCTTTCCACACGCAAATGGTGCTAGTAGGCGGCTTCGATGCCGTGAGGTGCAAGCTCTTTATGAGCACCTTGACGGGGATGGCCATGGACTGGTTCATCAGCCTTCCAAACGGCCATATCACCTCCTTCCAGCAGCTGTCGCAGTTGTTTAGGGAGCAATACTTAGCGAACAGGGCCCTGCCACCAGTTTCGTATGACCTGTTTGATGTGAAACAATATCAAGGAGAGACCTTGAAGGAGTACATCAACCGTTTCGGGGCCCAGGTAGTAAAGGTTGGTACTACGGAAGAGCCCATGATCGTGTACGCATTCAGAAAAGGCGTGTGTCCCGGACCTTTTTGCGAATCCATCATTCGCAATCGACCCAGGACCTTCGCTGAAATAAGGCGTCGCGCGGTGGAGCATATCGCCTCTGAGGGAGAGGTGTGTGAGAAGCGCACCAGCGTCGTACCCTCACGCCCGAGAGCGCAGATGCGGGCTCAACCCGTCAGGGTCAACGAGACCACGACGGGGAGGAAGAAGCCAGATGGGAGACGCCCCTCTGAGACAAGAAAACCCCAGCCCAGGGGCCTAGCAGGAGGAAATCGCCCGGCCAGGGAAAGGGCCAGGCCAGCGAGGTAGGACTTTGTATTGGAATTGAAGGATCTGATTGCCGTGCCCAATATAGCTGAAAGGTTGAGGCGACCGGCGAAGACCGACAAGGTGTTAGGGCCTCGCAAGGACTCTTGGTGTGAGTTCCACGAAGCTTTCGGTCATCACATCAACAACTGCCTGTCGTTGGGTTACCAGCTAGATGAGTTGGTGAGAAGCGGGTTTTTGAAGGATTACATCGCAGAGCCTGCCACGACCGCGACCCTGCCAGCACCGGTGGAAGAATAAGCGCACGAGATGCCTGTCCTTGGCGAAGTCCACACCATCGCTGGTGGCTTTTCCGGGGGAGGACCCACTGCCTCCCAACGGAAGAAATATGCGAGGGGGGTCAATTCAATTGAAGAAAGAATCTCGGGTAACCCGTGGGAGTCAGACCTCGTGTTCACGAGGACGGATCTACAGGATGTTGTGTCGCACGATAATGACCCCGTGGTCATTTCGGTTGTCACGACCGGCAGAAAGGTGCACAGGGTTCTAGTTGACCAAGGAAGCTCTGCAGATGTTATGTTCTGGTCAACATTCAACAAGTTGCGGTTGTCTCCTGACCTTTTGAGACCCTACACAGGGTGCTTATATGGGTTCGCTGACAACCAGGTGGAAGTACGAGGCTACTTGGAATTGAGAACAACATTCTCGGATGGAGCGGCCTCATGTACCGAAAACATTAGGTACTTAGTCGTAAACGCCAACTCAGCCTACAACATCTTGTTGGGCAGACCGGCGTTGAACAGGCTGAACGCAGTAGCCTCCACGCGCCACATGAAAATGAAGCTACCGGATCTTAGTGGCAAAGTGATCGTCATCAAGTCAGATCAGGAGGAAGCGCGGAAATGTTATGAGAATAGCCTGAAAACGAAGAGAGGCGTGTTCATGGTGTTTGAGCGTCCGTCAAGTGCAGACACGGCGATGGAGATAGAACCCTTGAATGAGGCGACGCCCACGGAGTCAACGCTTGGCGAGGCCACACCCGTGAGGGCGACGCTCGAAGCAGACGCGCGCATGGAGGAGGGGCCTGACGACACATCGCCCGTAAAAGAGTCGACGCCTGGAAAGCACTACCGGGCGACGCCCCTTAAGGAGGATAGAAGGGATCAGCCGACGGCCAACGTGGTGGAGAGGCAGATTGGCGGCAAAACGTTTAAGCTAGGGCGTTTGTTGAGCCAAGAAGAGCAGGATGAGGTGGCGGAGGTGATTTCACGTCATTTAGATGCTTTCGCATGGTCCGCCTCAGACATGCTGGGCATTGACCCTGACTTTCTATGCCATCACCTTAGCATGGACGCCACGGTCCGCCCCGTGCGACAAAGAAGGAGAAAGTTTAATGAAGAGAGGCGACTTGTGATAAGGGAAGAGACGCAGAAGCTGTTAAGCGTCAGACACATACGGGAAATCCAATACCCCGAGTGGCTGGCCAATGTCATCCTAGTGAAAAAGGCAATGGGAAGTGGAGGATGTGTGTAGACTTCACGGACCTGAACAAGGCATGCCCCAAAGACTCGTATCTACTACCCAGCATTGATGCCCTGGTGGATAGTGCTTCAGGCTGCGAAATACTGAGTTTCTTGGACGCTTTTTCGGGGTATAATCAGATCAAGATGCACCCGAGAGATGAGGGTAAAACAACGTTCATGACCGAGACGTGTAGCTACTGCTACAAAGTAATGCCGTTCGGGTTAAAGAATGCGAGCGCCACCTATCAGAGGCTAATGGACAAGGTCCTGGCGCCCACGTTGGGAAGGAACGTGCAAGCCTACGTAGACGACATGGTGGTAACTTCGCCCGATAGGAGGCGACATACAACAGACCTGGAAGAGTTGTTTGCCACCATTTCGAAATACCGCCTCAAACTGAACCCTGAGAAATGTGTCTTTGGGGTTGAGGCAGGGAAGTTTTTAGGCTTCATGCTCACAGAAAGGGGAATTGAAGCAAACCCAGACAAGTGCGCGACCATCATCGCCATGCGGAGCCCGACATCAGTAAAGGAAGTGCAACAACTGACAGGGCGAATGGCAGCATTATCAAGGTTTGTTTCTGCGGGAGGAGAGAAGGGGCACCCCTATTTCCAGTGCCTTAAAAGAAATAGTCGCTTTGCATGGACCGACGAATGTGAAGCGGCTTTCATCAAGTTGAAAGAGTAATTGGCGACGCCACCGGTCCTTCGCAAACCAGCGGCAGCTGTGCCCCTCCGGCTATACTTCGCGGTAACAGAATGAGCTATCAGTTCTGTGCTGGTCTAGGAGCAGGACCAAATTCAAAAGCCCATCTATTTCGTGAGCAAGGCTTTACAAGGCCCAGAGACGAGATACCAGTCGCTGGAAAAGGCAGCGTTGGCCGTGGTATTTTCGGCCAGGAGGCTCCGCCACTACTTCCACAGTTTTACAGTAGTGGTGATGACGAACCTCCCTATACAAAAGGTATTGCAGAAGCCTGACGTAGCGGGAAGGATGGTGCACTGGGCGGTGGAGTTGTCAGAGTTTGACATCCAGTATGAGCCCAGAGGATCCATCAAAGGACAAGTATATGCAGATTTTGTGGCAGAGCTCTCGCCCGGGGGCGAACAAGAGGTGGAGACGGGTTCGCAGTGGTTGCTCTCGGTCGACGGGTCTTCCAATCAACAAGGAAGTGGTGCAAGGATAGTCTTGGAGGGACCCAATGGTGTGCTGATTGAGCAAGCTCTGCGTTTCGCCTTTAAAGCAAGTAACAATCAGGCTGAGTACGAAGCACTTATTGCAGGGATGCTCCTGGCTAAGGAGATGGGCGCGCAGAACCTCTTGGTGAAAAGCGATTCACAGCTGATTACGGGACAAGTATCGGGTGAGTTCCAAGCAAAAGACCCACAAATGGCGGCGTATTTAAGGTACGTCCAACTGTTGAAGGGAGCATTTAGAGCTCTTGAGCTAATACATGTCCCACGAGAACAGAATGCCAGAGCTGACGTGCTGGCCAAGCTGGCCAGCTCAGGCAAGGGGGCCAGGCAGAGGACAGTAATCCAAGAGACGCTCAAAGCTCCGAGAAAATTCGTGGAAGACAACAGGGTGGATGTCCTCCATATTAGCACTGCGAGAGGGAGGCCAAGGAGTCATCTTTCCTTGACTCAAGATACGGTAAAGACACCCCATATCAGCACATACGCGGACACGCCCGAAGGAGGAAGGCATGCGCAGATATATGCTTTAGCCGAAGGAGACACCTGGATGACGCCATACAAACGGTATCTGGCGGATGGGGTTCTCCCAGCGGAACCAGAGGAGGGCAAGAAGGTTAAGAGGAATGCCGCAAGATACACCCTAGTGGATGGAGTATTGTTCAGACACGGGTTCACCCACACTATCCTAACGTGCGTAAGCGGCGACGAGTGCACCAGAATAATGGCGGAGCTGCACGAAGGCATTTGTGGGAGTCACGTGGGGGGAAGGTCTTTAGCTTCTAAGGTGGTACGCGCAGGTTTCTACTGGCCAACAGTAAAAGAGGATTGCGTGCGGCACGCCCAGCGTTGCAATCAGTGTCAGTAACACGTTGATTGGCACAAGGCGCCGCTAGAGGAGCTGAGATCCATATACAGCCCGTGGCCTTTCCATACGTGGGGGATTGACATCCTAGGTCCATTCCCATTGGCGATAAGGCAGATGAAGTATTTGATCGTTGCCATTGAATACTTCACCAAGTGGATAGAGGCGGAGCCCGTGGCCTAGATTACTGCGCACAAGGTGCAACACTTCTTTTGGAAGAACATTGTGTGTCGCTTTGGCGTGCCTAGGCGACTGGTATCCGACAATGGAACCCAGTTCACCAGCCAACAGTTGAGAAACCTGTGCGCAGAGGTAGGCATCAAGCAAGTGTTCGCATCAGTCGAACACCCCCAGACTAATGGGCAAGTAGAGTCAGCGAATAGAGTTTTGCTGAGAGGACTAAAGAGAAGGCTAGAAAAAGCTAAAGGAGCGTGGGCGGAGGAAGTGCCAAGGATTGTATGGGCATACCACACCACGCCCCAATCTTCCACCATGGAGACGCCTTTCAGCTTAGTATATGGGTCAGATGCGATGATCCCGGTTGAGATTCACGAAAGCTCGCCGCGTTACCAGAATTTCGTGGCTGAAGAATCCAACGAAGAGAGGAGGGTGAATCTGGACCTACTGGACGAAGCCAGGGAAGAAGCAAGAATAAAGGCCGAGGCAGTGAAGAGAAGAGTAGAGCGACAATATAGCTCCAAGGTGAAGCCACGACATTTCCAGGTTGGCGACTTAGTTATGAGGAAGGCTCACCCATACGAGCTAGAAAACAAATTGTCTCCCAAGTGGACCGGACCCTTCAGAATCACCGAGGCTAAGGGGAATGGTTCATACAACCTAGAGACTTTGGAAGGGGGTCCCATTCCACGCAGCTGGAATGCGGCCAATTTGAAGTTTTATTTTAATTGAATTATGTAAGTGAACAACCATGTAACAATCTTATCGTAGGGGACACTCTTTTTCCCTCTCGGGGGTTTTTTAATGAGGTCACCCGAATAAAAAGAAAAGAAGTTCAAGAAAAATCTTGCCTAAGTTTTTTATCTTCTTCCCACTTGAGGTGTAAGATCAAGGGGTAAAGAGATAAAAGACAAAGACTCGAGGTGGCGACACGCGTTGCCGAACGTACGCGTCGCCAAGAAGGGGGCGTCGCCAAACGTAGGCATCGCCAAGAAACATAACGGAGGAAACGCGCACAGCATGTCAGAGGAAGCGAATGTAGACGAGAGTGTGCAAAAATAAAGGAGCGGCGTTACAGAAATCAAAACATGGCGCGAGAGTTAAGATTACAAATAAAGTTGGAGATAAAGGCGAATGAGACAAGTGAGGCAAACATGTACATGCCCTATGCTCGTACGAAAAGTGCAAACAGGCCACCTTTCAGTGGCCTCCGGAGTCTGGATGGGAGGAGGGCGAAGCTCCGTTCTCGGTCCTCAGCGCCTGGGTAAGCTGTGACCTCTGTTGCCGGTTTATCTTCGAACCTGCACCGAAGAAAACAAGCATGGTGACGGCACCACAAGACAGGACATGCAAAGATCTAGTAAAGATGAAGAGCGGGAGGTTCTAAGGTAATCTCTCGCACATATATATTTCTCCAAGGCTTCGGCGTTGTACTCCAAGCTAATCAAAGCGGCAGCGTCAAAGGCCCCCACCTCAGCCAGGATCCGGCATGCCACCTGGTCGTTCAAGGGTAGCCTCTTGAAAGGCTTGGACTTCAAGGCTCTCGTCTCCCTCACCCAGTATAGTGGAAAACCATCCAGGGCGGAAGGCACGAGATCGGAACAACAAACTTTGAAAAATCTACCCTTCCACCCTGTGAAGGAGTTTTGGAAGGGAGTTAGGAGAACCCTGCCGGGAACGTTGCTGAGGGTCACCCAGAGGTTGTTCCTTTGCCTCTTCACCTCAAAGAAGTGAAGAAAGATGTCAACCGAGGGTGCGCACCCCAGAAAGCCAAAGAGTATGTCGAAGGCTTTGACGAAAGCCCAGCTATTAGGGTACAACTGGGCTGGAGCAGCGTTAATATCTGTCAGTAGTTCCCTCTCAAACCTGGAGAAGGGCAGGCGCACGCCGATGCTTTTGAAGACCACCTGGTAGAAGTAGAAGAAGGGGACCCCGTCGTTGGCCCGTTCGTCTCCGCACACCGGCTCCCCTAAGGTGCAAGGGAGCACGGTGATATCGTCATCATGCCTCTTCGCGAAGGCACGATGATCGTAGGAGCACGGATCCCCCATGTGTTCCCTCACGGCCCTGGTAGAGAGTAAGTTGGAACACTCGTCGAGGAGCTCGCGCGAGGCCTATGCATAAAGGTCCTTGGGGTTAACCCTAGGGGGAGGAGGATGGGTAGACATGTCGGCACAAAGTATCAGCGAAGGAGCTGGAAGATCGAAGGAGAATAACGCGTTAGGAATGCGGGAGAAAAACGCCAACTAGAAAGAACGCAGAAGGAACTCTTTGTGTGGAAGAGGAGCGGTGCAAGGAGGGTGCGAAGACACAGAGATGATGGGTGCAGGTGCAAGATTTCAAAGACCTAAATATTACAGTTGGAGCGTCAAACGACGCAAAAGGGAGCACCGTGCGATCGAGCCACGTGTCAGGAGATGGGAGGATGACCCTGGGGTCACTGGTTAACATTCAGAAAAGGTTGCGTCGACAGAATGACCAAGGGTACGATGCGTCGTCGAGAATGGGAGCATCTTGTCAAAGGCTCAGAAAATGTCAAGATCAAGTCAAGTGAGGGAACATCCCATCAGCCATATGGGAAATGCCACGTGGATGGTGCGGGCGAGACCTTAAGCTTTCCGCTACGGCAAGTGCCGCGCCCCCAGGCGTCGACCAGAGTCGAAGTCAAAGTCAATGCCAAGGTCAAAGTCAACAGGTTGATCGCACTAGGCATCGCCAAGACGCTGAAGGCATCGCTAGTATAAGACGCTGGAGGCGTCGCCAGTATAAGACGCTAGAGGCGTCGCCAGTATAAGACGCGGAAGGCGTCGCCAGTATAAGACGCGGAAGGCGTCGCCAGTAGAAGACGCTGGAGGCGTCACCAGTACAAGACGCGGAAGGCGTCACCAGTATAAGACGCGGAAGGCATCGCCAGTATAAGACGCGGAAGGCGTCGCCAGTATAAGACGCTGGAGGCGTCGCCAGTATAAGACGCTGGAGGCGTCGCCAGTATAAGACGCTGGAGGCGTCGCCAGTATAAGACGCGGAAGGCGTCGCCAGTATAAGACGCTGGAGGCGTCGCCATTATAAGGCATCAGCGGCGTCGCCTTCCCGATACCCACAGGAAGGAAAGACTGTGGGGGGAGACGAGATCGCCAGAAGTAACGGCGTCGCCTCCTCGATACCCACAGGTAGGAAAGACTGTGGAGGGAGGTGAGATCGCCAGAAGCCAAGTGAGCCACCGGCAGTGTTGCTCCCCGATACCCATGGGAAGGAAAGACCATGGAGGGAGCGACCCCAAGAGGGGCTTCGAGCCTTCCCGATGCTTGGCGTTTCTAGACACCCTGAGGACGATACGGCGCTGCTGTAGCAGACCTCTCCTTAGGCGTGGGCGCCAAGCACCAAGAATTAAGGGACAGATCGCCTTGGTGTTTAAGACACTCCATGGACGATACGGCGCTATTAGACAGGCCTCTCCATGGGCGTGGGCATTGAAGTGCGACCTTGTCCCAAGAGTTTATACCCAGAGCAGGTCTCGACTTTTGCGTGCGCCGCACGTACGAGATCGCCCGACACAGCGAAAGAAACAGGTAAAGTACAGGTAAAGCAATTGAAGCATACAAAAATGAAGAACGAAGGCGAAGATATCAGGCAAACAGCGCTCAACGCCTCAGAAGTATGCAATTGTTATACAAGACCCATTGTTCCAACAAAGTGCAAATGGTTCAAAATATTTACAAGGTTATCAAAGGTTGTCAACAACGAATAAAAAAGCACAAAAAGTAAAGGTGGCAGCTGAGAGTTGGCAGTTCAGTCATCCAATTCGAGAGGCACAACTTGTCCGTCGACGACATGGTGGGTGGGATCGCAATTTGAAACATTGATCCCCGGGTTCTCGCATGCAGCTTGGGCCAAAGCCTCCTTGAATCCCTCCTCGAAGGTGCCAGCCATGTCGTCGATGAGTTCCTTCCTGACCTTCTCCAACTCCTCGATGGTAGAGTCCCCGGAGGCCACCTGCTTCTCTAGAGCCTCCTTCTCAACTTGGAGCCTGTTGACCTCAGTTTGCAGCTTGTCATGATCAACTTGGAGAAGGCCCAAGGCCTTGACCTTGGTAGCCATTTCCTCATCCATCCTCTCCAGTCTCTCCGCCTGCCCATAGCACTGATCCTCCAAGTCCTTCTGAAGCTCTTCGGAAGCCTCGACCATGTCTTGGAGATCCGTTACTTGAACTTGGAGAGACACCTTCCGGACGTAGAAATCAGCCTGGATTTCCATCGCCTCACCAAGTTGCCTGTCAGCCTCCTCTTTGGCCTCTTGGGCCAACTTCAGAGAGGCTTGATAGGCCTCATTTTGGCGTCCCAAAGCTTCCTTCTCCTCCTTCAGAGCGACCATTTCTTCTTTTAGGGCCTGGAGGGCTCGTGTATTTGAAGCAGCATTTCTAGCTTGGGCGCGCCAATCAAGGGCCACGGCCTAGAAGGCTCCCAAATGATAGGGCATTCCCTCTCTCCTGTCGGAGCCTTCTGGCATCAACCCTCCGTTGAAGCCCCTCATCAGATGCATGATTGGAGGAGGAATGGCAATAAGCTCTGGGGCAGCAGAAACGGAGGCAGGAACAGCAGAGACCTCTGCTGGTGGTGTAGGTGGAGCTGACTCGGCCCCATCGCCTTTTTCCTCTTAGGCTATTGTGGGTTGGGGAGAGGTGGCGCTAGGGGGATTGTCCCTGAGGGACTCCCCTCCCTGTGGGGATGCTACTGGTAGGATGGGAACCCTAGCAGCCCTTCTCCTCTTGAAGACTACCCCACCGCCGGAGTCTTCGTCATCGGAGAGGACCTCCAGCACCCTCTTCCCTTTGTCAAGGGGGGCTGGAGCAGGTGATGAGGCCACAGCCAGTGGGACTGCGGCGATTGGTGGAGGTGAATTAGGTGTTTGGAGTGTTTGGGGGCTATGTGGAGGTGGTGAAGATGGGCCTAGTGGAGTTTCGGTGGTGGTTGGTGTTGGTGAGGGCAAGGATAGTGGGAGGTTTGGGTCAGCAGTTGGGGTGGTGGAGGCGCCAGCCTTGGGGGCACGAGCCTTCAATGCTTTCGCCAGGACCATCCTCTTACATGAATCCATCACTGATCCTGCATTCAGACAAACCAAAGAACAGAAGTTAAAGCTACACCAAGCCAAGCACAAGGCGTCAGTTACACACAAAGCACAGAGTACTAATCCCACCACCAACGCCGTTATACAGATCCACAAGGCACGTAGGTAAAGGAAACATAAAGAATACAAACGAACACTTAGCAGCGAGGGAAACATGTGGAGAAGGCCAGCAGTATAAGCTTGATGCAATAAAGCACAAATAAGAAAGGAAGAACAAAAAGGCAACAAGGAACGAGCCTCCCTACCAAAATAGGTGGACAGTTTGTGCGCATTGTACTCACACGCTATGAGCTTCAGCCTGTCAAAAACGATCCTCAGGCCAGCCAAGGCCTCACATACCCCCCTATCAGCGGAGGACAGCTCATCCAGGGTCTTAGGCTTGAGCAGCTTGGGGTGCTCTGTCCAGTATAGGGGAAAGCCATCCAAGGCTGTGGGGTCCTGTTCGGCGGAGCACACCCTAAAGAATTTCCCTTTCCAGCCTTTGTATGAGTTCTGGAAGAGGGAGAGGATGATCCTGCCGACGATCCCGGAAAAGCTCACCCAGAGGCTTTTCCCTTGTTTCTTCACCTCGAAGAAATGAAGAAAGACATCCACGGAAGGGGGAACGCCCAGATATCCGCAGAGAATTTGAAAGCCCCGGACGAAGGCCCAGCTATTAGGGTGTAGCTGGGTGGGGGCCGTGTTGATCTCCGTGAGGAGTTCCCTCTCGAAGGGTGTAAATGGAAGGCGCACACCAACGCATTTGAATAGTGTTTGGTACATGAAGAAAAAGGGGGCCCTACCCCTGGGCTTATCATCCACACAAACGGGTTCCCCGGGTGTGCCGTAGCCGACGGAGATGTGGGCATCGTGGGTGCGACAGAAGGCGTTGAAGTTGTATAAATGAGGGTCACCCCGATGGTTCTCCACATCCTCGATGGTTGTCAAGGTGGTGCATTCGTTTAAGAGATCGTCAGAGGCCCATTTATAGAGGGCCTTGTAGTTGATCTTGGGGGGAGGACTGGACTTCGTTTTCGAGCGCACCATGATGCGATTAAATAGTTGAAGAAAGAAGAAAGGAAAGGGGTTTCAACAAGCAAGGCCAACGCAGAAAGGGAAAGAGAAACCCTAGAAAACGCCACCCACGCGAAGAAACCCAGAAAGAGGGAGAAGAGAGCGTAGAAGCACGATGAGAAAAAGAAATGTAGAAATACAGAAGCACAGACGGTCCCAGGCAGTTATATCGGAGAACATAAATCAAGAGAAAGAGCCATGGAGGTAGAAAAATCGTACCTTTGAACATGTGAGTCGGTGGTTGTTGAGGAAGCGCAGAGGGAGCAACGATCGCTAGAACTTCAGGGAAAGAGAGATGAACAGTAGCGCACAATGCGAAAGAGTGAATGGAACAGTGTTTGAGGCGCGGGATTTCGAAGTCTTAAACGTTACACTTGGAACCCAAGAGGCGCTAATTTGGGACCGTGCGATTGAGCCACGTGTCGAGGGATTAAATATCAACTTGAAGTGCAAGAGGCGCCAAACCGTGACCGTGTGATTAGGCCACGTGTCAAGAGATTGAGAGTATAGCTCGAAGCGTTGTTTTTCTAGCTCAGAGAATGTTACATCTCCAATACAGAGAAGGTCACATCAGCAGTACGGAGAGTGTCACACCAGCGGTACGAAGGATGTCACGTCAGCTAACTAGAGAATGACACGTCACTGGGGTGCCACGTGTACGATGGGGGCAAAGACTTAGACTTTTCGCTGAAAACAAGTAATCAGCTCGAGACTGGGGGGCTTGTGTACCGTCCCGTACCCGGGCGTTGACAAAGTCAAGGTCAAAGTCAGCGTCAAGGTCAAAGTCAACATAAGGCGTCGCCTAGGTGAGGCGACGCCAAGTGCAAGCATCACCAAGGCGAGGCGTCGCCAAGAGGAAGTGTCGCCCAGATAAGACGTTGCCTAGAGAAGGCGTTGCCAAGTCAAGGCTTCGCCAAGGTAGGGCGTCGCCAAGGTAGGGCGTCGCCAAGGTAGGGCGTCGCCAAGGTAAAATGTCACTAGAGCAAGGCATACACAGTGTTGCTCCCCGATACCCATGGGTAGGAAAGACCATGGAGGGAGTGACACCATGGGAAGGCCTCAAACCCCGATAACCTGGGGTAGCAATAAAGGGAAGAGAAAGGTGGCTTTAAGGCCATAGTACTAGCGCCAGTGGAGAGCAATCTGACTCGCGAAGTGCCCATGTCACCCCAGAGAGACGCTTGGGATAGATACGACTCATGAGGAGGGTCACGCCCAGGGTAGCCAGGTGCAGGGTACGAGAGGAAGGTAGATACGCTCTCAAAGCGAGTGACTAGATGTTTGGGGGCATGAGCTGGCACCCAAAAAGTCACCCCTTGCGCCAGATGCACTCCAAGGAAGGAGGACTCACACGACGAAATACCCCCAAGTTGGGTCACGATGCTGTGAGGCCGTCCACGTGTAATAACAGCCAGGTCAGAACAGAAACATCCACTTGTCAGGTATAAGGTAATTAAAGCTATTTAAAGGTAATTAAAGTTTACGTTTCGAGCATTTTAAGGTACTTTAAATGCTTCAGGCGGTTTAAACGTCTTAAAGGCGCTGAACGTTTCATAATTAAATGCGTTTTAAGACGCTTTAAATGCTAGAGGCGTTTAAATAGAACCTTGGATGTTGGAAACAGGGTTGGAACTTTTGGCAAATTTTCCCAGAATACACTCTAGTTGCTTGCTCGAGTCTTGAGGCTACGCACAAGGGACTAGAGAAAGGTTGTTTGCCAAAAGGAGAAAAGATATACAATACACAGTTTCGTTTACCACGTTCAGAGTGCCGTTCACAGTGCTCCGATACGGAGGTGCAGAGTTTTTGGTTTTTCTTGCTAGCTGACTTGAGCGTCGGAGTGCAAACGACCGCTAGGGCGCCCTTTTGTCCTTCTTTGCAGGTATCCACAGGTAGCCAGAGGGAAGGTGTCCCTAGCTGACGGGCAAGGTTGTGCACAAAAACGTGCCAGGTCAACCGGCCGGAACATAATTAGACGGTGAGTGTGTCTTCAAGGGCTCCAAGTGTCCAAGAAGCCTCACCTAGGGCCGACTAGTTAGAACTATCTAGTTTAGTTTTGTTAATTGTCTTTAATTGCATCTTTTTGCCTTAATTAGCTACACTTATCAAACTGTTTTGTATTGTTTAAGCTTTGTTAAATCTGCTTGGTTGATTAGATAGTTTGCATTGTTTTATTGCATTAAAATTTGATTTCTCCAACTTAATTGTGTTTTAAGTGGTTTACCAAGAGAAAGCTTTGTGTGAAGACATTGAGGGATAGTTTTTGGCTAAGGCAAGGCTTGGTATTTAAGTAGTCCACTGTGACTCACCTCCCTTACCTGGAAGACTACCTTCTTTGACTTCCCCAAATTTTCTCAAAGTAAAATACTTCTACACACAAAGCTCTAGTCATGTCTTCTTCTCATTCTACAAAGTCTATTGAAAGTGAAGTAAAATCTTTAAAAACTCTTTTGAAAGAAGTTTCACAAGCTGTGCAAATGATTTCATTTAGACAATTGGAGAATGAGACTAAAATCAATGAGTTGACTAAAGCCAAGGAAGAGAAGTTTCAAAAATAAAAAAAATCTCATACTCATACATCCCATTCTAAAAGTAATGAGTCTCTAGGGGAGGGAAGCCTTAGAATCAATGACTATTACCAACCACCCCCTAGAAGAAATAGGCAAAGGGAGCAAGAGGGCCCAAGGGAGGTTAGGGTAGACCTACCTCATTTCCATGGTAAGGAGAACGTAGAAATCTACCTAGATTGGGAAATGAAAGTAGAGCAACTCTTTGCTTGCCATAGGGTGAGTGAAGAACGCAAGGTACCCTTAGCCGCCCTTAGCTTCCAAGGGAACGCCATGTATTGGTGGACCTCTCTCGAAAGAGAAAGACATCTTCATAGGGAACCTCCCATTACGTATTGGAATGACCTTAGGGGAGCCCTAAGACGTCGACATATACCCTCATACTACCATAGGGAGTTAATGGACAAGCTCCAAAGACTCCAACAAAAAATTATGAGTGTAGAGGAGTATAGGCAGAAAATGGAGCTCTACATGATGAGAGCATCCATTAGGGAAGAGGAGGACACCACCATAGCAAGATTCCTTAGTGGCCTTTCTCTTGAGATAAGAGATAGGGTAGAACTTCTTCCCTACTAAGACTTGAATGACTTGTTAAAGTTGAACAACAAATTTTGCGCAAAACTTCAAGTCAAAGGGTGAGTTCATACTCTAGCTTCTATCCCAAGAAAGAATATAGAAAGGAGGGTAGTACATCTAGAGAAAAACCAAAGGAAACTACCAAGCCCTTAGCAAAAGATACCTCCACCCCACCCATCCGAGCTAGAGATGTTAAGTGTTTTAAGTGCTATGGAAGAGGGCATGTGCAAGCGCAGTGCCCAAACCAAAGGACTTTGTTTTTAAAGGGTGTAGACGAATACACTAGTGGCGAGGATGAGCCTAGTGAGAGAGAGGAAGGGGGAGAGGATGAGAGGGTAGCTCCATTAGAGGGAGAATTGCTAATGATTAGGAGAACCCTCAACAATCAACCTAGCACTTCCATGGAAACACAAAGGGAGAACATCTTTCATACAAGATGTAACGTTTTAGAAAATATATGTTCCCTCATTGTGGATAGTGGATCTAGTTGTAATTGTTGTAGTGCTAGAATGGTTGATAAGCTTAATCTACAAGTAGTTTGATATGATTCCAATAGCACAATATGAATGATTCTTGACATTCTTAGGAATCATCTTGAGTTGGATATGAGATAGGCACTTTAAGATAGAATTGGATCAAGGTTCTATAATCAAGAACTCACCAAAACTAGTACCAAAACCCAAACTCATATGGAAGTTCCATGTATTGTCAAATTGAACCGAACAAATGGAGTGAAAAAGCAAAGGCACCGAATAAAATGCTTAAGAACACAATTGCACCGAACAAACAAGCTAGAAAGTGAAGAAGAAGCAAAGATGAACGAAAGAAATAAAATGACCGAAGCAAAACATCAAAGGAATTGAAATTGCCGAACAGAAAAAGCTAAAAAGCAAGCTAAGACATGAATATAACAAGAGAAGGAAGGAAGGAGAAGAGAAAGCTCACGAAGATGGAGGAAATGTTGGATGATCACGCCACTTAGAGGATGGTGACTCCAAGATGAGTGTGCAAGCCGCCACTTGAGGTAACCTTAGAACTCTCAAGATAAGACTAAGTGAGGAAGGCACAAAGCTCTCCAATTCTCTAAAAAATTGAGTATAGTTTCTCTAATCTAAATTCAGATTTGAAAAATACAAAGGCAACACCTTAATTTATAGCCTAGAGGTGCTGAAATGCAAAGCTAATTAAATTCAAAATTCCCCCCAAATAAAAATGAAAGTGGCGCCAATCTAAGTCATGAGGAACGTGTGACCTTCTCTCTCACTTTGGCACCTCCCTATTACTCCTACACCTATCTACTAACGCACACCCCCCCTAAGACTCCTAACTAAAGACCTAAAAATAATTTAACAAAAGAGGTTTCTAATGTTTCCCTCTAAGCACCTTCAAACAAAGAAATTACAAAAAGAGAAAATAAACGTCCATTAGCTCCTAAAGCTTTGAACATGCTCCTTGTAAGCCTTTGAGGTGGGCTTTGACCTCCATGGGCGTCCTCTATTTGAGCCTCAACCTCTTCTTGCTCTTGATGATTGGCCTCTATGTCCACTTGAGCTTGATCTCCATCATGTTCCTCATCCAAAACCTTACAAATTACAATGGATTAATGAAAATGGGGAACTAAGTGTAGATAAGCAAGTGGAAGTCAAGTTTTCCATAGGGCACTACAAAGACAAGGTTTTATGTGATGTAGTACCAATGGAAGTTTGCCACATCTTATTAGGGAGACCATGGCAATTTGACAAAAAAACCTTACATTATGGTCTCACTAACGAGATTTCCTTCACTCATAAGCATAGGAAGTTTGTACTTAGTCCTTTATCACATTCACAAGTGGTAAAAGACCAAATACAAATGAAGCATAAGAGGGATGAGGAAAAAAAAAAAAAGAGTTCTAGAAAAAGAGAAAATCCTTAAGGATAGGAAGGCGTGGGAGAAGAATGTTCCTTCCCCAAGGTTGCTCAACAAGACAAGCCTTTTGAAAACGTCTTGGAAAATTTGCTTCTTGTTGAACAACCAAGCCTAGTCTTTTGTAAAGGAACACTTGCATGCACTGCCACAAGTGATGAACTCATGAGTCTACCTCCTTAAATAGAAAAACTTTTAAGTGAATTTGAAGATATATTCTCTAATGAGGGACCCATTGGACTCCCTCCCATTAGAGGTATAGAACATCAAATTGACTTCATTCTGGGGGTAAGCCTACCAAATAGGCCTGCTTATAGAACTAACCCCGAGGAAACCAAGGAGATAGAGTCACAAGTTCAAGACTTGTTGGAGAAGGGTTGGGTTCAAAAGAGCCTAAGCCCTTGTGTTGTACCTGTCTTGTTGGTGCCCAAAAAAGATGGAAAATGGCGCATGTGTTTTGATTGTAGAGCAATTAACAACATCACCATCAAGTATAGGCATCCAATCCCAAGGCTTGACGACATGCTTGATGAGTTACATGGGGCAACCGTATTTTCTAAAATTGACCTTAAAAGTGGGTATCACCAAATTCGAATCAAAGAGGGTGATGAGTGGAAAACCGCTTTTAAGAACAAGTTTGGATTATATGAGTGGTTGGTGATGCCCTTTGGGCTCACTAATGCCCCTAGTACATTCATGAGGCTCATGAATCATACCTTGAGGGATTGTATAGGTAAATACGTAGTAGTTTACTTTGATGATATCTTAGTGTATAGCTAAACCCTAGAAGACCATCTAAGTCACCTTAGGGAAGTTCTTCTAGTGCTTAGGAAAAATAGCTTAGTTACCAATAGGGATAAGTGCACCTTTTGTGTAGATAGTGTAGTTTTCCTAGGTTTCATATTTAACAAAAGGGGGGTGCATGTTGACCCCGAGAAAATCAAAGCCATCCGAGAGTGGCCCATTCCACAAAATGTAAGTGATGTAAGAAGTTTCCATGGGTTAGCTAGTTTTTATAGAAGGTTTGTGCCTAATTTTTCAAGCGTAGCTTCTCCTTTGAATGAACTTGTAAAAAAAGATGTTGCATTTTGTTGGAATGATAAGCATGAGCAAGCCTTCCAAAGGCTAAAGACTTAACTCACCAATGCACAAATTCTAGCTCTTCCAAATTTTTCCAAAACTTTTGAGATAGAATGTGATGCATCGAGAGTAGGCATAGGTGCGGTATTGTTGCAAGGTGGACACCCCATTGCATATTTTAGTGAAAAACTCCATGGTGCCACCCTCAACTATCCCACCTATGACAAAGAGCTTTATGCTCTTGTGCGAGCCCTAAAGACTTGGGAACACTACCTTGTGTCCAAAGAATTTGTAATCCATAGTGATCACGAGTCTTTAAAGTATTTAAAGGGCCAACACAAGCTCAACAAGAGACATGCTAAATGGATGGAGTTTCTTGAACAATTTCCTTATGTAATCAAATACAAGAAAGGAAACACCAACATAGTGGTCGATGCTCTTTCGAGACGACATGTACTCTTTTCAAAATTGGGTGCCCAAATTCTTGGATTTGATCACATAAGAGAGCTTTATCAAGAGGATCAAGAATTTTCATCCATCTATGCTCAATGTCAACATAGAGCGCAAGGAGGTTACTATGTGGCCGAGGGATATCTTTTTAAAGAAGGAAAACTTTGCATTCCCCAAGGCACACATAGGAAACTCCTTGTCAAGGAATCACATGAGGGGGGACTCATGGGCCATTTTGGAGTTGATAAGACTCTAGACCTTTTGAAAGAAATTTTTTATTGGCCACACATGAGAAAGAATGTCCAAAGACATTGTTCTAGATGCATATCATGTTTAAAAGCATAGTCTAGAACAATGCCTCATGGACTCTACACCCCATTGCCGATTGCAAATGCTCCTTGGGAAGACATTAGCATGGACTTCATTTTAGGACTCCCTAGGACTGCAAGAGGCCATGACTCTATCTTTGTGGTAGTGGACCGTTTTAGCAAAATGTCCCATTTTATTCCTTGCCACAAGGTAGATGATGCTCAAAATATTTCTAGACTCTTCTTTAGAGAAGTGGTGAGACTTCATGGTCTACCTAGAAGTATAGTATCCGATAGAGATCCCAAGTTCATAAGCCACTTTTGGAAAACTCTTTGGGGCAAACTAGGAACAAGACTACAATTTTCAACTTCTTGTCATCCTCAAACGGATGGCCAAACCGAAGTAGTCAACTTCTTGGAGGAGGGCCAAGCTCACCACCCTATGGAAAACAAAAGCCAAGTCTAGACCGTCTAGAGCCAAGTGGGGAGCGTCTAGAGCCAAGTGGGGAGCGCCTACTCCAAGATGAAGAGCGTCTACCCCAAGATGAAGGGTGATCCGATCGGTCATCGGTAGTCGATGACGTCAGCATCAGAGAACCACGTGGACCACTCGCAGGGTGACACGTGGACCAGGTGGCAGAGAGGTAGGGGGACGATCACCAAGAGAGGTGATCGGTGGTCAGTAACCAAGTTACCACCGACAGATCAGGCGGCAGAGAGGTCGGGGGATAGATCACCCAGAATGGTGATCGGTGGTCAGTAGCCAAGTGACCACCAGCAGACCAGTTCCCAGACTCGCGCCTGGAGGCAGAGCGCGAGTAGCGAATAAACACTGATCAGTCATCGGGTGTATTGTCATCGGGGTCTCGTGTTACACGCAGTTAAACTGGGACTAAGGTTCCCAGCGAGAGCGTTACGCATGGACCTCGCATGAGCACACCTCAAGGAATCATGCACGAGAGTGGCCTGAGGGAACTAGTAAGCCAGTCAGTGATTGGTGATTCCCTCAACCCATTACGTGCGTGTCATCCAGAAGGGTAAGTCGCCTACACAGAGAGTAACGTTCGGTGAGTGCGCCTAGACCAGCCACACCCGACGACCACTCCTAAGAGTGTGCAATTTACCCAGATAAGAGAAGCATCCTAAGTTACTCCGCAAGGGCGTAGCTTAGGCGGACAAAGAGAGGCGCTAGAGCCCTTCCAGTAAGTGACACGTGTGTGGTTAGATGTGAGTTGCAGGCCTCCACGTGTCACCATCTGAGAGGGGTGCGGTCCAGACAAAAGAGCACTCCGTACCGCTAAAGGTACAGACAGGCGCAGCCAAGCGCAGACATGCGCAGACTCTCACGCTCCCCATTGCTGATTCTGAAGGTACGCTTTCTCTGAAAAGCACGACAGGGTTCTGACACATGCCAGAAAAGCATAACAGAATTCTGTTATGCCCAGAAGCAGGGAAAGAGAGATAAAAGGCAGAATCAGAGTGAGAGTGAGGGGAGATAGAGGAAAAACAGAGTGCAAGTTTTTCTCACACACACATTTTTACTAAGTTTCCAGTTTCTGGTGGTTCTGTTGAACTAACTTGATCGTCGGAGTGCAAACGGCCGCTAGAGGCGCCGTCTGTGTATTTTGCAGGTCACATTTTGAAGACATCTGAGAGAGAGAGTTCAGAAGGTGATTCTTCAGGAGACGCAGTCGCGAAGACAGGGCAGAAAGTGTTACGAAGCGATTCACCCACGTTCAAGTTGCCGGCAGGATCATTTGGCGCCCACCGTGGGGCACGAGTGAATCGTTGTCCCATATATACCACAGTTTTAAAGCTCACCAGAGTTTTATCAGTTTCTCTGATAGAGAAGATGCCTAGAAACAGACAACCATCACCTGCGCCATCCGCTGATGAAGGAGCTGTGACAATGGCGCAGGTCCTGGAAATGGTGCGCACGCTGCAGGATAACGCTGCAGCGTCGAAAGTCGAACAAGAAAGGATGCAGACGGAGTTGGCTGCGTCGCAAAGCAGGAACGACGAACTGAATCGTGTCAACGAAGAGTTGAGAAGAACGCTGCAGGCGCAGAGGGAGCACGTTGTTGACGAAAGGGTGTTTAGGCAGCCTTCACCTCCAAGGGCATTTCCCATGCCATTCTCCCCTGAGATTATGGGAACCATGGTGCCTTCCAACCTGGTGGGGGTAAAAGCGTCGTTCAAAGGGGTAGAAGACCCGGAGGCGCATCTGACGACATTCCACACACAGATGATGTTGTATGGGGGCTCAGACGCTGTATACTGCAAGATGTTCATGAGCACACTGAGCGGAATCGCCATGGAGTGGTTCGTGAGTTTACCGGAAGGGCATATCACGTCGTTCTCTCAGTTCTCGAAGCTCTTCATTGAACAATACATCGTCAACAAGGCACCTGCAGTGGTGTCCTACGACCTGTTCGACGTGCGCCAATACCAGGGGGAGTCGCTGAAAGACTACGTCGACCGTTTTGGAGCACAAGTGGTTAGACTACCCAGCAAAGATGAAGATATGCTTGTGCACGCGTTTAAGAAGGGAGTGCTGCCTGGCCCTTTCAGTGAGTCTCTCATCAGGAGCCATCCCAGCACCTTTGCAGAGATCCGACGGCGTGCGGTGGCGCACATAGTGGCAGAAACAGAGGTTTCTGAGAAGAGGGGAAGTGCTGCACCACCCAGACCGCGTGGAGGGCAAGGAAAACCACAGCAAGCAAGGGTGCATGAGGCCAAAGAGGGGAAGAAGGTGCGGGAAAAACCTCGTCCCTATGCACCAGGCAAAGACCAGAGTAAGGGGCGGGCAAGGGAGAATAACGCACCCCCGAGATACAACTTCATGGTGGGGTTGGCGGATCTCATCGCCCTTCCTGCCGTAGCAGCAAGACTACGAGTACCAGAGAAGACAGACAAGGTACTCGGAAGGAAGAAGAATGAATGGTGTGAGTTTCATCAGGCCTTTGGACATACGCTTCATTCCTGTTTGGCGCTGGGACACCAACTGGCAGAGTTGGTGAAGTCTGGTTTTCTAGCAGATTACCTGCGGGAGCCACAGGGTGATCGCGCGTCAGGATCCCAAACTGGAGAGCAACAGCATGAAGTCCCTGTGCATGGGGAAGTGCAGACGATCGCTGGAGGCTTCTCTGGTGGGGGATGCACAGCTTCACAAAGAAGGAGATACACTCGATCTGTGATGGCGGTAGATGCAGTGAATGAGAGTCATTACCCTGAGGTGGACATTGTCTTCAGGAAAGCTGACCTACGAGACGTTGTCCCACACGACAACGACCCTGTGGTCATTTCTCTCATCACAGCAGGAAGACGAGTGCATAGAGTACTCGTAGATCAAGGAAGCTCGGCGGATGTCATGTTCTGGCCAACATTCAACAAGCTACAGTTGTCCCCTGATCAGTTGAGACCGTATACTGGTTGTCTCTACGGTTTTGCAGGGGATCAGGTAGAAGTGCGGGGATACATCGAGCTGAGGACAACGTTCACTGACGGAACGGCAGCCCGCACGGAAAAGATAAAGTACCTGGTGGTGAACGCCCCTTCTGCGTACAATGTCCTGTTGGGGAGGCCAACGCTCAATAGACTGGGCGCAATACCATCGACAAGGCATATGAAGTTGAAGCTGCCGTCGATGGAAGGGGCCGTGATAACCATCAAATCGGATCAGGCTGAGGCAAGACGCTGTTATGAGAACAGTTTGAAGCAAAAAAGAAGTGTGTGCCATGTCACCACAAAACCACCACCAGGCGTGCGCGAAGAGCGATTGGCGGTCAGGGAGACACAAGGCGGTCAGAGGATGGAGAACGCTGCGGTGGGGGGCTCCCAGGTGGCCCAAGTCGAGGAAGAGGAGGAAGGCACGATCACTCCTCGCGAGTCAGGGATCGCGAGAGCGGTCATTGCCAGTGAGAGGAGGCCCCACCCAGCTGAAGGATGGGTCGAGGTGGACATCAGGGGAAGAAAATTCAAGTTGGGGGGATCCCTCATTGAAGAAGAGCGAAGGCTGATCATGGGTGTGATTGAGAAGCACATGAATGCCTTTGCATGGTCATCATCCGACATGCCAGGAATCGACCCCGATTTCCTCTGCCATCGTCTATCAATGGACCCCATGGTTCGACCGGTGCGGCAGAGAAGAAGGAAATTCAACGAGGAGAAGAGGAAGGTGATCCACGACGAAGCGCAGAAGCTCCTTGTCGCAGGGCATATCAGAGAAATCCAGTACCCCGAGTGGCTAACGAATGTGGTACTGGTGCGGAAGGCAAGCGGCAAGTGGAGAATGTGCGTGGACTTCACTGACCTCAATAAGGCGTGCCCCAAGGATTCTTACCCCTTACCCAGTATAGATGCTCTAGTCGATAGCGCCTCGGGGGGAAAGCTACTCAGCTTCTTGGACGCTTTCTCAGGGTATAATCAGATCAGGATGCACCCAATGGACGAATGCAAAACCGCGTTTATGACGGAACGGTCTTGCTACTGCTACAAGGTCATGCCATTTGGGTTGAAGAATGCGGGGGCTACCTACCAGCGGCTCATGGATAGGGTGCTCTCGCCCATGCTGGGAAGGAACGTACACGCCTATGTAGATGACATGGTGGTTACGTCCCAAGAGAAGAAGCATCATGCAGCTGATCTGGAAGAGCTATTCACCACCATTGCCAAGTATAGGCTGAAGCTCAACCCTGAGAAATGCATATTCGGTGTGGAGGCTGGGAAGTTCTTGGGTTTCCTCTTGACAGAGCGAGGAATCGAAGCTAACCCGGAGAAGTGTGCGGCGATCGTGGCGATGAGGAGCCCAACGACGGTGAAGGAGGTGCAGCAGCTCACCGGTCGCTTGGCAGCACTGTCCCGATTTATGTCTGCTGGTGGGGAGAAAGGTCACCCATACTTCCAGTGTCTCAAGCGCAACAGCAGATTTCTCTGGACGCAGGAGTGCGAGGAGGCCTTCATTAAGTTGAAGGGATATCTGGCAAGCCCACCAGTCTTGCGAAAGCCCCAGGTAGGCATCCCTCTCCGTCTATACTTTGCTGTTACGGAGAGGGCAGTCAGTTCAGTCCTGGTGCAAGAGCAGGACCAGGCCCAGAGGCCTGTTTACTTCGTAAGTAAGGTGCTGCAAGGCCCTGAAACCAGGTACCAGGCCCTCGAGAAGGCTGCTCTAGCGGTGGTATTCTCAGCCAGAAGACTCAGGCATTATTTCCACAGCTTCACAGTGGTGGTGATGACTGATCTGCCTATCCAGAATGTATTGAAGAAACCTGATGTGGCAGGAAGGATGGTCAAGTGGGCAGTAGAATTGTCGGAATTCGATATTCAGTACGAGCCCCGAGGACCGATCAAGGGGTAGGTGTTCGCGGACTTCGTAGTCGAGCTATCATCCATCGCGACACCTGCAGAAGGGCTAGATTTCCGATGGGTGTTATCGGTGGATGGCTCCTCTAATCAGCAGGGAAGCGGCGCTGGGGTCATCCTGGAAGGGCCAAACGGAGTACTGATCGAGCAGTCCCTCCGTTTCGCCTTCAAAGCTAGCAACAATCAGGCGGAGTACGAGGCCCTGATCACGGGAATGTTGCTAGCAAGGGAAATGGGAGCAAGAAATCTGCTGGCCAAGAGCGATTCGTTACTGGTCACCGGGCAGGTTACCGGGGAGTTCCAAGCAAAGGACCCCCAGATGGCAGCCTACCTGGAGTATGTGCAGCTCCTGAAGACGTCTTTCGCCGAGTTTGAGTTAGTGCATGTACCAAGAGAGCAGAACGCCCGAGCAGACCTGCTTGCCAAGCTGGCCAGCTCAGGCAAAGGGGGGAAGCAGAGGACTGTCATTCAGGAGACCCTGAAGGTGCTGCGCGCGTTTGTGTCAGACAACCAGGTGCTTCATGTATACAAGTCAATGGAGCGTCTAACGATCGGTCATCGGTCGTTGACTCAAGAGACGCTGAGAGCGCCGAGGGTGAGATCGCGACCCTCAAAGATCGGTGAGTCGATGGAGGTCCACGCGGAGAAGGAACCCCACACCTGGATGACGCCATACCGGCTATACTTAGAAGATGGTGTACTCCCGCTCGATCTGGCAGAGGCAAAAAGAATAAAGAGGGGTTCAAGTAAGTTTACTCTCATAGATGGAAGCCTATTTAGATTTGGATTTTCTCACCCTGTGCAGATCTGTGTACACGGCGAGCAATGCACCAGACTCATGTCTGAGCTGCACGAGGGGGTGTGCGGAAGCCATGTAGGTGGTCGCGCTTTGGCAAGTAGAGTACTCCGCGCGGGGTACTACTGGCCAAAGCTGAAGGAAGATTGCATAAGGTTTGCTCAGCGATGCAAACAATGTCAGCTGCATGCAGATTGGCACAAGGCACCCCCTGAGGAGTTGAGGTCCATCCATAGCCCGTGGCCATTCCATACATGGGGGATTGACATCCTAGGACCTTTTCCCCTGGCGACAAGGCAGATGAAGTTCCTCATTGTGGCCATCGAATATTTCACTAAGTGGGTGGAGGCAGAGCCAGTTGCACACATCACCGCACAGAAAGTCGAACACTTCGTCTGGAAGAACATTGTCTGCCGCTTCGGAATACCCAAGAGGCTGGTTTCCGACAATGGCACCCAGTTCACCAGTCATCAGTTGAGGAAGATGTGTGAAGAGCTAAAGATACAACAGGTTTTCGCTTCAGTGGAGCACCCACAAACAAATGGGCAGGTGGAGTCAGCAAATCGAGTGCTGCTCAGGGGGCTGAAGCGAAGGCTAGACAAGGCCAAAGGAGGCTGGGCAGAGGAGATCCCCAGAATTGTGTGGTCTTATCACACCACCTCACAGTCCAACACCCATGAGACACCCTTCAGCCTTGTCTATGGGACAGACGCCATGATTCCTGTAGAGATACAGGAGAGCTCCCCCAGATTCTTGAACTTCGTTGCTGAAGAGTCCAATGAAGAGCGTAAGGTGAATCTGGATCTGCTAGACGAAGTGCGAGAGGAGGCCAGAGTCAGTGCTGAAGCCGTGAAAAGAAGAGTAGAGCGGAGGCACAACTCTAAAGTGAGGCCCAGGCGCTTCCAGGAAGGTGATCTGGTGATGAGAAAGGCGCATCAGAATGACATGCAGAATAAGTTATCCCCGAAGTGGACAGGCCCGTACAGAGTGGTGGAGACATTAGAGAACGGAGCCTATCGCCTAGAGACTTTGGAAGGAGGAGCAATCCCCAGAACGTGGAACGCCACCCATTTAAAATTTTATTTCAGTTAAAATTGTACAGTAATGGCGTTCTCACGCTAAAAGACACATGCTTTGTTTGTGGTGGAAACAGTTGAACAGACAAGGGGGCACTCTTTTCCCTAAAGAGGGTTTTTAACGAGGCCACCCAATTAAAGGAAAATTTCCAGCATATAAAGTGTGCTCAAGTATTAAAGTTAAAATCCTCCTTGCCCCAGGTGCAAGTGCAGGTGATTGGTTAGGCCCTACTTGCCCTAGGCGCAAGTACTGGCACCGATCTAAGTCTTCCTCACCCCAGGTGTGAGCGCAAGCAGAAAGGTTTGAAAAGCCAGGGGTGCTAGTAAGACCAAGAGAGGGAAAGGAAAGGTTTTGACAAAACGTCCTTACCCACTTGGCATGCACCAATATTGGCCCAGTAAGACTCTCAGTCAGAAAACCTTTCTCACCCCAGGAGTGAGACAGGGAGTGAGCGACTCAACCCGCCAAAGGGTGATGACCTCGGGGAAAGGGAAAGGGGTTAGCGAGAAACACTTCCTTTTCCCAAGACGAGGCCTCACTTTGAGCGATCGATGTCAAGGTCCTTTATGCACTTAGCGCTAGAGCGACAGAGAAAGCTAAGTAAGGACTAAAGAGCGATCACTGATGAGTTGTCGGTAGTTGGCTAGTAGTACAAAGCAACGCACGAGGACTGTTAAACACCAAGCTGAGGGAATAGCCAGTCGTGATCAAGCAGATCGCGCTAAGCCTGAGTTGGTTAACACTTAGTCGCGCGCAAAGAGTAAGAGAAGCAGATCGCGCTAAGCCTAAGCTGGTTAACACTTAGTCGTGTGCGAAAGGAAAGGTAAAGCCCAAGATCGCGCTGAACCTAAACTAGCTAACAGTTAGTCGCGCACATAAAGATAAGTGAAGTCCAAAGAAAATACAAAGAGAAATTGAGCAGTTGAAACCAAGGTATATCACCAGAGATGTTCATACAATTGTCAGTTACAAAGAGTTGAATGGTGCAGAAACATAAGGTTACAGAATGAAACTTTGTACAGAAGAAGTCAAATTTACAAAAAGGAAGAGATTCAGGGAGTAGGAGGCCTAAGTTTTCCATCTACCACCGAGTGATGAATGCTGAATTGCGCAAGGTCCAGTTCTGGGAGGACGCAGCGGACTTGCTCGAGCGCCAGCTCAAATCCATCAATGAGGGAATCGGCGCCCACGTTCATCAAGTCCTCTTTCTCCGCCTCCAGACTTCGCCTCGAAGCCTCTGCAGCATCCCTCTGCGTGGTAAGGGCAGCAAGGGAGGAGGCAGCCTCAGACAGCTTGCCCACTGCCTCCTCAAGCTTCTTTTCGGCAGCAGCAGTTGCCTCTTTGGCGGCCTTGAGCATCTCCACCCGCTGAGAATCCTGTTGGCGTAGGGAGGCATTCTCAGCCTGTAACTCCTCCACCATCTGACTCCGTTCGCGCAAGGAAGAATTCTCAGCCTGTAGCTTTGCCACCTTGCAGTCCAGAGGACCAACAGTCTGCCCCATCAAGATCTCCATCTTGATGGTCTCCTGGACCTGCAGCAAATACTCCCTCCTGGCCTTCTCCACCATGCCTCGCATCAGCTCAACAGACCCCTGAGCGGCTTCAAGGTCACTGTGCAGCGACTCATTGTCGTGCTCAAGTTCCTTCACCCTTTTCTCCAGGGCTTTCTGCTTGCGATGCTGGGTGGAGAACTCCAGTGAGAGCACCACCTGCTTGGCAAGGTGTGCATCTATCTCCTCCCCGCTCCAGTCGACGAGCTCCCCGTTGCTGATGTGCTGTCGCACCATGGAGATAACTCTGCTGAAGTTCTCATGGTTGGCTCTAGTGTTGCTTGGGCGCGAGCCAGACCCACCATGTTCAGCATTGGCGGTGGAGATTGTTATTGGAGGCGGGGCACACTCGTTTTGAGCAGAAACACCCCCAGCAGGGTGAGCGGATGGACCAGGTGATTGGCCTGCTGGGGGGGAAGTTGGCGGTTGAGAGATTGGGGGCGATTTTTGGCTAGGAGAAGGTGGGCATGCGGGCTCTGGGGCAGGTCGAGTAGAGGGAGAGGGAGGTGGTGAACCTTCCTCTACCTCTACCACCTCGATCCCTCCAGGCTGGAGAGACGAGACCCCCTCAACCACTGTTTTCTTCCTCTGGCGGTGAATGAGGGGGGAGCCTGAGCTTTCCTCTTCCACTGAGGCAGCAGCAGCAGCAGGTACCAGCGAAGAAGCCTTCACCAGTCTTTTCCTTTTCTTCCCTTGCTCGGGGCCTTCGGCTGGCGCGACCGAGAGTGGAGGGGCTTCAATTGGCTCAGTGGTGGAAGAGGAAGAGCCAGTCCCTTTGGCCGCTCGGCGTTTAGCGAGCTCCAACACCGCCAACCTCCTATCTTTCCCTGACATTGAATCTGCATAGGCAAGAAAGAGGAAAATTAGACAGCTAAGAGACGCAAGCAAGGTGAAAAGTATAAGAGCATGCATGAGGAGGTATAAATGTCCTAAGGGGCGGCAGAGAAAGAACTACCTATATATTTCTTCAGGGAAACCACATCAAACTCATCCTTGATGAGGCGAGCGGAGTCATACTTAGCCCCCAGGAGCAGCCCACACAGCTCGCCCTCGTAGGGGGCCATGGTCTCGAGGTCCTTGGGTTTTTTAAATTGAACCTGGGGGACCCAGTAGAGGGGGTACCCCTCGAGCAGATGAGGGCTTTGTGGGGTGGCGGATATCATATAAAATCTGCCCTTCCAGTCTTTGAAGGACTGCTGGTACAGGCCCAGAAGCACCCGTCCAGCAACCCCGTTCAGGCTGACCCAAAACCTATCCCCTGGTTTCTTCGCCTCAAAGAAGTAAAGGAACACCTCCACCGAGGCGTTGTGCCCAAAGTGGTTGCACAGGATCTGAAATGCCCGGATGAAGGCCCAGGCGTTGGGGTGGAGTTGGCAGGGCGCGACGTTCAACTCCATCATCAGCTCTTTCTCGAAGAAGGTGAAGGGGAGTCGCAGCTTCAACCTTTTGAAGATCGCGGAGTAAACAAAAACGAAGGGCACCCCATTGGTGGCCCTGTCGTCAGCGCAAATGGGCATCCCTCGGGGAGGGATGCGGACTCGGATGTGGAAGTCGTTTTCCCTGTCTATGGAACACGAGGGTTCGTCCGGGTCGTGGCTCAGAAGTCAGTTAAGATGGTCCTCAGGTAGCAAGATGGAGGCAGAGCGCGAGTAGCGAATAAACACTGATCAGTCATCGGGTGTATTGTCATCGGGGTCTCGTGTTACACGCAGTTAAACTGGGACTAAGGTTCCCAGCGAGAGCGTTACGCATGGACCTCGCATGAGCACACCTCAAGGAATCATGCACGAGAGTGGCCTGAGGGAACTAGTAAGCCAGTCAGTGATTGGTGATTCCCTCAACCCATTACGTGCGTGTCATCCAGAAGGGTAAGTCGCCTACACAGAGAGTAACGTTCGGTGAGTGCGCCTAGACCAGCCACACCCGACGACCACTCCTAAGAGTGTGCAATTTACCCAGATAAGAGAAGCATCCTAAGTTACTCCGCAAGGGCGTAGCTTAGGCGGACAAAGAGAGGCGCTAGAGCCCTTCCAGTAAGTGACACGTGTGTGGTTAGATGTGAGTTGCAGGCCTCCACGTGTCACCATCTGAGAGGGGTGTGGTCCAGACAAAAGAGCACTCCGTACCGCTAAAGGTACAGACAGGCGCAGCCAAGCGCAGACATGCGCAGACTCTCACGCTCCCCATTGTTGATTCTGAAGGTACGCTTTCTCTGAAAAGCACGACAGGGTTCTGACACATGCCAGAAAAGCATAACAGAATTCTGTTATGCCCAGAAGCAGGGAAAGAGAGATAAAAGGCAGAATCAGAGTGAGAGTGAGGGGAGATAGAGGAAAAACAGAGTGCAAGTTTTTCTCACACACACATTTTTACTAAGTTTCCAGTTTTTGGTGGTTCTGTTGAACTAACTTGATCGTCGGAGTGCAAACGGCCGCTAGAGGCGCCGTCTGTGTATTTTGCAGGTCACATTTTGAAGACATCTGAGAGAGAGAGTTCAGAAGGTGATTCTTCAGGAGACGCAGTCGCGAAGACAGGGCAGAAAGTGTTACGAAGCGATTCACCCACGTTCAAGTTGCCGGCAGGATCAAAGGGCGTCTAGCAAGGGAGCGTCTAGGAGGAAGACTAGAGCGTCTAGGACCTATCACTAGGTCCATGTCCAAGCATCTCCACACATATTTGGGTCAAGCTACGGATGGTAGAGAAAGGAACTTGTACATGTTGCATAAAGGCCCACTCCGTGTAGCTTAGTATTTTTGTGGTGTAATTAGTCTAGCTTTATGAACCTTTTGATTATTTTTCTGCACATTAGAATTAAGGAAGAGTTAACCTTGATTAGCTAAAGGTTTCTAGAAGACTTCACTAATCAAGTTCGGCCATGTGAAGGTTGGAGGACCATGTGCACCCATGTGCTCCGTGTGGCCCATGTGCTTCACATTTACATTACATTTAGCTAGCATTTCATCTTCTATTAGCTTAACATTTACGGCCTCCTTAGCCTATAAAAGGATAAGCCTATCACTTGTATTTGCAAGATTAAATTGAGTAATGTTATGCTGCCCATTTAGTGCCATACTTTGCTCCTTGCCTAGCTTCTAGGTTTTAATCTTCCTTTCTCCATCTACCAAGGGGCTGGCCGAACCTCCCCTCTTTCCACACTCTTCATGCACCTTCAAGGTCACCACAACTCCTAGGAGGACCTTGTCCATCTCCTACATTGAGCTTCCGCACCATACTCACCAAACATCCAAGAAGAGCTCCTAGAGAATGCCATCACTTGGTAGTTTTGGAAAGGATTTGAAAAAAAAGCTAAAATTGGTTGACCTCACAGTTAAAGCCATTTCAATAGATTGATTCGCACTTTCAATCGATTGATTTTTTTTAAAACATAACAAAATTGGTTAAATCTGTTAAAACTTTTTTTGCTTATTTCAAATCTGTTTGACCCCTGATTGATAGCGTGAAACAACTATTTTTATGGCTATATAACTTGTTTATGAATCACTAATTAATAAGAGAGAGATCAGATTACAAAAGATCAAAGTGATTTTCAAAAGATTGTTAAGAGCTTTGCATTGGAGTAGGTTCTGCTGTATTCATTTTTTTGTATCAGGTGTGATCCTTCCTATTCTTTATTGTTCTTTAATTCATTTTGTAAAAGTGTGAGAAACTGGTGTCTACAGTCAGAGGGTGTTCTGACTCGTAGTGGTTGTGTTTCAAAGAGGGTGAGTGTTCTTGAAGGGTTCAAGATCACCTCTTTGGTGCTTGTGTTGTGTAATCTGTATTTGATTGCTTAGTAAAATACCCAGGGGTTTCTAGGGACTGGATGTAGCTCAGGTTAAAAGTGAACCAGTATAATCCTTGTGTGTTCAATCTCTCTATCTCTCACTTCTTATAAAACTGTTTGATCTATGATTTTCAAAGTACTGATAAAAATAATCGATTTATTCGTATAAATAATCGATTGATGTTCTGGAATAAAATTAAAACAGTTTTGTTAATTGGCTTATTTGGTTGCTTCTTCTGTGATTCTGCGTTAATATTCATTCTTACTAGAACTTGCAAAAATCTTTTAATAAAAAATTTACCCCTTATTGTTTAACAGTCTATAATTCCAACACAAGCTACGTTCACCGTCTTCATCTATAAATACCTCAAATAAACCTCATGTATGCATATTTGCAATTAATTGAATGAAGTATTCTGAAATGAAGTTCAATCTCTCCCAAATTTCTCTTTGCTAGTGAGTCTCTTTTGGCCTAGTGAACTGATCCTGCCTGTTGACCAGGACGCAAGAGCCTTGCCTCGTCAAATCTGGATCGACTTTGCGCTGTGTTAGCTTCCGTCCTTCGCCTTGATTCACCTCAAGAACCTGCAAAAGACAGAACGGCGCCGCTGCGGCCGATCACGCTCCGACGCCCAAGTCAGCGACTGAACCACCAAAATACTAAGAGAAAACTAAGAACTTCAGGAACCGTGCAAAATTCTCTCAGCGTACTCAAGTTCTCGCAAGCGTAAAAGAAGTATTCTAAAACGCGCGTACCTCAGAAGTTCGTTAGAGTCTCTTATATACCTGTGCACTTTCTCTCTCCTGACAGTTACACATCTGGACACGTGGCTCACATCCAGCTGTACACGTGTCACCGTCTGGAGCATCCTTGACTTGGGCGTCACCTCTTACTCTTCAGGCCTTGGGCTAAGTTACTTACACAGGAAGCAACTCAGCGCATAACTGTCTTGGAGCGTGATCTCTTCTGCGTGGCGAGTACGGGTGTCTTCATACACACCTTCCCTTTGGTCTCACCGGCCGCCATCATGATCTACTTCACTTACTTCATCGTGCATGCTCGGGTAAGCTGTTCCTCGACCTCAACCTCTGGCTAGCTAGGGAATGACTATCTGACGACTTCATCCTCTGCTTCGAAAGCCTGGAACAAGCTTCCCTGATCCTTCGGCGATGTCCTTCTTTCGGCGATCTCTAATCACTTGGTCGTCTGGGTTCGCATCCGGCGACTTCATCTCAAACCTGGTGACCGCCGGTTTAGGTATGCTAGAGATCGGAGCACGCCAACTTAATAACTGGCGACTACACGAGCCCCCCGACTTCCTTCCCTTCTGCCAGCCAGGTGCCCCGTTCAACACGCCTATATAATAGTTTGCTGCCACGTCGTCACTTCCGACTACATGGGCGGTACATGAACCTTGGAAGGTTGGCCAAACCTCCTTCCCCTTCATTGGACCTTCAACCACCAAACCCTAGCACTTTCATTACCATTCGGTGCTTCTCTCTTCAAATCCTTCTGCTACCTTGCTCCATTCAACTCCACTATCAAGAACTTGGATTGCATCAATGTACTTATTTAACTCTGCACTTGAATGAGAAATGTTTCTCCACTGCCAATGAATCTCCCTTTACTGTTGGAATGAGGGTAATGTATTTTGGAACCTTTATTCTGGAATGCTGAAATATTCTTTCTATTACATGTTTTGAAGTTGTGTTTTTATTACATTCTGAAATGTCCATTCTAGGATAGATTTTATACTTATTTTTTCTTCACTATTATACATTGTAAAATTAGGAAAACATAAGAAGGGATGATTGAAATTTATTTTTTACAAACTTAAAAACTGTTAACTATCATTTTTTGATTGGAAATACTCAGACAATAGTTTAGTTCATCAAGTGATCAGACTATAACTCTTTTTTCATCCATCTTATTAGACGCAACTTAGTAACTTAACTGAATCAGTTTCACTTAAGTATTTTCTAGTTTGTTTTAGCAAATCATCTGACCATATTATTTTTTGCATTTGATGGATTAGTACAGACAATAATAACCTATAATGTAAAGAAAATAGGGAAGATAGAAATGTGCACAATAATTTATAGTGGTTCGTCTGTCGCACAAACTGTTGGACATCTTAGGTCTAAGTAGTGTTTGATGAAGCCTTGTGTATCTTGTCTTATATTTTTCTAGTATGTCTCGTGTCCATAGTTATCTTTTGCATAATTAGATGATGAATCAAAGATTTTGAAACTGTTTTTGAAAAGACTTTATCAAAATTAAATTTTTTAATATGTTATTTTCATAAACCAATTGATTGAAAACTCTTATTCAATATTTTATTATTTTTTGTAAATAGTTTTAATGCGTTAAAAACTGTGTTTTAATGTGTTTGATAAAATGAGTTTTTAAGCTCGAGTTTTTAACATGTGTGAAAAACCGCGTTACACTAGTAATTTTACTTTAAGTGAAATCAACTGGTTAATCCGTGTTTTAAGAAATTGATTTTGGAAGCTGTATTTTAAAACAGTTTTGTGTTTATCAAAATCTATAAAAAAAATCTTTAAACATTCAAAAAGGAGTAAATGTGATAACTTTTGAATCTAAACATGTGAGAATGTGATTTCAGTATTGTTTTTACAAGTGTTTGAAAAGTTTTATGAATTTTTGGAGGATTTGAATCATCATCTTCTTTTTGTAAGGGGTTCCTTAATGTGTTGGAAAACCATAAACCTATTTTCAGTGTCTTAGTTTTCTTTTCTAGGTGATTTCAATTCATTTGCATTTCTTTTGTTATTTTTGTATCCTATTATAGTGTAAGATAGGGTTTCATGGGATCTATAATATGTATCAGGATGTTGAAGGGGTACAACTGATCTTGTAGGGTTCAAGATTTGTGTTCTTGTGTGATCTTTGTACAAGATTGTGTGCTTTTAGTGAAAACCATTTATGTGCGAAGTAATAACTAGATGTAGCTCTTGAAAAAGAGTGAACCAATATAAAAAATACCTATGTTCTTTGTTCTTGAACTCTTTCATTTTAATTTGGTGCATATTTGTTTGTTCCTTTCTTTTTAATCAATTCACTACAAAAAAAACATGTAAGCCGTGTCAGTTTTAATATGACGGTCATTAAAAATCGTCACAATTATCCATATAATACAATAGGTTAATAAACACCACATTTCTCCTTGAAAATATGTCCTTAAGAATCGTCATTTTATGAAGTATATCACTCTCCCATGTTCTCGTAATAAACACCACATTATCCATGAAGTATGTCAACAAACTTCTATTTAGGAGCTGATGAAGTTGGACCAGAAGTTAATCAAACCATGTACAGGGGTTTAATAGTTTCTCTTCTTTATCTAACTGCAAGCAAACCAGACATTATGTTCGATGTTTGTCTTTGTGCTAGATTCCTAACTAGTTAGATAGGAAGAGTAATGGAAGAGGCCCAAGCTCAAGCCCTAGTTCAAGCCCAACAACTAGGTCCATGGCAAAGAGGATTCAAGAAGATTGGGACTCTACTACTGATGGTAGAGAAACGTTTCTTTATATGTTCAAAGAGGACCACAAGAAGTAAAGCCCAAGCCATGAGAGCTAGTTTCTTTATTTCTAATTTCAGTAGAATAGGGTTCCTTTAGCATTATGGGGGGGGGGGGGTGCTTATCATTGTAGCTTGTGTAAGGCCTTTTAGGGTAAGAAGTTAGCCTAGCTTCTAGAGGTTTCCTCCTAGGGTGCGGCATTGACTTTAGTCAAAACCCTAGCAGCCGCTCTTTTGTGCATTCCCCTTCCTACCCTTGCTCCTTGTTCTCCAAGGCACTTGCACCTATATAATGGGGTGCTTGGCTCATATTTTGTAAGATCAATTTTATGAGTAAAATGCTGCCAAATCTTGCAAGTTTCTACTCCATTGTCTAGTCTCTCTAGGTTAGACACTTTGATCTTCACCTCCACCTTTCTCCAAGTGATATGTGATGGAAGAGGGCCAAGCACACCCTTCCATGAAAGGCAAGAGACAAGTCAAGAACGTCTAGACCCCAAGGCAAGAGCATCTAGAACATCCAAGACCAAGCTAGGAGCGTCCAAGACCAAGCTAGGAGCGTCTAAAGATCAAGCTAGGAGCGTCTAAGACCAAGCTAGGAGCATCTAAGACCAAGCTAGGAGCATCTAAGATCAAGCTAGGAGCGTCTAAGACCAAGCCAAGAGCGTCTAGAACAAGAAGACTTGGATCAAGCTATGAATGGAAAAAGGCCTAATAGCACATATTCCGTGAAGGCCCATCAAGTGTAGTTTAGCTTTAAATGAGGTGTAAATAGCATAACCATGTGGACAATTGTTTAATTTTCTTCACATTAGAATTAAGGAAGCATTAACCTTGATTAGCTAAAGGTTTCTAGAAGCCTTTACTAATAAAGGACCATGTGCACCCATGTGCCATGTGCACCCATGTGCTTCACAATTACATTTCATTTGGCTTACATTTGTGTAGAATTTAGATCATCAAATCTGGTCCTCCTTAGCCTATAAAAGGAGGAGCCAACCTCATGTATTGCAAGATTATTGATAGTAAAGTTATGCTGCCAACTTTGTGCCAAGCTTTGCTTCTACCTAGTTTCTAGGCTCTAATCTTCACATCCTTCACCTCTCATTGGGCTGGCCGAACCTCCGAACTTCCATACACACCATGCACCTTCAAGATCACCATATCTCTTAGGAGGATCTTGCTCATACACATCCATGGCTTCCGCACCATCTTTCACATGATTCTAAGAAGAGCTTCATGAATTTGCCATCATTTGGTATCAGAGCATAGGTTCTTTAAAGATGAGTTGTTCTTGGTCTTTTCATTTTTAGTTCTTCTTTATTTCATGTTGTTCATCTTGTTTCCATAATTGTCTTGCTGTTTTTTAAATTTTAATTTGTTTTGGTGTGCTATTTGGAAGATCCAACTGGTGCACTTTGTTCAATTGATCTTGAACAATTCTTGTGCAAATTGTGATAGGATTCCATACACCTTTGAGTTGCTGTTTTCTTTTAGGTTTTTCAGTCTTTATTGCACTTTTAATTTGGTTCATATTATGCTCTTTGAGTTTTTAATTTCTGAATCCATATATGTTTTCTCAAGTCATGTTCATCCACAATGTCATCAATTCATTGGAGTCCTTTGTTTGGCTTGATTGTTTCTTGATTTTGGGTATCTATATTTGCTTTGAATCTGCTGTTCTTTTGATCTTTTGGTGCCTTTTAATTTTAGTTTGAGTTCATATTTGTGTTTAGATCTTACACAATTTCCTTTTCTTCATTCCATTGTGTTTAAATTTTGGTATCTTGCTGTTTTTTCCGGTTTTTCCAGAATCCCCTGTTTCACATTCTCTGTGCTGGCTGTTTTGTTCCAGAAAAATATTTTCACTCATAGGAAAATTTTGATTCTCTAGAATATGCAAGATTAGAGTGTTATAGAAAAGACAAAAAAGGAATTAGCTCAAAAGAGTCAACAGAAAAAAAATGATAAATATTTTAAAATCAGTGTGCAAATCTGAGGCGCTACAACTGGTGTAACTGAACACTGAAATTGAAAAATTTATTAAAAAACAATGGTTCATGCGTTTTGAGTGATTCCAACGCCAGATTTTAGCTAAGATCTTGAATATTTTGCATATCAAATTTCAGAATCAAATCTAAAAAGCACAGCTCAGCACAAATTGGGGAAAAGCACGTTCTCTGGTCCACAACAATTTTTCAGTGGTGCTGTTTTTTATTTTGTAATCTAATTCTAGTGCTATTCTTAGGATTCTTTTGTGTTCCTACCTTTATTTGAGTACCTTTATTTGCTTGTCTAATATTCTTGGAACTCTTTCTAGTTGTCACAATCTAACTCCATTTGTGTGGTACTGTTTTCCAATTAAATTGTTTCTTGCTTTTATTCTTTGGCCTCTAAATTTGGTGCTGGAATTTATTATCTTTTGGTGCTTAATTGAGTAGAAATTTGACTTGGGTAAGGTCTAGTCTTCTTGATAGGTGCTGGAATTGGAGAATTAAGTCCTTAATTCTAAGGAGAACAAAGGCAAAGGGAGAACCAAAACACTTCTCAAAACACCACAAACACTTGGAGGGCCCAACAAGGAAAGACAACCAAGGAAGTGCCAATAGCAAAAACAAATAAAGATCAACAAAGGGAGTTTTCTTAAATTTTGTCTTTGCTACTTAACTTGTGTTAATTACTTCTTTAATTACGTGATTAGACGGTGAGTGTGCTTTCAAGGGTTCCAAGTGTCCAAGAAGCCTCACCTAGGGCCGACTAGTGTAGAGTTTTTTAATTCGCAATTGTTAATTGTTTTTTATTGCTTTTCTATTGCTTAATTAGTTTCGTTTTTGCAAATTGTGTTGCTTTGTTAAGTTTTGTTAATTCTTTTGCTTGGTTAATTAGTTAGCTTGCATAGTTTTTCCTTGCATTAAAATCTAATTTCTTCAACTTGATTGTGTTTAAGTGGTTTACTAAGAGAAAGTTTTGTGTGAAGCATTAAGGGATAGTCTTTGGCTAAGGCAAGGCTTGGTACTTAAGAAGTCCACTGTGACTCACCTCCCTTACCTGGAAGACTACCTTCTTTGACTTCCCTAAATTTTCTCAAGGTAAAATAGTTGTATACACAAAGTTTTAGTCATGTCTTCTTCTTCTCATTCTACAAAGTCTATTGGAAGTGAATTAAAATCTTTAAAAACTCTTTTGAAAGAAGTTTCACAAACTGTGCAATCAATTGCATATAGACAATTGGAGAGTGAGACTAAACTTAATGTTTTGACTAAAGCAAAGGATGAGAAGTCTCACATTCTAAAAAAATTACCTTCTCATGCATATATCTCTAAAGATCATGATTCTTTTGGGGAGGGAAGCATTAGAGTAAATGATTATTATCAAGCACCCCCTAGAAGACATAGAAGAGATAGAAAAGAACAAGAAAACCCAAGAGAGGTTAGGGTAGACCAACCCCATTTCCATGGAAAAGAAAATATAGAAGCTTGCTTAGATTGGGAAATGAGGGTAGAAAAATTGTTTGCTTCCCATAAAGAAAGAAAGGAAAGAAAAACACAAAAGAAGAGAGGGGAAGTCGAAAGGGAAGCTAAAGAAAAAGAAGAAAAAGAAACGCATGAGAAGACCCTTGAAGAACAAAAGGCGTGGGAGAAGAGTGTTCCTTCCCACAAGGTCATTCAACAAGACCAAAGATTTAAAAATACCTTTGAAAATATGTGTCTTGTTGAACAACCTCAAAGCCTTACCTTTTGTAAAGGAACACTTGCAAGCCTAAGTGAAAAAGAAGAGTCTTTAAAAGAAGCTTGCATAGATAAAAATGAAATAGATTATTTCTCATATGTGCTAGGATATCACCAAGTGAATGTCAATTTTTTTATAAGCATCTACAAAAACAATTTTTTATGTGAAGTAGTTCCTAAAGAAACTTGTCATGTCTTATTGAGACAACCATTGCAAAGTGTACAAATCCTTATAAACAATGGTTGTCACAACGAGACTATCCTTAAACATAAGAGAAAAAGTCTTCATGAAGGAGAACTCATGGGACAAATTAGAGTTGATAAAACTCTAGAGCTTTTAAAAGGAAAACTTTTGTCCCCCATGAGAAAAGAAGTTCAAAGACATTACCTTAGGTACAATTCTTGTTTTCAAACTACGCCCAAGGCAATGTCTCATAAACTCTATACTCCTTCACCTTTTGCAAATGATCCTTGGGAAGATATAAATTTCATATTAAAACTCCCTAGGACAACAAAAGGTTGTGATTCAATCTTCATGGTTATGGATAAACTCTTCTCTAGAGAAGTGATACATCTTCATGGTTTATCTTCAAGCATAGTGTTGAATAGAGTTCCAAATTTCGCAAACCATGATTTGAGGATTTCCTTTGGAAAACTTGCAACTAAATTGCACACTTTAAATTCTTATCATCCTCAAACGCATGGTCAAAATATATTTGAAAATCTAGCTCTTTCTACTATGCCTAGAATAATCATGAAGTGCACACATAACTCTGGAGGTGAGCAAACATACCATAAAGTAGTTCACAAAACTACTTATATTTCTACTTTTAAAGTTATGTGTGGGTTCAGTCATCTTTCTCCTTTTAAGTTGTTACCATCTTCTATAGGATTTATGCCTAAAGAGAAAGTAACCACAAATGAACATTTTAAAATACATAAGATGATTAGAGACCACACACAACCATTAAAAGAGAAACTTTGTCCAAGGTTGCCAAAACCAAAAGAAAAACAAAAATGGCAACCTAGTAAAATTAATTTGCAAACAAACACCTATGCCTTATTTGATTATTTCTATAGGTGGATGTTTGATCCAGGAGGACAAGCTTTGGCGAAGCAAAAGGTTGCTATCCGAGATAAAGTCTGTAGATCTGAGGATAGATCTTCTCAAGAAGGAGGAGATGATGGACACCATCCAGCCACAATCATTCCCCTAGGAAGCAAAAGCATTGGATTTGAGGACAAATCCTTTTCAAGAGGGAGGGGATGATGGAAGAGGGCCAAGCACACCCTTCCATGAAAGGCAAGAGACAAGTCAAGAACGTCTAGACCCCAAGGCAAGAGCATCTAGAACATCCAAGACCAAGCTAGGAGCGTCCAAGACCAAGCTAGGAGCGTCTAAAGATCAAGCTAGGAGCGTCTAAGACCAAGCTAGGAGTGTCTAAGACCAAGCTAGGAGCATCTAAGACCAAGCTAGGAGCATCTAAGATCAAGCTAGGAGCGTCTAAGACCAAGCCAAGAGCGTCTAGAACAAGAAGACTTGGATCAAGCTATGAATGGAAAAAGGCCTAATAGCACATATTCCGTGAAGGCCCATCAAGTGTAGTTTAGCTTTAAATGAGGTGTAAATAGCATAACCATGTGGACAATTTTTTAATTTTCTACACATTAGAATTAAGGAAGCATTAACCTTGATTAGCTAAAGGTTTCTAGAAGCCTTTACTAATAAAGGACCATGTGCACTCATGTGCACCCATGTGCCATGTGCACCCATGTGCTTCACATTTACATTTCATTTGGCTTACATTTATGTAGCATTTAGGTCATCAAATCTGGTCCTCCTTAGCCTATAAAAGGAGGAGCCAACCTCATGTATTGCAAGATTATTGATAGTAAAGTTATGCTGCCAACTTTGTGCCAAGCTTTGCTTCTACCTAGTTTCTAGGCTCTAATCTTCACATCCTTCACCTCTTTTTGGGCTGGCCGAACCTCCCAACTTCCATACACACCATACACCTTCAAGATCACCATAGCTCTTAGGAGGATCTTGCTCATACACATCCATGGCTTCCGCACCATCTTTCACATGATTCTAAGAAGAGCTTCATGAATTTGCCATCAATATGGCCCAACCAATCACTCTCCATACCTTTCATGCACCTACAAGGAACACATAGCTCTATATGAGCCCTCCTTGATCCATCACATCCATTACTTCCGCCACCCTTTTCAAATCTCCAAGAAGAACGACCCATCTTTTGTTATCAACCTATCATTTGGAATCTAGAGCCAAGGTTCTTCAAGAGATAAGTGTTCTCTTCATTTTATTTTTGAGTTTTCTTCAAATTCGTGTTGTTCATCATGCCTTGATTGTCTTGCTATTTTTTTTATGTCATTTTAATTGTGTTGTTGTTTTAAAATTGCTGTACGGTTTTATTTTGGTTCAAATTGTTCTTGAGCTTCCAAACTGTTTTTAGGTTCCATTGAGTATTTTGTGTTGGCTGTTTTGTTTTTAATTTTATTTGAGTCTTATTGATGTTTTAATCGGTGCAAAGTGTTTGTGGTTGAGTCTTTTTGATTTTTGAATCCATAGAAGTTTTGTCAAAGTCATGTTCTTCCTACAATGTCATAAATTCCTAGTGGTGCCTTTTATTGTTGATTTGGTTGCTTGATTATGATTTTGAGTGCAGTTTATATTTCTGTTTTTGAAGCTTTGCTGCCTTTTATATTTTCGTATTTGAGTTCATACTTGTGTGTTAGTTCCATACAAGTTCTTTCCCAATAATTTTCATTGTGTTTTTGAAGTTTCCTTGTTGTTTTCTAATTCCAGTTTAGGATTTCTCTGTTTTCACTGTTATTGCGCTGGCTGGAATCTATCTCAGAAATTAATTATGTGGGTGAAAAATTCTGAAATTTTGGATTTGAGTAGTTGTATGTGTTTGAAAAAAAGTTAAAAAAAAGAATTACATTAAAATTCAAAATACAAAAAAAATGATAAATGAAATACAAACAGAGTGCAAAAATTCTAACTCTGGAAAAATGGTGATGCGGCAGTGATCTTGAAAAACATATTACAATTATTTGGCTCACTCTTTTGGTGAAATTCCAACACCTATTTTGAGCTAAAACATTGAAGTTTCTGTGGTAAAATTTTCAAGCTCAATTTTGAAGTATTATGTCCAGCATAAATTTGGGAAGTTGTGAAAAATTTACACACAAAAAATTTTGTAGTGTTGTTTAGGTTTTATTCATCTATTCTAGTTCCATTCACTAGGATTCCACTTTGTGTGCTACCTTTTCTTGTGTGCCTTAATTTTTTGCTAGTCAATTTTATTGAATACTCTTTGAAGTCATGTCAAATATCAATTCCCTTTGCTGTAGTCCTAATTTTTAAATTAAGTTTTGTTGCTTTAAACTTGCTTGACCTCTCTTTGGTGGAAGTGACCTAAAAGGTGCTTTGGTGAGTAATAGAGCTAAAATTTTGTTTTGGTGAAAGATATATCACTAAAAGGGAGCTGGATTAAAGATTCAAGGTTGAATAACCTAAAGAGACAAAGCAAGGGACAACAGCAACCTCACTTGAAAAACACACAAATATACATAAAGGAGCTACAAGTGAAGGAGTGCAAAGAATAAGACTTTAATTTTTGTGCATCAAAAAAAAAAATTTGTTGACCTAATTTCATTGCATTTCTTTGAGTTGTAATTTTCAAGAACTTTGATTAATTAGTGGATTAATACGCTTTAGTCGGTGAGTGTGTCTTCAAGGTTCCAAATTGCTAAGAAGCCTCACCTTAGGATTCGACTAGTTTTAAAGCTTTCTAGAGATAGCAGTATTCTTGTGTGTTTTATTGCTTTACATTGTTTTCTTGCATAAAACTTTGTTTTCATCTTTGATTGTGCTCTAAGTGAATTACTTAGAGAAGGGTTTGTGAAAGTATTGTGGATTAGAATCTGGCTAGGTAAGGCTTGGTACTTAAGTGATCCAAGGAATCCACCTCCCTTTCCTGGGAATCTACCTACGGTACTCCACCTATCTTTCTTTTGGTAAATTGCTTCTAACAGATAACTTTCAACATGTCTTCTCATTCTTCTAGTCCAAGTGAAAGTGATAAAAAGTCTATAAAATCTCTTTTAAAATAATTAGCCAAAGACTTTCAATCATTATCACATAAACAATTGCAACATGAGGCCCAAATCATAAAAGATAAAAAGGAAAGGGATGCTCATCTTGCTATTTTAGAAGAGGAGTTGAAAATTGTGAAAGAAAAGGATGAATACATTAGAAACTTAAAAAAAGTCACATGCATCTAGTTCTAGGTCGAGTGACTCACATGCTGAGGGGAGTTTGAGAGTTAATGATTATTATCAACCTCCACCTAGAAGAACTAGAAGAGAGAGCTACAAAGAGACTAGGGTAGACCTACCTCATTTTTATGGAAAGGAAAATGTTGAAACATGTCTAGATTGGGAAATGAAAGTAGAACAACTTTTTGCTTGCTACCATGTTAGTAGGGAGAGGAAAGTACCCCTAGCTACCTTAAGTTTCCAAGGGAATGCTATGTATTGGTGGACTGCCCTAAAAAGAGAGAGACATCTCCACAAGGATCCTCCCATTACATATTGGAACGACTTTAAGGGAGCCTTGAGATGTCGCCATATTCCCTCATACTACAATAGGAAGTTGATGGACAAGCTCCAAAGACTTCATCAAAAAAATATAAGTGTAGAAGAATATTGGCAAAAGATGGTGTTCTATATAAAAAGGGCAGGGATTAAAGAAAAAAATAATACCACCATATCAAGGTTCTTAAGTGGTCTTAATTTGAGATAAGAAACAAAGTTGAACTTTTACCTTATAAAGATTTAAATGACTTGATTAAACTTAGCATTAAAGTTGAAAAACAATTTTGGAGAAAACAATCAAGTCAAAAACAAAGTTCATACTTTGTATCTTATGACAAGGATGAGTTCCAAAAAGGGGAAGATCGTATAAAAGAAAAATCTCTAGAACCTTCCCAAGACCTATCCAAATATGAGCATATCTCAAACACTTGAGCTAGAGAAATTTAGTGTTTTAAATGTCTTGGTAAGGGTCATTTAGCATCTCAATGTCCCAATGAAAGAACTATGATCTTAAGGGACAAAGATGAATATAGTAGCCAAGAAGAAGAAACTAGTCAGAGTGAAGAAAATGAGAAAAAAAAAATAAAGAAATAGAAAATCAAGAAAAAGCCCTTAGGGAAAAAGCTGAGGCATGGGAGAAAAATGTTCCTTCCCACAAGGTCATTCAGAAAGAAGAAAAATTTGAAAATAAAATTGAAAAGATACTTTTATCTGAACAACCTTTAGGCCTCCTTCTTTGTAAAGGAACACTTACATGCACTGCCACACTTGCTAAAGTTTGTGAACTACCTCCTCAAGTCAAAAGACTTTTAAAAGAATTTGGTGATGTATTCCTTAAGGAAGGACCCATTGGACTTCCATCTTTTAGGGGTATAAAACATCAAATAGATTTAGTTCCGGGAGCTAGTCTGCCAAATAGACTGGCTTATAGAACTAATCCTGAGGAGACTAAGGAGATAGAATCACAAGTTCAGGAATTGTTGGAGAAGGGCTAGGTTCAAAAGAGTTTAAATCCTTGTGATGTACCTATTTTGTTGGTGCCTAAGAAAGATGGAAAGTGGAGAATGTGTTGTGATTTTAGAGTCATCAATAAAAACACCATCAAATATAGGCATCCAATTCCACAACTTGATGATATGATTGATGAATTGCATTGGTCCACTATATTTTTCAAGATTGATCTTAAAAGTGGATAATACCAAATAAGAATCAAAGAGGGTGATGAGTGGAAAACTACTTTTAAGACCAAATTTGGACTATATGAGTGGTTAGTGATGCCTTTTGGACTCACTAATGCACCTAGCACTTTCATGAGGCTTATGAATCATGTCCTTAGAGATTGCATAGGTAAATATGTAGTAACTTATTTTGATGATATATTAGTTTATAGTCAAAGCCTAGATTCCCACCTAAGTCGCCTTAGGGAGGTTCTTTTAGTGCTAAGGCAAAATAGTTTGTTTGCTAATATAGATAAGTGTAATTTTTGTGTTGATAGTATGTTTTTAGGATTCATAGTCAACAAAAATGGGGTACATGTTGACCCCGAGAAAATCAAAGCCATCCAAGAGTGGCCAACACCACAAAATGTAGGAGATGTTAGGAGTTTTCATGGTCTAACAAGTTTTTATAGGAGATTTGTTCGTAACTTCTCAAGTATAGCTTCACCACTCAATGAGTTAGTGAAGAAAGACACTCCATTTTGTTGGACGGAGAAGCATGAGCAAGCCTTTCAAAGGTTGAAAGCTCAACTCACCAATGCACCCATTCTAGCTTTACCAAACTTTGCAAAAACTTTTGAGCTAGAGTGTGATACATCGGGAGTAGGAATAGGTGTTGTGTTGTTGCAAGGTGGGCATCCAATCACATATTTTAGTGAAAAACTTCATGGTGCCACCCTCAACTACCCCACCTATGACAAAGAGCTCTATGCACTTGTGAGGGCCCTACAAACATGGGAAGACTATCTAGTCTCAAAAGATTTTGTCATACATAGTGATCATGGGTCTTTGAAAGATTTGAAGGGTAAACACAAGTTGAAAAAAAAGACATGCAAAGTGGATGGAATTTCTTGAGCAATTTCCATATGTTATCAAATACATTCTTGTATTTGAAAACATGCAAGAGCTTTATAAAGAAATTCTGGATTTTGCACACACTTTTTCTAAGTGCCAATATATAGCACAAGAAAGTTTTTATGTTTTTGAGGGGTACATATTCACAGAAGGAAAACTTTGCATACCCCAAGGAACACATAGAAAACTCCTTCTAAAAGAATCACTTGTTATGGATCTAACCCCTTTTGCAGGTAATGAAGATGAAGAGCCAGAAGCATGTGATTTGAGGACAAATCCTTTTCAAGAGGGAGGGGATGATGGAAGAGGCCCAAGCTCAGGCCCTAGTTCAAGCCCAACAACTAGGTCCATGGAAAAGAGAATTCAAGAAGATTGGTACTCTACTACTGATGGCAGAGAAACGTTTCTTTATATGTTCAAAGAGGACCACAAGAAGTAAAGCCCAAGCCATGAGAGCCAGTTTCTTTATTTCTAATTTCAGTAGACTAGGGTTCCTTTAGCATAATGGGGGGGGGGGGGGGTGTGCTTATCATTATAGCTTGAGTAAAGCCTTTTAGGGTAAGAAGTTAACCTAGCTTCTAGAAGTTTCCTCCTAGGGTGCGACATTGACTTTAGTCAAAACCCTAGCAGCCGCTCTTTTGTGTATTCCCCTTCCTACCCTTGCTCCTTGTTCTCCAAGGCACTTGTACCTATATAATGGGGGGCTTGGCTCATGTTTTGTAAGATCAATTTTATGAGTAAAATGTTGCCAAATCTTGCAAGCTCCTACTCCATTGTCTAGTCTCTCTAGGTTAGACACTTTGATCTTCACCTCCACCTTTCTCCATGTGATATGGCCCAACCAATCACTCTCCATACCTTTCATGCACCTACAAGGAACCCATAGCTCTATATGAGCCCTCCTTGATCCCTCACATCCATTGCTTCCGCCACCCTTTTCAAATCTCCAAGAAGTACGACCCATCTTTTGGTATCAACCTCTCAAAGAGTACAAATGGAACATGCCACTTACTTGGATCAAGCCTCATTTCATGGCACAGTAAAAAGCAAGCATGTGTAGCTTTATCCACTGCTGAAGCTGAATATATAGCTGCTTGTAGCTGTTGTGCGCAAATTTTGTGGATCAAACAACAACTTGAAGATTTTGGATTAAAGATTAGCAAAGTTCCTCTTCTGTGTGACAACACAAGTGCCATTACCTTGACAAAGACTCAAGTCCAACACTCGAGGACTAAGGATATTGAAATAAGACACCACTTCATTCGTGATCATATAACCAATGGACACTGTGAAATCAAGTTCGTTTCCACAGAGAGTCAACTTGTTGATATCTTCATTAAACCTTTATCAAAGGACATGTTCTATTCTCTAAGAAATGAATTGGGAATTCTTGATATGCATGCTTTACCTTAATTGTGTCTTCTTTTAATTTGTCTATTTGATGAGACAAATAGGGGGAGAAATGTTGTTGGGAGCTGTAATGTTCTCAATTGTGTTAAACTGCTTTAAAATTTGGAGTTTTAAAACTGTTGTTTTCTGGTTTACAAAATTTCATCCGGTTATCTCTGCAAAATAACTTATTGTTCTTATACAACTCTGCTTATTTGAAAACTGATGTATTGTGCATATCTGTTTTGGACTAGATTATTATGAGTTTTTCAGTGAATGCAGGATTCAACAAATTTTAAACAAAGAACATTCCTAAAAGCATCCCAAGGATTTGTCTCCATCAATTAGTTGGAGATTGTTGAAAATGGGAAGCTTTGATGTATCAAATCCTCTTGGAGCCTGAAGCTATGTTGTGTTTTAGGTTTAGGTTTTGTTATGGGGTTTAGAATCTTTGTAAGATTAGTCTTGATTTAATACCAATTTTTGAAAAAGAGAAGTTTAATACTCTGATTTGAGAGATTACCAATTTTTGTGAAAAGGTGTTTTTCCAAGTTTAGCAAGATTGTTTTTGAGCTTTTTTATGATTCAAGAACTGATCAATAGGGTTTTTGTTGTACTGTAATTCTAGGTGTTTTCTACCCTTGTTTAGTTTCTTGTAATTGTTCATATTACACTCAGTAAAACTGTTGTAAAATGCTGTAAAGTCAGTGTGATTCTGGCTTGAGCTGTTGGCTGTGTACAAAGAGGATGAGTAGGCTTTGTGGGATTCAAAGTCACCTCTTTGTGGTGTGTGTTTGTAATTTGTGATTGGTTACATAGTGAAATACTCAGTGGTTTGACTGAGGATTGGATGTAGCTCTAGAATTGAGTGAACCAGTATAAACCTTGTGTGTAATTCTCTTTATCTCTTCTTTCCATAACTGTTTGATATTTTCCGTGGTCATAAACAACCGGTTAAATCGTCATTTTAACCGATTATAATTCTGATATCTGTTTTTGTTTGTCCATTTGATTGGCTTTCTGAATTGCTTTTCTGATTTGATTGTTAAAGATTCAGTCTAAGGAAAGTATTTGTGAAAATATTTTATAAACAATTCACCCCCCTCTTGTTCTAGCCATCAATCCTAACACGAAACACTGAAAATAGTATATATCACAAATATCAGAGTAGGGAAGAGAGAGATGACACAAAACAATTATATTGATTCACTCTGAACCACAAGCTACATCAAGTCCTTAGTATAGCACTGAAAATTCACTAATGCAATCAAACTAGATTACAAAAAAAAACCAATAGTATTGATCTTGAACCGTAAAAGAACACACAACACTCTTAATAAGATCAGATATCATAAACACTATCTAAATTTTTTTACAACACAAAAAATATTAAAGAATGAATTTAGAATACACTTGAGTTTTACACAGTTGAAGAACAATAGACAAGATAACCCAAAACCTACTTCACATTGTAACAACAAGATTTCAATAATAATTCTAAAGGTCTTTGATTTTCTCTCTTGATTAGTATTTTGTAATCTCTTTTGTTGCTTTAAAAAGATCAGAAATCTATCTTTATATAGACTTAAAAGATTGTTAAATCAGTTTGATCATTTAATGAAATATGTTTATTGAAAATCCTAACAACATTATGTTAAAATCATTTAATTTATTTTTAAAACTAATTAATTGTTTTCATATTCTGTTGAAATCACAACATAAAAAAACAGTTCTTTATTGAAATAACTGGTTGATTTTATCTAAAAAAAAGACAAAAGAAAACATTTTTCTTAAAAAACCTTTAAGTGTTTTCAACCAGTCGATACAATATATCAATTTTTTAAAATATTTGTTGTAGTCACCAAACTTAAATAGAAGCAATTTCACATGATTTAAAATACGAATCAACTAATTAAAACTAACATATATTTGAAAAACAAAACATTCAAAAGAGATTTCAAATCAAATGAACTTGGGTCAAAACTAGATACAAATTAACAATACAAAATCTACCTAACTAGACACAAATACACACAACAATAGATCTCCATGATAGATTTGAAAATCATCAAAGTCTCGTTGTTCAACATGTTGGTCTTAAGTAAATTTCATCTTATATTTTTTTTGTTTACTTATTTTTTGCAATTAAAAAGAAAAAAATGCTTGTCCAGATTGATATTTAAACTTGTGTTTTCTATAAAAATAAAGAAACACTGGTGTAGAAAGACAAAATGAGTGCGGCTATTTTAAATTTATAAGGGCGGTTGTATAGCCGCATTTCATCAGCACGCACTTGTATATCGAAGAGATAAGAGTGCGGCTATATAACCGCACTTGTATATGCCAAAACATTAAAAAAAAAATTAAAAAAATTTAAAACATCGTCAATCTTGTGTGAAGGCAACGTTGATGAAGAGTGGCACGGGAGCGCCAACAACGACAGAGGCAGCAGAAGTAGTGGCGGACAAGGAAGCAGCGACAAAGCAAACCAAAAAACCCACGAAGGCAATAAAAGAGTATTGAGCAATGCAAGAAACCAAACAATGTAAGAAAAACGAAAAATATTTATATATGAAGAGTGGCATGGGAGCGCCAGCAGCGGCAACGGATAGGGAAGCAACAATGGAGCAACGAATGCCAGCCAATGAAATAGTGCTTCGAGACCACCAATGCAAGGAAAAAAACATATATAAGAAAAACGAAAACATCTATGCATATATTTGTGAAGATGAAGAGGAAGAGAGCTCAAGAAACTTGCATTGGCATAAATGGAATGCAGATGCTGTAGAAGGAGATGAACTTAGAGCGTAAACGCGAAACGAAAGCAAAGACGAGAAAGAAAATATGAAATTGTTTGTGACGCGCTTCAAAATTTAGGGTAAAAAAGGATTTACGAATGCGGCTAAAGGTAAAACCGCATTCGTAAATCAAAATAATTTAAAAAATGCCATTGCGTTTTTTACGAAAGCGGGTAGCGAAAAAGCCGCACTAAATAAAGAGTACCCTTTTCTTCTTTTTGCACTAGTGAAATGGGGAATTTCATTTGGTTTCTATTTATATTGACTTAGAATAATTATGTCTCCCAAGTTTCAAGTTAATTGGTATTTTCCAAATAATGCTTACTAGCTACAATTTCCAACACATTCTCTTTTTTAGGAGATTAAACGATCCCTACTGTTGGAATTGTCAATTGAAAGTTTGTCTCCTGTTATTTTATTTATAGGTTTTATATTTATTCATTTAACTAAATGGAAAGAAAAATATGTGTACAAGGTTGGCTTCACTCTATCTACATCTCAGGGTGCCTATTATTATTTACAGTTCATGTCTTACTGAATAAGAAGTTCATGCATAATATCTATTGCTTGTTTCTTTTTTAGTTTTGGTTATTATTAGTATAGGTATAGTTTGTGTTATAGATTTTAAGAATGTAACATTATTACATTGTAGTATAGCTCAATTAATATTAACTCAGTATTTCATGATCTAAACTCAACAAGGATCAAAGTAGTATCATATCCACCGCCAAATATTTTTGATAAATTAATTTTCATCAAGTTTATGGCAAACCATGGCCAACCTTCAATTGTCAGTGACCTTTACAGCTAAATTTAATATAATATTATTTTTATTTATTTTTTAAAAATTGAAAATGAATAATTTTAAACATATTTTTATTTATTTTAGGTACCGGATGTTGAAGTATAGTTCCATCCCAAACTAAAACAATGTAAGATCAAGCGGATGGAGCAAGACAGATTAGGATGTGTGTTGTATTGTGTAAAATGTTGAAAAATTTATATTTTGTAAATTTTAGGTTATCATTTTTATGCACTTGTATTTTGGTATACTTTAAAATGATATCTAAACTTTGATATGTGAATGAATTTTTTTTATTATAAATTTGTGTATGTATTATTGAATTATTTTATTAGTATTTATGAAGTTTAATTAAATTATGAAATTAATTTATGAAAATATGGTTAATTATATCATGAAAACAGGTTTAATTAAATTATATAAACAGATTCAATAAACTTACATAAATTGTTTTGACCAGTTAGAAAATTACGACATTTATAACTAACATAAATTACACTCTTAAAATGACCACTTTATACAAGGTGTTATATGGCGGGTGCTACGACGGTTCACAATAGACCTCCATATTATACTTTGTGGTGGCCAGATCTATGGCGGTATTCAAAACCGCCACACACGTAAATAGTGGCGTTTATAAATAACATTATATACAAAAATAACTGCCACCACATACACGTTTTTTTGTAGTGAGTTTTTCGTAAAAGAATTAGTTGAAATTTTTTCTAATACTTCCCGTTAAAATTTGAATCAACTACTTTTCTGAAATAATCACTATATATTTCTAACAGGCTTTATGATCAAAGTTTTAACCTATGTGGGAAAATCTTTAAATGTCAATTCAACCCCCTTCATGAACTTGGCTTTCTTTTTCTTTTTACTATTGGCATCAAGGTTAGTCCTTGAGAGTTATTCAATTTTATTTTAAAAATGGATGACTTTAAGCTTCCTTTTGTTGAACAAACGTTTATCAGCATACCTTTTATGTTTGGTGGCGTAAATTACTCATTATAGAAGGTCAAAATGAAGAAATTCATGGAGTCCATAGATAAAGGAATCTAGGATGATGTGGTTAATGGTCCATTTGTTCCAAAACATGTTGTTAATGGTGAAACTGTTGAAAATAAATAGTCTTAATGGTCTAATGTTGCGAGCAGGAAAGCTCATTTTGATTCTATGGCTAAGAATATAAATACATCTACTATAAACCTTGATGACTGTTTCAGGGTATCTCAATGCAGTTCAGCTAATGAAATGTGGGATATATTCAAAGTCAAACATTGATGACTCTTTTAAGGCAAGTGTACTGAGTCAGAAGTAATAATTTGCCCCTAAGGACGGATATCGAACCCATAAGGAAAAATTATTTAAAATCCTAATCGTAGAATTCATTGAGTATAAGAATGTGTACAATAATTTGATTTGAAGATATTAACATAAGTTTGCGTGAAAATTAAATGAAAAAAAATAAATTAGTAAAATAATTCAATTAAGAAAATTGGAATGAGGTTAATTTTTCTTACTCGTCTATAGTTTCAATGAATAAAAACATATAATATTTAATCTTGATTGACTTTGTTGCACTTATAAAAATCATTCATATTGATTTCTCACATACAAAGTTATTAAGATTGTCTCCTAAATATTGATTCCTTGCATATTTATAAAAACTTCTTATCATTACGAACAAATGTTATAAAGCAATTAACATTTCAAATCTATTACCAGCATTCAAATATGTTAAGCATTATCACTTAGGTCAAATACTCATAAGTAAATCTAAGGATCTAAATCATGAATAAAGTTTCTAGCTTTGAGAATAAAATGATAATACCAATCATCAATAAAAAATAAAATATTATAAATAAATATCACCTCAATACATAAGAGTTTGAACAAATTACTCTCAATCCCAAATGAAAGAATTAGCCACTCATGGTGACCATTACAAGCACTGAAAGCAATAGAAGAATATCCAAAGCATTTCTCCTTGACGATTGCCTCCTTTAGGGTTTCTTTCCTTTGGTTCCCCCTCCAGATCACACCTTTCTCTCTACTTTACACCTTTTATTTAACCTAATTGGGTTTGGTGTAAGTGACATCTCACTTAAGCGAGATATTACTTGCTTGAGCGAGTTTTTCGAGAGAAAAAGGCCAATTTTACTGGAGTGAACACGCTTAAGGGAGTCTTGGGCGAGTTTTCAGTGCTACAACTTTTTCTTTTCTGCTTGTCTTCAACTTGTTCATTCTCCTTTAGCCCTTTCTCTCCATCTTTCCTTAAATTCCTGAAATTAGCACAAAATTGGGAATAAATCGCTCTTATTCATCTCATAATCCAAAAAAATGTAAAAAGGTTCAAATTCCTAATTTAGAGGTTGAATTATAGCTCTATTAACAATTAAATTCCATAAGTGCCTATCTTTTTGCATGAAATATTAATGAATTATGCCACTTATCACACATAAAGCTACTTCAGATGTCAATAGAGCAAGAAAGCATGCACTTATACAATAGGGAGAAACAACTATTGAAGTGCAGAAACGATTCACTCACATTGTGAATCACTTGACTGGTCTAGGAAAGGTGTTTGATAGGGAAGAGTTGATCATCAAGATATTGAAATGCTTAGATTGGAGTTGGCATCCGAAAATAACTATAATATCTGAGTCCAAATATATGACAACATTAACTGTAACAACTTTGTTTGGAAAGCAGAGGGAACATGAGTTTAAGCTAAATCGGTTGAATGAACTGAAATCCAAGAGCATAGCTCTCAAAACCAATGTAAAAAAGAGGAATCCGAGTGTGGAAGAAGAGGATTCAGATCAGGATGAGGCTCTGAATATGCTCACAAAGAAGTTTAGCAGGTTTTTGAAAAAGAAAAATCGTGACAGGTCTTAGTTAAAGAAAAGGCATGCCTCTAATTACACCTATTTTGAAAGTGGTAAACTAGGGCATATGAAATTAGTGACCAAATCATCAAAGCAAGGGAAGGTTGTAGGATAGAAGAGTAGACAAAGACAAAAGAGCATATGGGTCATGGTATGATAATGATATATCCTCCTCTAGCACATCAGTTGCAGAGACTGGAGAAGCAAATTTATACTTCATGGTTGATGGTGAAGCCTCTAGCAGTAATTCAGTGCGTTCCTATTTAACTGAAAACTCTAAAATTATTATCAACTACTGCTTGCTTTTAATGAAATTCGTGAAGAAGCTAATAGATTTGTTGTTATTGGAAATAGATTGAAAAGTGCTAATAGTTGGCTTGAATCAAGGGTATCATTAGAAAAAGAGTTGAATGATTCTAAAGATGAACTGATTAATCTGGAAATTATATATAAAAATGCAACCTGTAAATGTATTGAATCAAGTAAAGCTAAAATGGTTTTTGATAATTGCAAAGTTTAGCAAGAAAAAAATAGAATATTTGTTTAAAACATTGTCTAAGTTCACCATGGGAAGATCAAATCTAGAAATTGTTCTAGGATCTCAAAATGATGTGTTTGATAAAGTCGGTTTGGGTTATAAATCTATTAAGAAGTTAACCAGTTTCTTTGTTCTAGAAAATCAAAATATGTTTCATTCAATAATTCTAAAAAGTTCCCTTTCATATATTTTTTTTATTGCATCAAAAATGGTCATTCATCAAGAACATGGAAGTTTAAATATTTCTTTGTTCTAAGGAGTTTAGCAAAATAGCTGCCTGAGGAGAGATAGTGATGTGAATGCAATAGCAAGAATACAAGATTCTTTGACATTGTTAGGAACAACTTGAGTTGGTCATGAATTGGCACTTTAATTAGAATTGGATCAATGTTCTAATTCAAGAACTCACCAAGACTTTGCACCGAACCAAAACTCACATGGAAGTCCATATATTTTCAAATTGAACCAAGCAATAAGAATGGAAGAAAACATAATTGAACTCAGCCAAAAACATAAAACTACCGAACATAAATTGAAGAATAAGCTAAGAAACACAAATTCAAACAGTGAAAAGGATGAAGAACACTAAAACAATGGAAACTACCGATTGAAATTGCAAGAGATGAAAGAATGAACACTTATTGAATGAAGCTTGCTGGATTTGAGAATTTGGAACTGCATTCACGCCACTTGGAGTCTTGTTCCAAGATAAGTGAAAGGTTGCCGCCACTTGAAGCTCACCATTGGCACACAAGATAAGGCAAAGGAAGAAGAAGACAACAAGACTCACAATTTCTCTCTAAACTTGAGTATAGTTTCTTTACTTCTAATTTCCAAATCTAGGGCAAGCACCTTATTTATAGCCTAAGAGGTGCTGAAAAATAGGTGGGAAAATTCAAATGAAACTCATTTGAAATTCCCACCAAAACGAAGTCACATGGGAGGTGTGACCTTTTTCTACTATGACACCTTCTAAAAACTACACCTACATCCCCTACTAAGTCACATGGACAATGTGACTCTCTCTAATACATTCACACCTATTTATTTAATATCCACACCTCCTACAAGAGTCATTCAAATGATGCTCTTTTATTTAATGCTTGGCCTTGCCCCTCATGGTTTGGACTTGGGCTTCTTGGGCTTGGGCCTTCTTGGGCTTGGGCTTTGGGCTTGGGCCTCATCTTTTGCAAAGACTAATAAGAAGAACTTTAAATGCTTTGGCCCTTGTCCATTTTTCCTATTAACAACATCTTTTTGATTCTCATCAGATAGTAACATAATAGCTTCATAAGGAGAAATAGTAACTCCTCTAGGCCCAAAAAATAAGGGTACCATTCTCCTTGTTTCATATTTGTTTTCCATAAAATAAAGGGGGAAAGGAGACAAAATCAATGGTATATTGATAGTGAATGTTCCAAACATATGACAGGAGATTTATCACAGTTTGACCTAAATTTGAAGCATGAAGGCTATGTTACATAGGAGTTGCATGTCCATAACCCAAGCATTACAAACATTCTATGTTGCTTGTTTTTTCTTCAAATTTTGGTTTGGATGAATAAGGTGAAGAGACATGATTCTTGGAATTAGAAGAAGGTTTGGTATCTTTAGAAGAAGAAGAATGAGAATATTTACAATCATTACCTTGGTGTGACTTTTCCTCTTCTTTCTTTTTCGTACTAGTAAAATTCCATGTGATATATCTTTAAAAAAAACTTCTTCTTTTAAGTTCTTTTTCCACCTTGAAAGCTTGGTGGGATTACCAAATGACCAACCAAAAGAAAATGGGATTACAACACTTGCATCTTAATGATTATGAGTCTGAAATCTTCCAAAAACATATTCATTTTTTGGAAAACTTTCAAAATAGATTTAAGAAATTTATTATTATAGAAAACTTCAAAAAGAAAACAAGAATGCAAAGAATAAACAAGAACAAGATACTGAAAATTAACCAAGCATCAACGTTATACCCATTTTCAAGAAAATAGTTTTGGTCAATTTTTCAAGATATAGATACAATGACTTGATTAATGGAGAAAACTAATTAAACAAAACAAGCATCATGTTCTAAACACTACAAGAATGATTCAGCCAAGACAAAATCTTAGAAAGAAAACAATAATCACATCCAAATAGAAATGACTTCCATACCCATTATTGAAGAAAACTTACATGGAATGTGATGAACACCTCCTTAGAATGGGTTAATCTTCTTGTTCTTAATACCACTTGATGTGAAACTTAATAGGTTATAAGGATCTTTATTAACTCAAGAGGTGTTTTAGAAAAGAATCCCCATGGAAAAACAAAAACCATTGGCGCAAACCATAAGAACCATGGAGAAAACCATATTTGTGTTGTAGTGAAAATAAGAACAAGTAAAGAAATGAAAACAAAAGAGGATTGAGATAAGGAAATGATTAAGAAAACACTACCTTTAATCTGAGAACTAAAGGATAAATACAATGAGATTCACCGTTTGGGAGCTTCTGAAGATAAGAACCAAACGTTTGACCCGGGAGGGCACTCCTAGTTCTCAAAGCAAGATGCTGTTATCCGAGATCAAGCCTGAAGATCTGAGGATAGATCTTCTCAAGAAGGAGGAGATGATGGACACCATCCAGCCACACTCATCCCCCTAGTCGAAGAAAAAGCATTGGATTTGAGGACAAATCCTTTTCAAGAAGGAGGGGATGATGGAAGAGGGCCAAGCACAACCTTCCATGAAAGGCAAGAGCCAAGTCAAGAGCGTCTAGACCCCAAGCCAAGAGCGTCTAGACCCAAGCCAAGCATCTAAGACCAAGCTAGGAGCGTCTAAAGATCAAGCTAGGGGCGTCTAAGATCAAGCTAGGAGCGTCTAAGACCAAGCTAGGAGCATCTAAGATCAAGCTAGGAGCGTCTAAGACCAAGCCAAGAGCGTCTAGAACAAGAAGACTTGGATCAAGCTATGAATGGGAAAAGGCCTAATAGCACATATTCCGTGAAAGCCCATCAAGTGTAGTTTAGCTTTAAATGAGGTGTAAATAGCATAACCATGTGGACAATTGTTTAATTTTCTGCACATTACAATTAAGGAAGCATTAACCTTGATTAGCTAAAGGTTTCTAGAAGCCTTTACTAATAAAGAACCATGTGCACTCATGTGCCATATGCACCCATGTGCTTCACATTTACATTACATTTAGCTAGCATTTCATTTGCACTTAGCTTAAGAATTACGGCCTCCTTAGCCTATAAAAGGAGATGCCTATCACTTGTATTTGGAAGATTATTGTGAGTAAAGTTATGCTGCCAACATTGTGCCATGCTTTGCTTCTACCTAGTTTCTAGGCTCTAATCTTCATCTTCCTCACTTACCATAGGGCTGGACGAACCTCCCTACTTCCATACATATCATGCACCTTTAAGATCACCATAGCTGCTAGGAGGATCTTGCACATTTACATCTATAGCTTCCGCACCATTTTTCACATGATTCCGAGAAGAGCTCCATGAATTTGCCATCATTTGGTATCATGAGCATAGGTTCTTCAAAGATGAGTAGTTATTGGTCTTTTTCATTTTGAGTTCTTCTTTATTTCATGTTGTTCATCTTGTTTCCATAATTGTCTTGCTGTTTTTAATTGTTACTTTGTTTTGGTGTGCTATTTGGAAGATTCCAATCGGTGCACTTTGTTCAATTGATCTTGAACAATCCTTGTGCAATTTGTGATAGGATTCCATACACCTTTGAGTTGCTGTTTTTCTTTTAGGTATTTGAGTCTTTATTGCAATTTTATTTGGTTCATTTTATGCTCTTTGAGTCTTTTAATTTCTGAATCCATATATGTTTTGTCAAGTCATGTTCATCCACAATGTCATCAAATCATAAGTAGTACTTTGTTTGGCTTAATTGTTTCTTGATTTTGGTCTAAATACTTGTTTTGAATCTGCTGTGTTTTGATCTTTTGGTGCCTTTTATTTTTACTTTGAGTTCTTATTTGTGTTTAGATCTACACAAATTCCTTTTCATTAATTCCATTGTGTTTATCTTTTGGTCTCTTGCTGTTTTTTTCCAGTTTTTCCAGAATCCCCTGTTTTACATACTCTGTGCTGGCTGTTTTGTTTCAGAAAATTATTTTTCCTCATGGGAAATTTTTGATTCTCTGGATTATGTAATATTGAGGTGTTACAGAAAAGACAAAAAAATAATCAGCTCAAAAGAGTCAATAGAAAAAAATGATAAATATTTTAAAAACAGTGTGCAAATCTAGGCGCTACAGTTGGCGTAACTGAACACTGAATTTGAAAAATTTATTAAAAATAATTGGTTCATGCGTTTGGAGTGATTCCAACGCCAGATTTTAGTTAAGATCTTGAATATTTTGCATATAAAATTTCATAATCCAATCTTAAAGGGGCAGCTCAGCATAAATTGGGGAAAATCACGTTCTCTGGCCCACAACAATTTTTCAGTGGTGCTGTTTTTTGATTTTGAAATCTATTCTAGTGCTATTCTTAGGATTCATTTTGTGTGCCTACCTTTATTTGCTTGTCTAATATTCTTGGAACTCTTTCTAGTTGTCACAATCTAACTCCATTTGTGTGGTACTGTTTTTCCAATTAAATTGTTTCTTGCTTTCATTCTTTGACCTCTAAAGTTGGTGCTGGAATTTATTCTCAATTGGTGCTTATTTGAGTGGAAATTTGACTTGAGTAAGGTCTAGTCTTCTTGATAGGTTCTGGAATTGGAGAATTAAGTCCTTAATTCTAAGGGGAACAAAGGCAAAGGCATACTCAAACACTTCTCAAAACACCACAAACACTTGGAGGGCCCAACAAGGAAAGACAACCAAGGAAGTGCCAATAGCAAAAAAAGGATCAACAAAGGGAGTTTTCTTAATTTTCTTTGCAACTTAACTTGTGTTAATTACTTCTTTAATTACGTGATTAGATGGTGAGTGTGTCTTCAAGGGCTCCAAGTGTCCAAGAAGCCTCACCTAGGGCCGACTAGTGTAGAGTTTTCTAATTAGCAATTGTTAATTGTTTTTAATTGCATTTCCTTGCCTAATTAGCTATGCTTTTCATTTGTGTTGCCTTGTTTAATCTTTGCTAAATCTTCTTGCTTGGTTAATTAATTAGCTTGCATTGTTTTCTTGCATTAAAATCTTCATTTCTCCAACTTAATTGTGTTTTAAGTGGTTTACCAAGAGAAAGATTTGTGTGAAGACATTGAGGGATAGTTTTTGGCTAAGGCAAAGACTTGGTATTTAAGTAGTCCATTGTGACTCACCTCTTTTACCTGGAAAACTACCTTCTTTAACTTCCCTAATTTTTCTCAAAGTAACACTTCTATACACAAAGCTCTAGTCATGTTCTTCTCATTCTGCAAAGTCTATTGGAAGTGAAGTAAAATCTTTAAAAACTCTTTTGAAAGAAGTTTCACAAGCTGTGCAATCAATTTCATATAGACAATTGGAGAGTGAGACTAAACTTAATGTATTGACTAAAGCAAAGGATGAGAAGTCTCAAAATTCAAAAAAATTACATTCTCATGCATATAGCTCTCAAGTTTATGAATCTTTTGGGGAAGAAAGTCTTGGGATAAATGAATATCATCAACCACCCCGTAGGAGAGTTAGAAAAGAGAGACAAGAAAACCTAAAGGAAGTTAAGGTAGAGCTACCTCATTTCTATGGAAAAGAAGATGTAGAAACATATCTATATTGGGAGATGAGGGTAGAGCAATTGTTTGCTTACAACCATGTGAGTGAAAAAAAGAAAGTACCCTTAGCTACCTTAAGTTTTCAATGTGATGCTATGTATTGGTGGAATGCCCTAAAAAGAGAGAGACATCTCCACAAGGACCCTCCCATTACATCTTGGAATGACCTTAGGGGAGCCTTGAGATGTCGCCATATTCCCTCACATTACAATAGGAAGTTGATGGACAAGCTCCAAGGACTTCATCAAAAAGATATGAGTGTAGAAGAATATTAGCAAAAGATGATATCATATATTGAGAGGGCAAGGATTAACAAAGACAACCATACCACCATAGCTAGGTTTCTAAGTGGTCTCAAACTTGAGATAAGAAACAAAGTTGAACTTTTACCTTATAAAGATTTCAATGACTTGATTCAACTTAGCATTAAAGTTGAAAAACAAATTTTGAGAAAACAATCAAGTCAAAAACAAAGTTCATACTATGTATCTTATGACAAGGATGAGTTCCATAGAGGGGAAGAAACATCTCTAGAACTTTCCCAAAACCTGATGTGAATGCAATAACAAGAATACATGATTCTTTGACATTCTTAGGAGCAACTTGAGTTGGTCATGAAATGGCACTTTACTTAGAATTGGATCAATGTTTTAATTCAAGAACTCACCAAGACTTTGCACCAAACCAAAGCTCATATGGAAGTCCATATATTGTCAAATGGAATCAAACAACAAGGAATGAAGAACAAGAATGGAAAACCGAATAGAATAGCAAGGCTAAGCTACTGTACCGAACAGAAATTGAAAACAAAGCTGGAAAACACAAATTTAAACGGTGAAAATGAAAGGAAACACTAAGCATTAAGAAAATACCGAAATGGAATTGAAAGGAATGAAAGAAAGAACACTTATGGAGTGAAGCTTGCTGGATTTGAGACTTGGAAAAAGCAGTCACGCCACTTGGAGCCTTGTTCCAAGATAAGTGAAGGAATGCCGCCACTTGAAGCTCACCATTGGCACACAAGATAAGGCAAAGGAAGAAGAAGACACAAGACTCACAATTTCTCTCTAAATTTGAGTATAGTCTCTCTACTTCTAATTTCCAAATCTGATTTGTACAAGGCCAACACCTTTATTTATAGCCTATAAGGTGCTGAAATGCAAAGCCAAATGTGCCCCAAATGACACTCAAATTCGGCGCCAACTAGTGCATGAAAGAAGTGTGACTTTCCTTCCTAGTTTGGCACCTCCTAACTTCTATCTACACTCCCCCTAGCATCCCTTACTACTTACACACCTATTTATTACATCCGCACCCCTACTCTATAAAAGAAATAAGAAGAGCCATCTTTTGATACTCTTGTCCCAAAGCTCTTGCCATGCTCCTAGTGATTCGTTGGGCTTGGGCCCCTTGTTGGGCTTGGGCTTCATGGGCTTGAGCATCCTCTACTTGGTTTCCATCAAAACCTAACCAAGCATATCTCTCACACTCAAGCTAGAGAAATTCCATGTTTAGAATACCTTGGCAATGATCAATTAGCATCTCAATGTTTCAATGAAAGATCTATGATCTTAAGGGACAAAGATGAGAATAGTAGCCAAGAAAAAGAAGTTAGTGAGAGTGACGAAAATGTAAAAATAGAAAAGCATGAGAAAACCCTTGAGAAACAAAAGGCGTGGGAGAAGAGTGTTCCTTCCCACAAGGTCATTCAACAAGGAAAGCACATTGAACATACCTTTGAAAATATGTGTCTTGTTGAACAACCTCAAAGCCTTACCTTTTGTAAAGGAACACTTGCAAGCATAGAAAAAAAAAAGAAAAATCCTTAAAAGAGGCTTGCATAGATTATTTTACATATATACCAAGATATCCCCAAGTGAAGGTCAAATTATCTATAGGTAACTACCAAACCAATTTTTTATGTGAGGTAGTACCTAAAGAAACTTGTCATGTCTTATTGAGACAACCCTTGCAAAGCATTAAAATTTTCATGAACAATGGTTGTATCAACGAGACTACCTTCACACATAAAAGAAAAACTCTTCATAAAGGATAACTCATGGGACAAAATAGAGTTGATAAAACTCTAGAGCTTTTAAAGGGAAAACTTTTGTCGCCCATGAGAAAAGAAGTTCAAAGACATTACCTTAGATACATTTCTTGTTTTACAAATACGCCTAAGGTAGTGTCTCATGAACTCTATACTCCTTTACCTTTTGTAAATGATCTTTGGGAAGCCATAAACCTCGATTTTATCTTAGAGCTTCCTAGGACAACAAAAGGTTTTTCCATGGATATGGATAAACTCTTCTCTAGAGAAGTGATAAGTCTCCATGGTTTATCTTCAAGCGTAGTGTTGGATAGAGCTCCAAAAATTGAAAACCATCATTCGAGGATACTTTTAGAAAAACTTGAAATTAAGTTGTACTCTTCAAATTTTTATCCTCAAAAGAATGGTCAAAATACAATTGAAAATCTAGCTCTTTCTACTATGCCTAGAGTAATCATGAAAGACAAACACAACTCTAGAGATGAGCATGCACACCATAAAGAAGTTCACAAAACTACTTATATTTCTACTTTTGAGGTTGTATGTGGGCTAAATCATCTTTCTTTTTTTGAGTTGTTACCATCTCCTATAGGATTTGTGACTAAGGAGAAAGTAACCACAATTGAAAATTTTAAAATGCATAAGATGATTAGAGAACACATACAACAATCAAAAAAGAAATATTGTAAAAAGTTGCCAAACACAAAACAAAAAAAAAATGGCAACTTAGTGAAATTAATTTTCAAACTCACACCTCTGCTTTATTTGATGATTTCCGTAGGTACACGTTTGACCCGGGAGGGCACTCCTAGTTCTCAAAGCAAGATGCTGTTATCCGAGATCAAGCCTGAAGATCTGAGGATAGATCTTCTCAAGAAGGAGGAGATGATGGACACCATCCAGCCACACTCATCCCCCTAGTCGAAGAAAAAGCATTGGATTTGAGGACAAATCCTTTTCAAGAAGGAGGGGATGATGGAAGAGGGCCAAGCACAACCTTCCATGAAAGGCAAGAGCCAAGTCAATAGCGTCTAGACCCCAAGCCAAGAGCGTCTAGACCCAAGCCAAGCATCTAAGACCAAGCTAGGAGCGTCTAAAGATCAAGCTAGGGGCGTCTAAGATCAAGCTAGGAGCGTCTAAGACCAAGCTAGGAGCATCTAAGATCAAGCTAGGAGCGTTTAAGACCAAGCCAAGAGCGTCTAGAACAAGAAGACTTGGATCAAGCTATGAATGGGAAAAGGCCTAATAGCACATATTCCGTGAAAGCCCATCAAGTGTAGTTTAGCTTTAAATGAGGTGTAAATAGCATAACCATGTGGACAATTGTTTAATTTTCTGCACATTACAATTAAGGAAGCATTAACCTTGATTAGCTAAAGGTTTCTAGAAGCCTTTACTAATAAAGGACCATGTGCACCCATGTGCCATGTGCACCCATGTGCTTCACATTTACATTACATTTAGCTAGCATTTCATTTGCACTTAGCTTAAGAATTACGGCCTCTTTAGCCTATAAAAGGAGATGCCTATCACTTATATTTGGAAGATTATTGTGAGTAAAGTTATGCTGCCAACATTGTGCCATGCTTTGCTTCTACCTAGTTTCTAGGCTTTAATCTTCATCTTCCTCACTTACCATAGGGTTGGCCAAACCTCCCTACTTCCATACATATCATGCACCTTCAAGATCACCATAGCTCCTAGGAGGATCTTGCACATACACATCCATGGTTTCCGCACCATCTTTCACATGATTCTAAGAAGAGCTTCATGAATTTGCCATCAGTACATATGGCTAGTTCCTTGAAATTAGGGAGATGTAATTATTACATGTGCAAAACAATGATAAATTGGAAAGGAACCACATGTGGCGCCTATGAGAAGTTCTAATAGACATAAAAGACTCTCGAAAAGACAAGTAGAAGAGTCTAACTAACCTATATGCACATGAAAATGACATATGATAGTTTATAAGCTCTAAAAGGCACTCCTCACTCTTACGAATTTCATCCATGTTTCCTCAAATGTTAAACATCAAGTTCTAATCTCTCTTAAGTTCCCCTAAAAACTAAGAACTACTTATGAACAATTTTCTAATCTCATCTTCCAAAGACTTAAGTCTTCCTCTAGTAAGTCTCCTTTAGAATCTCCCTCTTATTTTTTCTTTGACTTTTATTTTCCTATTTCTTATTTTTATTCCATTAAGCTCATATGTTCTTTATTCAACAAGATTTTTTCATCCTTATTTACATTAGTGTTTGAAGGGGCAAGAAGCTTGGTGTGGTGAAAAGTGTTCAGGTAGATGGTCTAGATGATTTTCTCAATAAATATTGGGGGGATCTCAAATCTTTTGGTTCAGAGCTCAACATGTCATTTGACTTGAGGGACAAGAATAAACATCTATTAGACACAAGATGGCTTGGCGTTTCAAAATATATTCTCATATGAGAAAAGGTTTCAAATGAAACTATTCCCTCTACTATCAAACTTGTTTGCTCTTGAGCCACGTTAGTTTATTGAGTTTTATCAACTGTCTTCGACGACAGACTAATTCCTATTGTAGCTTCAATGCAACTTCTCGACGTCTATATTTAGTTGAGCTTTTATGGTATTCATGACTTTTTACGGCAAGTGTACTGAATCATAAGTAATAAATTGTCCCTAAGGATGGATATTGAACCCACAAGGAACAATTCTAAATTCTCAAGTATAATATTCACTAAATATAAAAATATGTGTAAAAGGTTGTTTGAAAGGTTGTTTTTATCCTGAATTTGTATGAAATTAAATAAAAACAAAGTAAATGATTTAGATGATTCAATTGAGAAAATTGAAATTGGGGTTAGTCATTCTCACTCGTCTATATAAAAATATATTTTCAAAATGATCACGAGATCCAGTTTGTGGTAGCACTATATTGAATGAAATGTTATGTGTTGAACATGGGCTTTGATGTCTCCAAATCCAAGAAGATTCTTCTGCTTGTGGTGTGTGTGTGTTTTCTGTAGTTTGGATTTGTTAATCCAGTTATAGTTATGATCCAAGGTTGCTTGATTCAAGTTCTTTTGAAAAAAGATGTTTTCTAAAGAAAGTGGAAAATCAACCTGTTGAAATTTTGATTCAATCGGTTATTTTACACTTAGAGGTTATTGAAAAGGATTTGAAAAGGCTTGACTTTGCTGTCAAACCAATTCAATCGGTTGTTTCAAAAATTCAACCGATTGATTTTTTGAAATCCTTAATAGAATTCTATTAAGTTCATTTAATTTGTTTTAAATGATTTTAACTGATTTTGGATCTTTCATTAATTGCTTTTAACAAATATTTGGAGTATAAATAAGTGGTTATACGCTTCTGGTTGTTAAGATTTCAAATTAACACTTTCAAATCAGTTTTCCAAGATTGATTCAAGCTTTGGATACTTTGTAAGAGTGGAACATGATTGTGCTATAATCAAGATTGTTTTGATCTTTGATCAGATGATAGCAGAGGCCCAAGCCCAAGTCCAAATAATTTATTACTTTTCAGTAGTTTTTAGTAGAACATAAAGAGAGATGTAGATATAGATATAAGAGGTGCAAATGTATAAAGATAAGTCACACCTTCCATCTGACATAAAAAGAAGGTGTAGGTGTAGATTTAGTAGAACATAAAAAGAAACCAAGTCACACTTCCCTTGTGACTAGGAAATTGGCGCCAAATTCAAATGCTTCTCATTTGAATTTCCCTCCACTTTCATTTGAATTTTCAGCCCACTGAACACTATAAATAAGAGGGCTTGGCTCATGTAATTGTAAGATTAATCATAGAGTGAAATTGTTGCCAAATTCTTGTGCCAATTTGTTAGTCTTGTCCAATTCCTCTTTAGGATAGGCAAGTTAGTCTTCAACCTTCATCTTCCAAAAGTGAGCTGGTCGAACTTCTCACTCACCATACATCTCATGCACCTTCAAGGATACCACACCTCTTAGGAGATCCTTGCACGCCTCTTTCATATGCTTCCGCCACCATCATTCAAGTTTCGTCACACATGAAGGCACTTTTTCCATCATTTGGTATTATGAGCTATGGTATTATGAGCACATGGGGAGGGGTGTGTCTAGTTTTTATGCTCACCCCCTCCATGGGCTTTCTAGACCGGTCTTGGTAAATTTAGAGGTTTTTTAGAAACTCTAAGTTTACCTAGGTTGGTGTTTTAGGTGCCAAAATTAATTCTAAGAAAATTACAAATAAAGTTCCTATGCTAATTTTGACAAGAAATTAAAGTCTACTCTACACTAGAGTTTATGGCATTTGAACATGTAAAAGAACGTCTTCTTGGATCCTCTTGGCCATAACTCTATGGTTGGCCCAAATCTACCCTTTGGTGGGCTTGCATGTGGGCTTGTGCTTGGGCCTCTTCCATCATCCCCTCCCTCTTGAAAAGGATTTGTCCTCAAATCCATTGCTTCTTCTTCTTCATGGCTAGGGGAATGGATGTGGCTGGATGGTGTCCATCATCTCCTTTTCCTTGAGAAGATCTATCCTAAGATCTAGAGATTTGATCTTGGATAGCAGCCTCTTGCTTCTTCAACTATGCTTGCCCTCCCGGATCAAACGTCCACCTAGGGGAATTATCAAATAAAGCAAATGAGTTAGTTGAAGCAGTTATATACAAATCAATTTTATGAAGTTGACATTTTTGTTTTTCTTTTGTTTTTGGCAACTTTTTACAATATTTCTCTTTTGATGGTTGCATGTGTTCTCTAATCCTCTCATGCTTTGTAAAATTTTCAATAGTGGTTACTTGTTCCTTAGGCATAATTCCTTTAGGAAGTGGTAACAACGCCAAAAGAGAAAGAGGATTATGTTCACATACAACTTCAAATGTAGAAATATTAGTAGTCTTGTGGACTACTCTATTGTATGCATGCTCAATAGGAAAAGGATACTCATCCCAAGAATTGTGGTTGGCTTTCATGATTTCTCTAGGCATAGTAACAAGAGCTATGTTTTCAATTTTATTTTGACCATTCTTTTGAGGATGATAAGAATTTGAAAAGGACAACTTAGTTGCAAGTTTTTCCAAGAGAATCCTTAAATGATGGTTTTCAAATTTTGGAGCTCTATCCAACACTAAGTTTGAAGAGAAATCATGAAGACTTGTCACTTCTTTAAGGAAGAGTTTATCCATGTCCATGAAAATGGAATCAAAACCTTTTGTTGTCCTAGGAAGATCTAATATGAAATTTAGGCTTATGTCTTCCCAAGGATCATTTGCAAAAGGTGAAGGAGTATAGAGTTCATGAGACATCGCCTTAGATGTATTTTTAAAACACGGAATGTATCTAGGGTAATGTCTTTGAACATCTTTTCTCATGGGTGACAATAATTTTCCTTTTAAAAGCTCTAGGGTTTTATCAACTCTAATTTGACCCATGAGTTCTCCTTCATGAAGAATTTCTCTTTTATGTGTGAAGGTAGTCTCGTTGATACAACCTTTGTTCATGGAAATTTCAATTCTTTGCAAAGGTTGTCTCAATAAGACATGACAAGGCACTACTTCACATAAAAAATTGTCTTTGTAGATGCCTATAGATGACTTGACCTTCACTTGGTGATATCTTGGCATGTATGTAAAATAATCTACTATATTTTTATCTATGCAAGCCTTTTTTAAGGTTTCTTCTTTTTTTTCTAGGCTTGCAAGTGTTCCTTTACAAAAGGTAAGGCTAGGTTGTTCAACAAGAGGTATATTTTCAAATGTATTTTCAACTTTTCCTTCTTGTTGAATTACCTTGTGGGAAGGAACACTTTTCTCCCACGCCTTTTGTTTCCCAAGGGTTTTCTCTTGCTTTTCTATTTTTACATTTTCTTCTCTCTCACTAGCTTCTTTTTCTTGGCTACTATTCTCATCTTTGTCCCTTAAGATCATAGATCTTTCATTGAAACATTGAGATGCTAATTGATCATTGCCAAGGTATTCTAAACATGGAATTTCTCTAGCTTGAGTGTGAGAGATATGCTTGGTTAGGTTTTCTTGTCTCTCTTTCCTAGCTCTCCTAGGGAATTGTTGATGATATTCATTTTTCCTAAGACTTTCTTCCCCAAGATAATCATGATGTTTAGATCTAGATGCATGAGAATGTAATTTTTTTTGAAAATTGAGACTTCTCATTCTTTGCTTTAGTCAATTCATTAGTTTTGATCTCATTCTCCAATTGTTTAGATGAAATTGATTGAATATCCTTAGTAAGTTGTTTCAAAAGAGATTTTAAGGATTTCACCTCACTTTTAAGAGATTTAGAGGAGTGAGAAGACATGACTAAAGCTTTGTGTGTAGAAGTATTTTACCTTGAGAAAAATTTAGGGAAGTCAAAGAAGGTAGTCTTCCAGGTAAGGGAGGTGAGTCACAGTGGACTACTTAAATACCAAGCCTTTGCCTTAGCCAAAAACTATCCCTCAATGTCTTCACACAAAGCTTTCTCTTAGTAAACCACTTGGAACACAATTAAGTTGAGAAATCAGATTTTAATGCAAGAAAACAATGCAAGCTAACTAATCAACAAAGCTAGACGGTTTATCACAAACTTAACAAAATATTCATGCAAAGAGTCACTAACTAAGCAAAAGAAAAGGCAAATACAAACAATTAACAATTGCTAATTAAGAATGCTATACTATTCGGCCCTAGGTGAGGCTTCTTGGACACTTTGAGCCCTTGAAGACACACTCACCGTCTAAAGCGTAATTAAGAGGTAATTAACACAAATTAAGTTGAAAGGAATTTAAGAAAAACCCCCTTTGTTGATCCTCTTTTTGCTAGTGGCACTCCCTCTTGTTGTCTTTGCTTGTTAGCCCTCCAAATGTGTGTAGTGTTTTGAGAAAGTTTGCTTCGGCTTTGTCTTTGTCTTCCCCTTAGAATGAAGGTCTTGATTCTCCAATTTCCAGCACCTATCAAAGGGCTAAACCTTAACCAAGTCAAGTTTCAATTCACATAAGCACCAAAGGAGAGAAGAAATTCCAGCACCCAAATTAGAGATCAAAGAACAAAAGCTAGAAACAATTAAATTGAATAAAACAGTACCACCAAAAGGAGTTAGATTATGACAACTAGAAAGAGGTTCAAGAAATATTAAGCAAGCAAATAAAAGGTACCAAAATAGAGGTAGGCACACAAAAGAATCCTAAGAATGGCACTAGATTTAGATGACCAAATAAAAAAACAGCACCACTGGAAAATGTTGTGGGCCAGAAATGTTTTTTTCCCCAATTTATGCTGAGCTGTGTTTTTAAGATATGATTCTGAAATTTGATATGCAAAATATTCAAGATCTTAGCTAAAATCTGGCTTTGGAATCACTCAAAACGCATGCACCAATTTTTTTTAATAAATTTTGCAATTTTGGTGTTCAGTTACGCCAGCTGTAGCGCCTCAGGTTTGCACACTGATTTTAAAATATTTATCATTTTTTTTCTGTTGCTTCTTTTGGACTAATTCTTTTTTTTTTCCTTTCTATAACACTTCAAACTTGCAAATTCCAGAGAATCAAAATTTTCCTATGAGTGGAAATATTTTTCTGGATCAAAACAGTCAGCACAGAAAATCTGAAACAGGGGATATTCTGAAAACTGGAAACAAAAACAGCAAGATACCAAAGTTTAGACACAATGGAAATTTGTGAAATAGATATGTGTAGGATCTAAACACAATATGAACTCAAACTAAAATTAAAAAGGCACCAAAAGAGCAAAGAACAGCAGATTCAAGCAATTAAAGAGACCCAAAATCAAGAAACAATCAAGCCAAATAAAAGGACCACTATGAATTGTTGACAATATGGATGAACATGACTTGACAAAACATGTATAGATTCAGAAAATTAAAGACTCAAAGCATAATATGAACCAAATAATGAAAGAAATAAAGACTCAAAAGCCTAAAAGAAAATAGCAACTCAAAGGTGTATGGAATCCTATCACAAATTGCACAAGAACTTGTTCAAGATCAATTGAACAAGAGTGCTTCGGTTGGATCTTCCACAAAGCACACCAAACAAATTAAAATGTAAAAACAGCAAGACAATTATGGAAAATAAGATGAACAACATGAAAGTAAAGAAGAACTAAAAATGAAAGACCAAAAGCAACTCATCTTGAAGAACCATAGCTCATGATACCAAATGATGGCATTTCATGAAGTTCTTCTTGAATCAATGTAGAGTATGGGGCGGAAGCAATGAATGAGAGTGAGCAAGATCCTCCTAAGAGTGGTGTTGATCTTGTAGGTGCATGATAAGTGTGGGTATTGGGTGGTTCGGCCAGCCCAAGGGAAAAGATGAAGGAATTGAAGTTTAGAGCCTAGGATTCTAGGGAGAAGCAAAGTTTGGCACAAAATGGCAGCATAACTTTACTCACAATAAACTTGAAAATACAAGGTGTAGGCTCCTCCTTTTATAGGCTAAGGAGGACCATAATGCAACCCTAATGCTAGCCAAATGAAATGTAAATGTGAAGCACATGGGTGCACAAATGAGCACATGGGGAGGGGTGTGTCTAGTTTTTATGCTCACCCCCTCCATGGGCTTTCTAGACCGGCCTTGGTAAATTTAGAGGTTTTTTAAGAAACTCTAAGTTTACCTAGGTTGGTGTTTTAGGTGCCAAAATTAATTCTAAGAAAATTACAAATAAAGTTCCTATGCTAATTTTGACAAGAAATTAAAGTCTACTCTACACTAGAGTTTATGGCATTTGAACATGTAAAAGAACGTCTTCTTGGATCCTCTTGGCCATAACTCTATGGTTGGCCCAAATCTACCCTTTGGTGGGCTTGCATGTGGGCTTGTGCTTGGGCCTCTTCCATCAAGATAAGTGTCTTCTCTTGATTTTAATTTTGTGTTGTTCTTAATTCCTAGTTGTTTATCATATTCCTTATATGTCTTGCTGTTTTAATTTCGTTTTTGATTCATGTTGATGTTTGAAAATTTCTAATCGGTGCATTTGGCTCAAATTGTTCTTGAGTTTCCAATTTTCAAACTTTTTTTACGTTCCTAATTGTGGTGCTGTTCTGTTTTTTCTTTGTTTGAGTCTTTATTGCAATTTTAATTGGTTCATATTGTGTTTATTTGAGTCATTTTGATTTTGGAATCCAATTGTGTTTTGTCAAGTCATGTGTTTCCAAGAATTGTCATCAAATCCTAGTAGTACTTTTCTTGATTGATTTGGTTTCTTGATTTGAGTTTTGAGTCCAGTTTATCATCTGAATTTTTTGATCCTTTGGTGCATTTTTATTTTAGATTTGAGTTCATGCTTGAGTGATAGATCCACACAAGTTCTTATATATAAATTCCATTGTGTTTTTGAAGTTTTTTAAAACTGTTTTTAATTCCAGAATTAGGATTCCTCTGTTTTTTATTCTGTGTTGGCTGTTTTTGCTTATGAAATTAAAATTCGTTGGACAAAATTATGAAATTTTGGATTTAAACATATTGATGTTTTAGAAAAAGGTGAAAAAAAAATTAAAGCCAAATTCCAAATAGAAAAAAAATGATAAATCAAATACAACTGGTGTGCAATTCTGACGCGAAAAAAACTGTGAAATAGCATCAGTTTTAAAAAGTTTATCAAAATTAATTGGTGCATTTTTTTTGGTGTGATCTTGAACTTTAGCTAAGATCTTGAACTTTTTGTGATTCAAATTTCAAATTCATATTCGAACTATACAGCTCAACATAAATATTTTAAGTCACGCATTTTGTACCTCAAATTTTCAGTAGTACTGTTTTGATTTTATTAATCCATTTCTAGTGTCATTCTTTAGATTCAATTTCTGTGCCACCTTTTTTTGAGTGCCTTATTTGTTTGGTTGTCATATTCATTCAATACTCTTTCAAGTTGTGCCATATAATTACTCCCTTTGTTGTTGTCCAATTTCAAATTGATTTGTTTCTTTGCTTTGAAATTTGTTGACCTCTTTGATTGGTGGTAAAAATTTTTTGAAAAAAAACGGTGCTAGATTAAGTTGGAGCTAACCTTTGTGGTGAATCCTTTGTCACTTAGTAGGTGCTGTTTTGAATATTTATCTTGAATATATTTCAGAGGTTGAACAAGAGTGCAGCAACAAGTGAGTTTACAATATACACAAAGAGTGGGTGCTAATAGCAAGAGTAACAACAAAAAGGAATGTCAACAAGCAAAAGAAGAACATAGAATAGGATTTCTAATTTTTGTTAATTCAATTTGTTATTGTATTTATTTGAGTTGTAATTGCATTAAACTTTGATTAATTAGTGGAATAATTACGCATTAGACGGTGAGGGTGTCTTCAATGGTTTTAAGTGCCTAGAAGCCTCACCTTAGGATACGTCTAGCTTAAAAGCCTTCTAGTTAGTTACCTTTAATTGTGTTTTTCATTCTTAATTGTGATCTAAGTGAATTACTTAGAAAAAGATTTGTGAAAAGTCTTGAGAGATAGATTATGGCAAGGAAATGCTTGGTACTTAAGAGATCCAAGTGATCCACCTCCCTTTCCTGGGAAGCTACCTTCATTACTCTCCTTCTCTTTTTTGGGGTAAATTACTTACAACAAATAACTTTAACCATGTCTTTTCATCATTCTAATGAAAGTGAAGAAGAGTCTATCAAATCTCTTTTGAAACAACTAGCCTCACAATCACTTTCATATAGACAAATGGTTAAAGAAAGAGATGATTACACCAAATCCAAAAAGAGTTCTCATGCATCTAGATAGAAAAAGCCCAAGATAGAAAAAGCCCAAGCCCAAGTCCAGATACAAGTTCAAGTTTCAACTCAAACACAGCACATAGAAGATCTGAGCTAACTAAGCATCATTGGATGTCTCTTTTTTATTACTTTTGAGTAGTTTTTAGTAGAACACAAAGGGAGGTGTAGATATAAATATAAGAGGTGCAAATGTTTAAAGACAAGTCACACCTTCCATGTGACACAAAAAGAAGGTGTAGGTGTAGATTTAGGAGGTGCCAAAGAAAGAAACCAAGTCACACTTCCTTTGTGACTAGGAAATTAGCGCCAAATTTAAATACTTCTCATTTGAATTTCCCTCCACTTTCATTTCAATTTTCAGTCCTCTAAACACTATAAATAAGAGGGCTTGGCTCATGTAATGGTAAGATTAATCATAGAGTGAAATTGCTGCCAAATTCTTGTGCCAATTTGTCAGTCTTGTCCAATTCCTCTCTAGGATAGGCAAGTTAGTCTTCAACCTTCATCTTCCAAAAGTGAGCTGGTCGAACCTCTCACTCACCATACATCTCATGCACCTTCAAGGATACCACACCTCTTAGGAGATCTTTGCACGACTCTTTCATATGCTTCCGCCACCATCATTCAAGTTTCGTCACACATTGATCCTGCCTGTTGACCAGAACGTTGGAACCTGCCTCGTCAAAGGATCGACGTGTGCACCGCTTCAAACCTCCGTCCTTCTCCAAGATCCACCTCAAGAACCTGCAAAAGAACAGAGCGGCGCCGCTGCGGCCGATCGCACTCCAACGCCCAAGTCAGTGACGGAACCACCAAATACTAAGAGCAAGAACACTCAGGAAAACTCAAGGAACCGTGCAATGTTCTCTCTCACAGTAAGCTCTAGAACTCACAAGCGTAAAGAGTGTAATCTGAACGTGCGTACCTCAGAAAGTTCGTTGAGAACTCTTATATACCTGGTTACTTTCTCTCTCCTGGCAGTTACAGACTTGGACACGTGGCTCGCATCCAGTCGTACATGTGCCTTCATCTGGAGCCTCCTTGACTTGGGCGCTGCTTCTGATTCTCTTTTTGGCTAAGTTATTTACGCATGGTACTGCCCAGTGCATAGCTAACTTGGGAGTGCGATCTTTACTGGAACTGGCGAGTTAGGGTGCCTTCGTACACCAACCCTGTGGTCTCGCCGGCCGCCTTCATAATCTGTTTCACCTTCATCTCCCATCACTTGGTCGCCTGAGTTTACATCTGGCGACTTCACTTTCTACTGGGCGATTGCCTGGTATGTTGAAGATCGGAACACGCCAATCTTAACAACTGGCGACTTCACGAGCCCCCGACTTCCTCCTCTTCTGCCATCTTGGCGCCTTGTCAACACGCCTACACTGTAGCTTGGTGCCACGTCATCACTTCCGACTACCAGGGCGGTACACAAGCCCCCCAGTCTTAAGCGAAGACTTGTCCAGCGAAAAGACTGAAATAGTCACGTCAACGCCGACCTACGTGGCACTGACGCAGAATTCCAAGCGGTTGTACTTTCTGCTCCCCTGACGCTCCACCAAACCCTTCACCCATCGCTCGACACGTGGCTTCATCAACGGTTACCTTCAGTTACCGTTTGCGCTTCCCAAACCCATTTCGAAAAACCCTTAAACCCATTTTCACTCCACACTGTTCCATCACTTTTCTTCGTATTCACAAACGCTCCAACCTTCTTCTGCGAAAAAGCTCTCGACGTTCTTCAACTCTCTGAATCACCAACATTCTTCATCGCCTTTCTGATCATAAAAAGGTACTTCCTTTCCTTCTTCTGCTGGTTTTTCCGGCATTTTAATCGGTTTGCATCATCCTGTAACTGCCTGGTGCATACGTTGTGGGTTGCTTTTTCCATTTTTCCTTCTACGTAACTTAGGGCTTCGTCAATCGTCGCAACGAACCTACGTTCGTTCGTTTTTCACCTTACTGCCATGATCGAGTCAGCCTCTGTGACCCCTGACCATTTTTCCTTTTCTTCTTCCTTTGCAGCTGCAACAATGGCTCGCACAAAGATCACCCCGAATCCTCCTCCTTCATCTCGAAACCCCTCTTCACAAGCACACGACCCACCACGAGTTCGTGGCGCTTCATCTTCCCAGGCTGAGAGGCCTGCACCTTCCTGCCCCAACCTGGCCCAGGCTGCTCCGTCAGTCACCGGAGGAGCCTCCGTCCCCACACCAGACTTCAAAAAATTGTATCCCTGGGCCAACTTGACCCTACTGAGGGAAACATCTTCTGTGAACACTGAGGGGGCAGTGCTGCGGTTGAAGAAGGGGGATGAACTTCATCAATCTTTCCACAAGGAGCACGACAAGAGGATGACAGTGCTGCCTTGCCCCCCTGGTCTGCCAGTTTGCGCCGACGACAAGGAAAACAACGGCGGGGCCTTCTGCTTCATCTACACAACCCTATTCAAGAAGGTGAAACTCAGGTTTCCCTTTACACGTTTCGAGAGGGAGCTCCTCATCGAGCTCAACATTGCCGCCGCCCAGCTCCACCCCAACAGCTGGGCGTTTGTGCGAGCATTCCAAGTGATGTGCGATCATCTGGGGCTGCCCGCATCCGTAGACGTATTTTTGTTTCTTTTTGAAGCCAAGCACCCAGGAGACCGCTTGTGGGTTAGCTTAAATGGGATTGCTGGGAGATCAATCCTATCCATCTTCCAGCAGTCCTATAAAGATTGGAAGGGAAAGTTTGTCCAAGTGCGCCCCAACGACAAGGACACTTCCCTACTCGACGGCTTCCCCTTGTACTGGGTAAACAAGGGGAACAAAGAGTCCAAGAGCTGCTTCAGGAGACCCAGAAGTCCTGATAGCGTGGATGCATTAGACAGGGATCTCTGCTTCTTTTGGAAGAGTGTGGCGGATGCCAACATCACCTTCCTCACCACCACCCTGATCTGCTTCGAATTCTTCGAGGACCAACTCGAAATTCGAATAGGTTAGAACATTCGAGCTTCTTGTTTTAATACTTGCTTCTGTTAACTGTTTCTGTGCGTTGTGCGCAAGACTTTGGTTTTACATTTCTGCACTATTTGTCTGCTTTGCTGTTGCATACTGCCTTATGCATTTATCTTCTCTCTGAACTAACCCATGCATTTTTGCTCTTATGCAAATAACATGTTGGGCCAAGACAAACTTGCTGAATTGAGGACGCTCGCCCGACTCCATGGGTTGGCAACGGGCTCTCAAACAGTGCCAAATTCCGTGGTGGAGATCGCCGCCGCACAGGGCCGATCACCACCCAAGGGCCCAGCTCCCTCCGACGTCCAACCTGCTGCCCCGCGCAAAAAACTTGTCCTCAAAAGGCCCAAGAGGAAAGCGCCCCAGGTAGTCCACGAGGAGGAGGATGAAGACGACGAGGCCACTGAAGATGGCCTTGTCACGAAGAAGAAGAGGGTGGCACCCTCTTCACCACCTGCACCACCCCCTCTTCCCACCTCAACGCCGCCATCCATGCCTGCTCCACCTCCAACAATGCCATCTCCACCAGCTCCTGCTTCCCCAGTCCAAGCCATTCCATTGGCAACTGCACCACCCGCGGTTGAGGACGCCGAAGACAATTTCTTGGAGGACCCCCCGAGCGCCTCCACACCGTATGTATCAGCTGGAGGAGGTCCTCCTTCAAATACCTCAGCTGCAGACATCGCTCCAATCGGGGATGAGGTTGCCCATACTTCTCCAATCCTAATCACCGAATCCCCGACGTCGCCACCACGCCCAGAAGTGCCTACTGAAGAGCCAACTAAAGAAGGTGGCGACGAAAACCAACAACAGGCCCAACCAGCGCCTCTCCAAGCAGCAAACCTCCCTCTTGAGGTTACGAGAATGTGGGAGCCTTTATCTGCTAAACTGAAGACAATAGCAGAAGACATCCCCGCCATCATAACTAGGGCGGTGCAAAGCTCCACCAGGAAGCTCCAGGACGACCTCTTCAACCTCAAAACCGAGAACAACACTATGAAGGTCGAGGTGGAGAAGTTGTCCTTCAATTTGACGCTCGCGGAGATTGAACACTCCCGAGTAGAAGATGCGATGAGCACCAAGCTCCGATTGGCGCGCAAGGAGGCCACTGAACTCCGCCATAAGGTACAACAACTGGCTCAAGAAAAGATCGAACTAGAGAGCAAAATTGTGCCTTATCGCGTTAAGGTGGCTGACTTGGAAGCTTTGATAAAAACTGACGCCGCCAAAGTGAAAAAACTGGAGCAGAGGTCTGCTGATCGGGAGATCTTCCTGGGTAAGGTGGAGAAGGCAAGGGACGACGCCATTGCTGAGCTTGCCGAGGCCAACAAAGAGAAAGGGAAAATCACTGCTGAACTGGGCCAAGTGCAAGCGGAATCCAAGAAGGTTGCTGAGGACCTTCTCCAAGCTCAAGAGATCAACGAAAAACTCAAGAAACAAATCGAAGAGCTGGAGCAGCAGAATAAGGGGCTGAAGGAGCAAACTGAAGGATTCCAGAAGCAGATTGAAGATCTTAAAATGAGTTCTGCCCAGATTCTGGCTGCTGGATTCGCTGCTGCACGGGAACAGTTTGCATGCTTGTTCCCCGATCTGGATCTCAGCATGGTGTCTTTGAACAACGAGGTGGTGGATGGGAAGGTGGTTCCCGTCGAAGACTAATCAATTTTCCCTCATCCATCACCTTTATGCTTTTTCTTTGTGCAATTGTAATAACCTTCATACTTTCCTGTCCATGTGCTTTGAACTAGTATTTACTTTAATAAAATTGCTTTTATATTTCTTTCTGCAATTTCTTTGCCTGCTTCAACTTTCCTTACGCAATTTTACTTCAGCAAAAACAACTTAGTAATTTTGTAGGCCCGATCTTGCACTTAACTGTTTCGAACCGTTCCAACCTTAAGCAATAATAATCACTTTCACAGCTCGTAATCTTAAGGCAATTAACCTTAACGTAAAATCACTCTTCAAGCAACGAACTTCAACTCAACCACTGGCTTAAAACATTTCTTCACCCGATCTACTTCACCAGCATGGGTTTTTAACTTTCTCGCCGCTGCTTGAACTTTTCCTGGTCGCCAAAGACTCTTGGCGATATCAGCTTCTTTCTGGCTTCATGCCTTGGTTATTGTTCTTTTATCTGGGGGTAGAGGCGCCTTTCGGATCCTTCTCTACCTTCCTGAACTTCAGAATAAAAGACCGGGTGGCTAGGCGTTCTCTTCGAACCTACCTTAGCCACCTTCCAGACTTCGTCCACCCTTAACACCATACCTGAACTCGTTCGAGACGAGAAGGATTTTATCTTGCCTGAACTCACTCATAGGCGAGAAGGTCTTTTACTTGCCTCTACATTGCCCCGGGGGTTACATCTTCTCGCCCCCAGAAACACTGAGGACTTTTCACTGGTGCCTCTACATTGCCCCAGGGGTTACATCTCCTCGCCCCAGAAACACTGAGGACTTTTCGCTCTTCCTCGCCTGCACTCGCTCGACGGCGATGAGGTCTTTAACTCGCCTCAGAACGCGCGAGGGCGTTGAGGTCTTTTAGCTGGTGCCTCCGATCGCCGAAAGACGATGAGGACTTTAACTTTAACTTGTGCCTCCAATCGCCGAAAGACGATGAGGGCTTAAAACTTTAACTGGTGCCTCCGATCGCCGAAAGACGATGAGGACTTAAAACTTTAACTGGTGCCTCCGATCGCCAAAAGACGATGAGGACTTAAAACTTTTTTAGAAAGCATGCAACATATCTTTAACTTGCCTTAAGCCACATACAAGTGACAAGGTCTTTCTTCAAAACTTTCTGAAAACAACAGGCACGCAATCTAAAACAACTTGTACTTCGAAAACTTCTCTTTATTGGGTGGCCTCATTAAAAACCCTCCTTAGGGAAAAAAGAGTGCCCCCTTCAAACTGTTTTAACAGAGACATTGTAATATAACTTCGCGTTTGTTTTTACTTACAAGGCTTCTTAACTGTAATACAACTTCAGGTGCGTGGCGTTCCAAGTACGAGGAATCGCCCCTCCTTCCAATGTCTCTAAGCGGTAGGCGCCGTTCCCGAGTGCCTCGTTTATTCTGAACGGCCCTGTCCACTTGGGCGACAGTTTATTCTCCATCTCGTATTGGTGGGCTTTCCTCATCACCAGGTCGCCTTCTCTAAACTGTCTTGGCATCACCTTCGAGTTGTATCTTCGTTCGACCCTTCTCTTCACTGCTTCAGCCTTCAATCTCGCCTCTTCCCTGACCTCATCTAGTAGATCCAGGTTCAGCCTTCTCTCTTCATTCGAGTCTTCCTCTACAAAGTTCTGGAATCTCGGCGAGCTCTCCTGGATCTCTACTGGAATCATTGCATCACACCCATAGACCAAGCTGAACGGGGTCTCATGGGTTCCTGACTGCTCTGTGGTGTGGTACGCCCAGACTATACGGGGTACCTCCTCAGCCCAGCTTCCTTTGGCTTTCTCTAGTCTTCTCTTCAAACCTCTCAGCAACACCCGATTAGCTGACTCCACCTGGCCATTCGTCTGAGGGTGCTCGACGGATGCAAACACTTGTTGAATTCCCACCCCTTCGCACAGCTTCTTCAACAAGTGGCTTGCAAACTGAGTCCCATTGTCTGACACCAGGCGCTTGGGCACTCCAAACCGGCACACAATATTCTTCCACACGAAACCTTCGATCTTGTGTGCGGTGATCTGGGCCACTGGCTCTGCTTCGATCCACTTGGTGAAATACTCAATCGCCACCACCAAGTACTTCATCTGCCTGATCGCCAGCGGGAAAGGTCCCAGGATGTCGATTCCCCAAGTATGAAACGGCCAAGGGCTGTAGATCGACTTCAACTCTTCGGGAGGCGCCTTGTGCCAATCGGCGTGCTGTTGGCATTGTTTGCAACATTGGGCATACTTCTTGCAGTCTTCTCTCATCGATGGCCAGTAGTATCCTGCACGGAGAGTCCTCGCGGCCAGAGCTCGACCCCCGACGTGGCTTCCGCATATACCTTCGTGGAGCTCTGCCATGATTCTCGTGCACTTCTCGCCATGTACGCATTCTAGGAGTGGGTGAGTGAACCCAAACCTGTACAGATCGCCATCAATCAATGTGTACTTGCTAGAATTTTTCTTTACCTTCCTAGCCTCTGTCGGATCCAGTGGGAGAAGGCCATCTGCCAGGCATCGCTTGTACTGTGTTATCCAGGTGTCTGGCTCATGGATCGCGCAGACCTGCGTCATGTTCACCTTCTCTCCTCGACATGCTCTAATTCTCGGCGATCTCAAAGTCTCTTGCGTCAGGGACTTATGACTTCTCGCTGCTTTCTCCGTCGACTTGCTTATCTAAAGAACCAGGTGATCTGCCACAAATGCTCTCGGCGTCTTCAGAGTTTCTTGAATCACCGTCCTCTGCCTACCCCCCTTGCCTGAGCTGGCGAGCTTGGCTAGCAAGTCAGCTCGGGCATTCTGTTCTCTGGGCACATGTACTACTTCAAAGGAGGCAAAGGAACTCTTCAATTTCTGCACATACTCCAAGTAAGCCGCCATTTGTGGATCTTTAGCCTGGAACTCGCCTGTTACTTGCCCTGTGACTAGCAGCGAGTCGCTCTTGGCCATTAACACCCTGGCTCCCATCTCCTTGGCCAGCAAAATCCCGGCGATCAGCGCCTCATATTCTGCTTGATTGTTACTGGCTTTGAAGGCAAATCTCAAAGATTGTTCGATCAGCACGCCATTGGGTCCTTCCAAAATGACTCCAGCACCGCTGCCCTGCTGATTCGACGATCCATCCACCGAGAGTACCCAACGGAAGTCGTCCCCTTCAACTCGCGTCGCCTCAGACGAGAGCTCGACCACGAAATCCGCAAAGATTTGCCCCTTGATCGGGCCTCGAGGCTCATATTTAATATCAAATTCTGACAATTCTACTGCCCACTTCACCATCCTTCCTGCAACGTCAGGCTTCTTCAAGACCTTCTGGATGGGCAGGTCAGTCATCGCCAGAATGGTGAAGCTATGGAAATAGTGGCGCAACCTCCTCGCCGAAAATACCACAGCTAGCGCAGCCTTTTCCAGGGCCTGATACCTCGTTTCGGGGCCCTGCAACACCTTGCTCACAAAATAAATAGGCTTTTGAGCCTGATCTTGATCCTGGGCGAGCACCGCACTCACCGCCCTCTCAGTTACAGCAAAATACAACCTGAGAGGGGTTCCCACCAGCGGTTTGCACAAGACCAGCGGGCTCGCCAGATATTCCTTCAGCATGACGAAGGCTTCCTCGCACTCCTTCGTCCACGCAAACTTATTATTGCGCCTCAGGCACTGAAAATAGGGATGGCCCTTTTCTCCGCTAGCTGACACAAAGCGAGACAGGGCTGCCATTCGACCTGTTACCTGTTGAACCTCCTTCACCGTAGCTGGGCTCCTCATCGCCAGGATGGCGGCACACTTATCAGGGTTGGCCTCTATGCCTCTTTCAGTCAGGAGGAAACCCAAAAACTTTCCAGCCTCCACGCCGAAAATGCATTTCTCTGGATTAAGCTTTAATCGGAACTTGGCGATCGTCGTGACCAACTCTTCCAAGTCTGCAACGTGCTTGCTCTTTTCCGGCGAGGTCACGACCATGTCATCGACGTACGCTTGCACGTTCCTTCCCAGCATTGGTGCAAGTACTCGATCCATCAGCCTCTGGTACATGGCCCCCGCGTTCTTCAGCCCAAACGGCATCACCTTGTAGCAGTAGCACGATCTCTCCGTCATGAAGGCTGTCTTCTCTTCATCCATGGGATGCATCCTAATCTGATTATACCCCGAGAAGGCATCTAGGAAGCTCAACAGCTTGCACCCTGCAGCACTATCCACCAGGGCGTCTATGCTTGGTAAAGGATACGAATCCTTTGGGCAAGCCTTGTTCAGGTCAGTGAAATCGACGCACATGCGCCATTTCCCGTTACTCTTCTTCACCAGCACGACATTTGCCAACCATTCAGGATACTGAACTTCCCTGATGTGGCCTGCAGCGAGGAGTTTCTGTGTTTCGTCCCTGATTGCCTGCCTCCTCTCTTCGTTGAACTTTCTTCTTCTTTGCCGCACTGGTCTTACCAAGTTGTCCATAGCCAGATGATGGCACAGGAAGTCAGGATCGATCCCGGGCATGTCCGAAGCGGACCATGCAAACGCGTCCAGATGCCGCTCAATCACCTTGGCGATCTGGTCCTGGAGCTCAACCTCCAGGGATCTTCCTAGCTTGAAGATCTTTCCCCCGATTTCTCTCTCGAGCCACTGCTCGACGGGTTTTGGTCTAGTTTCTCTGGCGATCACCGCCCTGGCGATTCCCAGTTCTCTCGCTTCCTCAGGGCGATTCCTTGCCTCTTCCTCCTCCAGACCAGCATTCCCCTCCCCCAGCTCAGCGTCCACCATCTCCACATCCCTTCCGGCGATCTCTTCTGTTACCGTCGATCTGGGCTTCACACCAGGAGGCGGGGTGGTTGTTACGTAACTCACCGATCTCTTGTTTTTCAGGCTATTCTCATAGCATTTCTTTGCTTCCTTCTGATCGGATTTGATGGTGATGACCACCCCCTCCATGGACGGCAACTTCACCTTCATGTGCCGGGTCGATGGTATGGCACCTATCCTGTTGAGCGTGGGTCTTCCCAACAGGATGTTGTACGCCGAAGGAGCGTTTACAACGAGGTATTTGATTTTTTCCGTTCTTGAACCCGCCACGTCTGTAAACGTTGTCCTCAACTCTATGTACCCCCTGACCTCCACTTGGTCACCAGCGAACCCATACAAACACCCTCCATAGGGCCTCAGCTGGTCAAGGGGTAGCTCCAACTGCGTGTAAGTCGGCCAGAACATCACATCTGCCGAGCTTCCTTGGTCCACCAGCACCCTGTGGACCTTCCTTCCTGCTGTTATCAACGAGATCACTATGGGATCGTTGTCATGAGGCACAACATCCCGGAGATCTTGCTTGGTGAATGTGATATCCACTTCTGGCGAGTGATCTTCAAACATATCCACCGTCATCACAGACCTTGCGTACCTCTTCCTCTGTGATGCGGTGCATCCACCTCCTGAGAAACCCCCTGCGATGGTGTGGATTTCTCCGTGCGTAGGCATCTCGTGCTGCTGAGCCTCAGCACCTGCTGGCTGGGAGCTCGACGCGCCCCCTGTCCTTCTGTCCAGCAAATAATCATTTAGGAACCCACTCTTTACCAGATCGTCGAGCTGGTATCCTAATGCTAAACATGAGTCCACTGTATGGCCAAAGCCTTGGTGAAACTCACACCAGGCGTCTGGCTTTGGTCCCAGCACCTTGTCGCCCACCTTTTCTGGCGCTTTTAACCTAGCGGATATGTTGGGAATGGCGATCAGATCCGCCAATCCCATGACAAACTTGTGCTTAGGCGGGCGATTGTATTCCCGGCGCGCTGGTTGCTGGCGCCTTTGGCTTCTACCCTTATTCTTCCTTGGATCATAAGGATGGCGAGTCCTCTGATCCCTCCTGGCCGCTGCTGTCTCCAGCACCCTCTGCGGCTGGATCCTGGTCTGGGCGCGTGGCCTAGCGGGAGCCACGCTTCCTCTCTTCTCGGCGACCTCGCTCTCGTCGGCGATGTGGGCCACCGCAAGTCGCCTAACCTCAGCAAACGTGGCGGGGTGCGCCCTGATCAACGCCTCGCAGAATGGTCCCGGCAACACGCCCTTCTTGAATGCATAGACCAGCATTTCTTCATCTTTGGCAGGCGATCTGACCATCTGCACCCCAAAACGATTCAGGTAGTCTCTGAGGGACTCTCCCTGATACTGCCTTATATCAAACAAATCATAAGACACCCTGGGCGGTGCCTTATTCACAATGTACTGCTCGACGAAAATCTTAGAGAACTGTTGGAAACTGGTTATGTGACCGTTAGGCAGGCTCACAAACCATTCCAGCGCCGTTCCCTGGAGCGTGCTCACGAACATCTTGCAATACACGACGTCTGATCCCCCTGACAGCATCATCTGCGTATGGAACGTGGTGAGATGAGCCTCAGGATCCTCCACGCCGGTGAAAACAGCCTTAACCGGAACCACGCTTGTAGGAATAGGCGTGTCTATAATCGCCTGAACAAAAGGCATAGGAAAAACACGAGGTGGCGACGACGGCGCAACCTCTTCAGCAGTAGAATGCTCTTGCTGCTCCTGAAGAGCTTGACGCAGCTCCTCAGTCACCTTGCTAAGCTCCTCATTCCTGGCGCGAGAGGCGACCAGGTCCTCATGCATTCTCGCCTGTTCTACGCGCGAGGCTTCCACAGTTGCCTGCAATGAACGCATCATCTCTGCCATCTGCGCCATGGTCATGGCGGCGGCGCCTTCAGCAGCAACGGGCGCAACCGGACTTGAACGATTGCTTCTCATTTTTCTCATGAAACTTAGCGAATCACAGAATGCAGCGAACAACACCTACTTCAGCTACGATCGATTCAGCGGTCAATCGGGAAAACTGCGCGTAACTTCTGCAAAAACTCAAGAGCACCGCGAACCTTCAAAGGAACCAAACGAGCGAAAGAACTCAAACTCCACCAAACAAATTCGCACGTAAACAGCAGAAAACTTCACTTCACCGAACAAAAATCCAAACGAACGGTGGAAAACGCGAAAACACCGGACAAATCTCAAGCAAACAGCGAACGATGGTTGCACCAGCACACAACCACGCAAAAAACTTCGAAAACCTCCAAGAACTCACGCTGTGGATGGGAGCAAGTTTTACACGGCCCCACGGTGGGCGCCTGATGATCCTGTCTGTTGACCAGAACGTTGGAACCTGCCTCGTCAAAGGATCGACGTGTGCACCGCTTCAAACCTCCGTCCTTCTCCAAGATCCACCTCAAGAACCTGCAAAAGAACAGAGCGGCGCCGCTGCGGCCGATCGCACTCCAACGCCCAAGTCAGTGACGGAACCACCAAATACTAAGAGCAAGAACACTCAGGAAAACTCAAGGAACCGTGCAATGTTCTCTCTCACAGTAAGCTCTAGAACTCGCAAGCGTAAAGAGTGTAATCTGAACGTGCGTACCTCAGAAAGTTCGTTGAGAACTCTTATATACCTGGTTACTTTCTCTCTCCTGGCAGTTACAGACTTGGACACGTGGCTCGCATCCAGTCGTACACGTGCCTTCATCTGGAGCCTCCTTGACTTGGGCGCTGCTTCTGATTCTCTTTTTGGCTAAGTTATTTACGCATGGTACTGCCCAGTGCATAGCTAACTTGGGAGTGCGATCTTTACTGGAACTGGCGAGTTAGGGTGCCTTCGTACACCAACCCTGTGGTCTCGCCGGCCGCCTTCATAATCTGCTTCACCTTCATCTCCCATCGCTTGGTCGCCTGAGTTTACATCTGGCGACTTCACTTTCTACTGGGCGATCGCCTGGTATGTTGAAGATCGGAACACGCCAATCTTAACAACTGGCGACTTCACGAGCCCCCGACTTCCTCCTCTTCTGCCATCTTGGCGCCTTGTCAACACGCCTACACTGTAGCTTGGTGCCACGTCATCTCTTCCGACTACCAGGGCGGTACACACATGAAGGAACTTCTTCCATCAATTATCAAGTGTATTTCATTCTTTTTCTTTTGATTTTTGTAATTCCGTAAAGACTGGTGTTGTGCAGATTTAGACGGTGTTATAAAGTCTGTGGTGTTTAGCCAAAGGTGGTGTGTGTTCTTGAAGGGTTCAAGATCACCACTTTGGTGGGTGCTGTAATCAAGGTTTTGATTGGTTAGTGTATTCTTAGTGATTAGTTGAGGACTGGATGTAGCTCTTGGTAAAGAGTGAACCAGTATAAAACTTTATGTGTTGATCTTTCTATCTCTTATCTCTTTTAAATTTGTTCTACTTTGTTTTTTAATAAATGCTGATAAAAACAACTGATTGTTTTGCAAAAACAACTGGTTAATTTTTTGGAATTATATTAAAAACATATTTGTTTTTGCTGAACTAATTTCTACTTCATTGATTTCTCATTGGCTTTCAATCTACCTTCAACATTTGCGAAAAATCTTTCATAAACAATTCACCACCCTCTTGTTCAAGGCCTCTAATTCTAACAATTGGCATCATGAGCTAGTCTTGAAAGTCATTCAAGTTTTCGATAATAAAATCCTTTTTAATGGTTAAAAAAAATACTCTTTCGAGAGGGTGCTTCAATTAACAGACCACCTCTGTTTTATGGTTTGAATTATGAGTTTTTGAAGAAAATGATGAAAATATTTATGGAATCAATTGATAGGGGAATTTGGATGCCATTGAAAAATATAATGTTTTCATTAAAAATCCTTGGTCCCAATGGACTAAGTCTGAAAGAAAAAGAGCTAAATTTGATTGTATTGCCAAAAATATCATTACATTTGCTCTAAATTCTAATGAGTTTTTCAGGGTCTCAAAATGTGCTTATGCAAAGAATATGTGGGGCATTCTTGAAAGTACTCATGAAGGCTCAAATGAAATTGATTTGCAAGAAAATGATATATCTTCCTCTAGATCAAATGGAGATGAACAGAAAAATCTATGCTTGATGGCAAAGGGAGATTCTGACACAAGCAGTGTAAGTTCCAGCACCTGAATCACTTTTGAAAGTTACATCCAACTTCTTGATGCTTTCAATGAAACTCATGAAGAAGCTAACAGGATGGCCCTTTTAAACAATAGATTGAAAGGCATGAATAATTGGCTAGAATTAGAGTTAAAGCATTGGAAGAAGAGTTCAAGAATTCTAAAAAAGGATTTTGAAAATCTTGAAATGATTTACAAAAACTCTTCTTACAAATGTGACTAACTCTCTTCAAAAGTTTTTTTGATAATTGTGAATCTCTTCAAAAGAAGGTTCATTATCTTGTGAAAACAATGGATAAGTTTTTGAAGGGCCAATCTAACTTTGAAATTGTTCTTGCTTCCCAAAAATGTGTTTTTGGCAAAACTGGATTGGGGTTTAATCCACACAGCAAGAAGAAAGTTGTTTCAAAACCTTTCTCAAGCTTTTTTTTAAAAAAAATCGATTGAAAAGTCGAAACAACAAGTTGTTTCATGCTTTTATTGTATGAAAAAAGGTCACTCTGTCAGATTCTGCAAAGTTAGAAAATTTAATGTTCCTAGAGGTGTTTTGAAGTGGGTTCCTAAAAATTCTAAGGTCCCTAATGATAAAAAATATTTCATTTAATGCATATGGACCCGAATTTAAAAGGGGACCAAATCTTACTTCTTAATCTTTTCTTGTAGGTATCCTTGGCAGCCAAGAATCACTTTTGGGTTTGAAGAATGACTGCTAAAGGGAAAAACATCAAGAGTAAAGATAGTCTTTGTGCCTGCACTTTTCAATTTTATATGTATTGCAAGGTTCTTTGAAAGTCAAGAGACATCCTAGGCACATGCACAATGGTTGCTAAAAGGAGAAACTTCAAAAATAAATAGAGTTTGTGTGTTTCCACTTCTCAACTTATGTAAGTGTCTCATATGATCAAATGAACATCGCAAAGTATGTTTTTTTTGGTGAATCTATTGGGGTTCTCTTTGCAAAGGTATGGACAAATAACATACTCCATTTTCTTCACATTAAAAGGTGATTTTTTTTGGAAAAAGAATCTATTTGTATTGCTGGACTTTTATGTTATCTTGGTTGTATTGATAGCTTTAATTCTGTTGTTGCTACTCTCCACTTGCACACTTTAAATTTTTCTAGTTTTATGCTTTTCTGGTTATGTAGAAACTTGCTCTTTGAGTGTGTTTTGTGGTTTTGTTTTATCCACTCTCTTAGTCTATCTGTGAAGACAAATAGGGGGTGAATTTGTGGTTTATGTGTTGTAATTTATGCACTTTATGGTGTGTTTAATTATGTGTTAACTTTGCTGCTACCATATCTCTGATACACCATAGATTTTTGTTGCAATTCTGATATGGTATCACAAGTTTGTTCCTGCAATGATGCTGCCAAATGCACTGGTTTTCTTCTTAAGAAATGAGTTTCTTAAATTTTGTTTTTATCCCTTTTCTTACTTTATGTGTGAAGACAAATAGGGGGAGAATAATTTGGTTTTCAATGTTGTGCTGCTACTGCTACTACTGGTTTTTTATTCTAGTTTATATTGCTATTGATTGCTCTGATACTGCACCTCTTTCACTGGTTTTCACACTGATTTTAATGATTTTCTTGCTGGAAACTATATGATGAAAATTGGTTCATTGGTGCTTTTTAAACCTGAGTATTATTGCTATCTTCTACATGCAAAGATTTTGTTTTACAGGTGATTTCAAATTCAAATAGAACAACACAAACAAATCAGGGATTTATCTTCATCAAATAGAGGGATATTGTTTTACATGGACTTTGATGTCTCCAGATCCAAGAAGATTGCTTGAAGACTGTGCTACTTATTGTGTGTGTGTTTTTTGTAGTTTGAATTTGTTAATCCACTCATAGTTATGATTCAAGGTTGTTTGATCCAAGGTTGTTTGATTCAAGTTCTTTTGAAAAAAGATGTTTTCTAAAGAATGTAGAAAATCAACTTGTTGAAATTTCTATTCAAACGGTTGTTTTACACTTAGAGGTTTTTGAAAATGACTTGAAAAAGCTTGACTTTGGTTGACTTTGTTGTCAAAACAATTCAACTGGTTGTTTCGAAAATTCAACCGATTCATTTTTGAAATACTTAACAGAATTTTGTTAAGTTGATTTAATCTTTTTTAAATGATTTTAACTGATTTTGGATCTTTCATTAATTGGTTTTAACAACTGTTTGGAGTATAAATAAGTGGTTATACGCTCCTGGTTGTTAAGATTTCAAATTAACACTTTCAAATCAGTTTTCCAAGATTGCTTCAAGCTTTGGATACTTTCTAAGAGTGGAATAGGATTGTGTTGTAATCAATATTGTTTTGATCTTTGATCATTATCTGGTGTATTCCATTCTCTTTTATTTGATTTCTGTAATTTTGTAAAGACTGGTGTTGTGCAGATTCAGATGGTGTTCTGAATTCTGTGGTGTTTAGCCAAAGGTGGTGTGTGTTCTTGAAGGGTTTAAGATCACCACTTTGGTGGGTGTTTGTAATCAAGGTTTTAATTGGTTAGTGTATTATCAGTGGTTAGCTGAGGACTCGATGTAGCTTTTGGTATCTTTCTATCTCTTATCTCTTTTAAATTTGTTCTACTTTGTTTTTTAATAACTGCTGATAAAAACATTTGATTGTTTTGCAAAAACAACCGGTTGATTTTCTAGAATCATATTAAAAACATATTTGTTTTTGGCTGAACTGATTTCTCATTGGCTTTCAATCTACCTTCAACATTTGCGAAAATATTTCATAAACAATTCTCCCCCCCCCCCCCCCCCCCCCCTAACAATATGAATCATCTTATGGAATGACATAAGGTTCAAGCTCTTCAGACACCATCGAACTATAACATCTAACCCCTCATTAGGTCTAGAAGCACCATAAAAGTGATATTTCCTTCGGTAGACCACACCAGTGATGGTTGTTGTAGTGATTTCTACTATCTTTCAAGCAATTTCTCCCACAATTCCTTTCCTCATTCTTATGGGAATTTGACCAAAACCAATTGAATGTTCATAATTCTAAGAGTTTCTTAACTCTAGAAACCTTACCCATCCCATTACAAAAAATATTTTTCAAGGGAAACCTAGCTAGTTTAAGACTATAAAAGTTAATGAGTTTTCCTATTATGAACTGTGATTTTGAGAATAATGTTATAGTGTTAAGGAAAAAGTTCAACACCCCAAGACTTTAATTAGTACTTTAAAATAACTAAGTATAAAACAAAAAATAGTTATAAAAGAAGATAGTTATATAAAACAATAGATCATATAAGACACAGGTCTTCAGTCAAAGTTTGATAAAGCACATATAGAAATAGGTAAAAATGTCTACCAAACATCAAACGATACATATATTGACTAAGCAAACCTCATACTTAAAATAAATATCCATATGCTTACTTTATGTTTGCAGGGAATGTTTGTCTTCCAAAGAGAGTTCAAAATCAAATATAAAGCAAATATCAAAGATCTATTGAGACATGAGTTAAAACTACTTTCTTCATCAACTTCATGACACATAAAGTTTTTCAACTTTGACCCAACTATCTGCTTTGTATGAAATGATAATCATGAATTGGTGCAAAAGGTGATCATTGTCATTCCATAATTAAATTAAAAACAATTTCAATATAGTATGTCTAATGTAGTGCTAGATTGTCTAACACAAAAAAAAAATGATAGTATAAATAGGGTCAAATGATCTCAAGTCATCTTCCAACAAATTCAATTGTGAATTAAGTCAATCAATGTTCAAAACTTAGTTGCAAACAATTAAAAGTTATATATATATATGAATTAATCAAACCTATGCATTTGCCAAAATCTAATTATTAAAACATGAGTCACTAATTTATTTAGTACTTTACTTATTTCTATGGATCTATTCATAAGATTTTTAGTTTTCTACCTCTTTAATAAATATGAACTTATTCTTGTCTTACCTAAAAAATATGTGTACTTAACAAATAAAGTGTAATATAAAACTACCTTATATAAACTTCAGAACATGATTAGATTACAAAAATTTATATTATTTAATAAAAAATTAGAAAAATCGTCCCGTATGACTCCTTCAAATTGTAACAACAAATGTAAAAGAAAACTTTTGTACAAATAAATTAGCTAATACTTGGTGGGACTAAATCACTTCTTTTTTATAAACTACGATTTTTGTAGACAAGTGGGTTTTTCTATATCCACTACAAGAAAAGTCCAATTTATCTATGGAAGAAATCGGTAGGTAACAGTCAAAATCCGTAGGTAATGTAGGCGACGGTAATTTACCTATGGATAATGTGTCCGTGGGTAACGAAAACAGTAGTTACCCACCAACTACAGTCCGTAGGTAATACCCACTGACTCCAAGTCCGTAGGTAATATTAATATACTTTATTTTTAAAATTTTAATTATTATTTAAATTTTTTTTTCAATTATTATTTATGTCCTTGAGGAATGTCCATAGAAGTTTTAACCATTACACCAATCAAGTTTTGTTTTCATGTTATGATTATTATTATATTTATGAATATAATTATCAAAATATATATATATATATATAATTAATAAAATAAAAATTAATAACATTATTTATATATTTAATATCATTATTATTATTAATATTGTTAAATATTCTTAATATTATTAAATATTCTTAAATATTCTCAATATTATTAAATATTCTTAATATTATTAAATATTCTTAATATTATTAAATATTCTTAATATTATTAAATATTCTTAATATTATTAAATATTCTTAATATTATTAAATATTCTGAATATTATTAAATATTCTTAATATTATTAAATATTCTTAATATTATTAAATGTTCTTAATATTATTAAATGTTCTTAATATTATTAAATGTTCTTAATATTATTAAATGTTCTTAATATTATTAAATATTCTTAATATTAATAAATATTCTTAAAATTATTATATATTCTTAGTATTATTAACTATTATTAAAGATTATTATTATTAATATAATTAAACATTAAATATTAATAATATTATAAAATATTATTAATATTATTAAAGAATATTAATATTTTAAATAATATTAATATTTTAAATAATATTAATATTATTAAATATTATTAATATTATTAAATATTATTAATATTATTAAATATTATTAATATTATTAAATATTATTAATATTATTAAATATTATTAATATTATTAATATTATTAATTTATTAAATATTATTAATATTATTCATATTATTAAATATTATTAAATATTATTAAATATTATTAATATTATTAAATATTATTAATATTATTAAATATTATTAATATTATTAATATTATTAAATATTATTAATATTATTAAATATTATTAATATTATTAAATATTATTAATATTATTAAATATTATTAATATTATTAAATATTATTAATATTATTAAATATTATTAATATTATTAAATATTATTAAATATTATTAATATTATTAAATATTATTAATATTATTAAATATTATTAATATTATTAAATATTATTAATATTATTAAATATTATTAATATTATTAAATATTATTAATATTATTAAATATTATTAATATTATTAAATATTATTAATATTATTAATATTATTAAATACTAGTGGGAACACAGGCGCGTGAGCGCCTGTGTATCCGCATTTCTTATTTTTTTCATTTATATATATTTATGTTTAATATTAAAATTTGAATAAATAATATTAGTATTTGCACATTTATCTTAACAATATAAATTTATAGTATATTATAAATAAAAAATGACATTATCATTATTATGTAAAATTATTATACTTTGTGTGAATTGGCTTAACCAATGCGAGTAATTGATCATCATTCTAAGTGTTTTATTCTTTACAAATTTTATTTCCTAAGAATGTCAGACACATTAACCACTTTTGCAATTCAAAACTGTTCATTTTCTCCCGTATTTCTACTAATATTTTTCTTTCTCTCAATTTTGAAGAGACATTCTTCTTTTTATGTAACTGTTTGAAAAGTAACCACTTTTCAATTCAAAACCGTGTCCAACCTCTATTTCAATTTAAAATTGTTCCTCCACATATATTACATATTTTAGAGAAAATAAGAAATGACAACAATGTCCATAATATAATCAAATATTTATATAAGGATAAAATAGGAAAAAAATTAAGAGCTGTTAAATAGGAGAATCCCTTTATATATAGGTATATATATATATATTTAATTAAATATGTTAAAAATAATTAAATAATTATATTTTTTTATCACAATAAATCAAATGTAATATTATTTTAATAATGTGATTCTTAATGAGTAAAGAAATTGAAGTTATTAATTTATAAAATAAACTAAACATCTCTATTGGAAAAAATAAAATGTATATATTAAAGAAATAGGAAAAGCAAAATAAGATAAATAAAAGAGATGAAATATAAAGAAAATTAGCAATACACATTTCAGAATCTAAAAATTAGAGTTTTTGAAGCATTGAGGAGACGGAAGTGGCTGTGATGAAATGTGAAGAGGAAGAGTAATACACTGTTTCAGAATCTAAAAATTAGAATTTTGAGGAGGCGGGAGGCATAGTGGCAGCCAAGGAAGACTCTGTGCGCTTGCATTTAGATGTTGGAAGGGTAAACAATGAAGGCGTTTGCTCACGCTGAGCATCACAGCTTGGAACTTCTCGATTTCTTCTTCTCTATCTCTTTCTTCCTATTGTGCTTGAGAAATATGAAAGAAAACGCACCAAAATTGAATTTGTTGAAAGAATACCAAAATTGAATTTGCGCGCACTTGGGACTCTGTAGAAAGAATATCAAATAGCATCAGACAATAGTTTTTAAGATGTTTCTATATTCTTCCTCTCTCATAATTTTCTTATATATAATTTTTTTTTGCCTAAAAAAAGTAATCGTGCATAAACCCACATTTCACCCCTCTCTCTCCACTCTTCTCTAATAAAACGTATCAATCTCTCCACTCTCCTGCCCATTAAGTGAGAACAAATAAAATAAAATTTTAAAATTAAAAAATGCTTATTTAATAAAGAAGAATATTAGTTTTAAAACAGAAAAGTAACCAATTTCTCCACTCACCTGCCTATGAGAACAAATTAAATAAAATTTTAAAATTAAAAAACGCTTATTTAATAAAGAAGACTATTAGTTTAAAACAGAAAAGTAGCTCATTTCTCTCCACTTTCCTGTCAGTTAAGTAGTGAGAACAAATAAAGTAAAATTAAAAAACTGTTTTATTAACTTTTAAAATTATAAAATGTCCAAATAACCAAAATAAATTGATAAAACAAAATATTAAGTAAGGATAAAATAGAAAAACAATTTAGAGAAGTTAAAGTGGAGATTCCAAAATGTCCAAATAACCAAAATAAATTGATAAAACAAAATATTAAGTAAGGATAAAGTAGGAAAACAATTTTGAGCAGTTAAAGTGGGAATGAGAAATGACACAATGACCATAATACAATAATAAAATTAAATATTAATATAAGGATAAAATAGGAAAAAAAATTAAGAGCAGTTAAGAGGGGAATCCCCTTCATATATAGGTATAGATTATTAATATTATTAAATATTATTAATATTATTAAATATTATTAATATTATTAAATATTATTAATATTATTAAATATTATTAATGTTATTAAATATTATTAATATTATTAAATATTATTAATGTTATTAAATATTATTAATATTATTAAATATTATTAATGTTATTAAATATTATTAATATTATTAAATATTATTAATGTTATTAAATATTATTAATATTATTAAATATTATTAATGTTATTAAATATTATTAATATTATTAAATATTATTAATGTTATGAAATATTATTAATATTATTAAATATTATTAATATTATGAAATATTATTAATATTATTAAATATTATTAATATTATGAAATATTATTAATATTATTAAATATTATTAATATTATGAAATATTATTAATATTATTAAATATTATTAATATTATGAAATATTATTAAATATTATTAATATTATGAAATATTATTAATATTATTAAATATTATTAATATTATGAAATATTATTAATATTATTAAATATTATTAATATTATGAAATATTATTAATATTATTAAATATTATTAATATTATGAAATATTATTAATATTATTAAGTATTATTAATATTATTAAATATTATTAATATTATTAGTATTATTAAATATTATTAATATTATTAGTATTATTAAATATTATGATTATTATTAATATTATTAATATTATTAATATTATTAATATTATGAATATTATTAATATTATTAATATTATTAATATTATGAATATTATTAATATTATTAATATTATTAATATTATGAATATTATTAATATTATTAATATTATTAATATTATGAATATTATTAATATTATTAAATATTATTAATATTATTAATATTATTAAATATTATTAAATATTATTAATATTATTAAATATTATTAAATATTATTAAATATTATTAATATTATTAATATTATTAAATATTATTAATATTATTAAATATTATTAATATTATTAATGTTATTAAATATTATTAATATTATTATTTATGATTTTATAATTTTTCATATTATATTAATATTTTTAATATTATGTATATAATTATTATGATAATAGGTGGTAGGTAATAGAGATTCGTGGGTGATAGTTCGTAGGTAATAGAGATTCGTGGATAATAGTTTGTAGGTAATAGATATTCGTAGGTAAAAGTTGGTAGGTAATAAGATTTGTGGGTAATAGTTGGTATGTAATAGAGATTCGTAGGTAAAAGTTAGTAGGTAATAAGATCCGTGGGTAATAGTTGGTAGGTAATGCTGAATTTACCTACGAATTCAGAATCGGTAGGTAGTGTCCGTAGGTAATGTTGTTCGTAGGTAATATCCGTAGGTAATGCTGAATTTACCTACGGACTCAGATCCGTGAATAAAAATCCATAGATAATACGGATTTTTTTTTGTGGTGATCGTCTTATTATATCTCTCATCATGATTTTTTTACTACTTTACTCAAAATCTTAAACATATTCCCTTTATACTATGTTTATAACTTGGGTTTTTTCTTTTGATAAACAAAGAATAAGTATAATAAAATAAATATTTTAGGGTAAGCCTTATATAGAAATAATGAGATAAGTTATAAATCCATAATACATGAAAAGCACTCCCTGCAAATATCAAACAAAATTTGTCGAAAACACACAACACAGTGTCCTATAATAATCAAAAGAGGCTCATATCCCCATCAAGGAATTGTCCTCGAAAAACTTTAATTCACAAAGGATGCAAATCCTATTACTACATGGAAAAACAACACATCCAAAATCTTCTCAATACAAATAAAGTTGATCCATCGTTTCTCCTCTTTAATTAAGATTATCCTTCTGGACTACACAACTAGTCACATAAAACTGCTTTATAAAACACATGTTTCTTTATCATTATGGTGACGTCAAAGTCGAAACTTTAATGTTCTTATGCAAAATTTACAACAACAGATTACCTTTCCCAATAGATAAACTAACACACAAACAATTATATGACCATAAAATTCCATAAAAACTAAAGCACATTTCACTTTATTAGAAGGATTTTAGACATATGATTGAGTTAAGTATCCAATATGAGAAAGAGAAGATGAAAGTTACATATTTACTCTTAAACCATAACCAACTCTTTAGTTGAACCATCTGTAATATTTTATCTACATTAACTAGCCTTGTCGAAAGATTACCTCATAATTCATAAGAATCCATATATATCAAATAATTACAATCCACATTAGGATCTCCTCGATCCTGTGATGCTTCTACACATCAACTTTTATCAAAAAGAGAGTATGAAAGTGGTTATCATTTCTAACCATTAGATAATTAATAAAAAAATAATCAATGAATCAAATTAATTCCTGGATACTTCTTATTTTTTAATTTTTTAATTTTTTAATATTCAAATTTAGCCCTCCTCTAACATTTCCTGAATCATTGTCTCCCGTAACACTCCCTTCCTGCAATTTTTCATGTATTTTGCAGTATTTGCAAATTTCTTAAACACTATACAAAGTTTGATGATCTACTGACGGACCATAGTCCAATGTAGAATCTACCCTTTTCAAGATTAATACACTATTCTTTTTCATCCATCTTCATCCAAAGTTTT